>NC_062281.1:68598889-68938889 GCF_902655055.1 Lutra lutra | reverse complement strand
TATCTTTTGTCCTTTCTCCTAACCCAAAATCCTGTGTCCCAATAGTATAAACATAACTATTCACTTCATCCACACAATATCCAACAGCCTTAAAATTAAAATGCCAACACTACCAACTACAATATGATTACTGGGAAAAGTTTAAGGGTTTTTTTTTTTTTCAGCTTTATTTTCTTTAAGGCATATTCCACTCTGGAAATATGGTCAAAGTAGCATGTTGCAAAGTCACTTAAAATAGTTTCTTTCAACATGGTTGTGCCACAAATTCAATACTCTGGTAATTCATTTATTTCATTTAGCTTTTAATTTCTAGAATCTCAATTTAATTTTGCTTTATAATTATGTGAATATTCACATTATTCCAAAATGAAATCTACAAAACAATGTTTATTCAGAGAAACATACATTTCTACCCTTGTCTTTTCCATCACACACACATACACACCCATTTGTATATGCTCTGTTTTGGACTGGTTTGTGTCCCCCCCAAAAAAGATATATTAAAGTCATAACTTTAGTACCTGTAAATATGACCTTATTTGGAAATAGGATCTTTGTAGAAAGCAAGTTAAGATGAGGTCATACAGGATTAGAATGGATCCTAATTCAGTGACCAATATATTTATAAAAGGACAGAGAAGGAGCTATGAAATCAGAGACATAGACACACACACAAGATGGTTGGGTGACTATGGAAGCAGAGATTGTAGTGAAGCAACTACAAGCCAATGAATACCAAGGAGATAACCAGCACCACCAGAGACAGGAGGGGACAAGTAAGGATTCTTCCATAGGGCCTCCAGAGGGAGCATGGCCCTGCTAGCACCTTGATTGTGGATTTTTAGCCTCTGGAACTGTGAAAGAATAAATTTCTGTTGTTCAAGCCACCCAGACTGACTTACTGATACTTTGGGTGGTAGCCCTAGGAAAAATACACATCCACACAAAACTACCCCATGTTCTTAGATGAGTGGTACCATATTACACACATTTTTCTCCATCTTGTTTTTTGTTTGTTTGTTTTTTACCTAATATATATATCCTGAAGATTACTCATAATAGTATATAAAGATTTTCCTCATACCTTTCTACAGATGCACAGCACTCCAGTTTGTACATACACCTTAGTTCCCTCAACTACTTAGTTCTCTTTTGGTCATAAGGTAGGATCTTTCTAATGTTTTGCTATTGCCAATAGTACTTTCAATAGGCTTCCAAAAGACCCTCTTATATTTTTGCCAGAAATTTTTGTGATAAGTTTTTAGGAATGGTATTCCTGGGTCAGAAGGTAAAGGCATACATAATGTTGCTGAATATTACCAAATTTCCCTCCTGAAAGTTTTCCCAATTAGCATTTACACCAATCATGTGTGATTGCCTATTTCTCCACAGAGTCACCAACAAAGTACACTAGCAATGTCTGTATTTTTGCCAATTTGATAGGTGAGAAATGGTTTCTCCATGTAGTCTATATGTGAATTTCTCTCTCTCTTTTTTTTTTTTTTATTTATTTATTTGACAGAGAGCAAGAGAAAGCACAAGTTGGGGGAGAGGCAAAGTGAAAGGGAGAAGCAGGCTCCCCACTGAGCAGGGAACCCAATGCAGGACTTGATCCCAAGACCCTGAGATCATGACCTGAGCCGAAGGCAGATGCTTAACTGACAGAGCCATCCAGGTGTCCCGTGAATTTCTCTTATTACGAGAAAGAACATCACTCATCAAGAAGTATGCAAAATGGAACACCCCTATGCGAATAGATTACTTTCCCATGGCGTCCCTCCTTGGTCAGGCTATAAGACTCTAATATCTCATACCTCCCTTTTCTTCTTTTGATGTTCAGTATCAAATACATTTCAGATCAAAAACTACCTGTGTGGGGGCGCCTGGGTGGCTCAGTGGGTTAAAGCCTCTGCCTTCAGCTCGGGTCATGATCCCAGGGTTCCGGGATTGAGCCCCGCATTGGGCTCTCTGCTCAGCGGGGAGCCTGCTTCCTTCTCTCTCTGCCTGCCTCTCTGCCTACTTGTGATCTCTGTCTGTCCACTAAATAAATAAAATCTTAAAAAAAAAAAAAACTACCTGTGTGATATTATTTTTAAAATTCTAAGAAGTCATCCCACCACATCAAAACTATATTAAACTTGTTCCACAAATGTTAATGTAGGACCTATTAAGAATCAGGAACTATACACAATTGTAAAGGAGTATACAAAATGAAATAGACAAGAAATCTCTCTCTTAAAACCTTACCACCTAGAAAGAAATATAGAAAACAATAGCTAAGTATATAAAGTTCCACATAACTATATAAAGTTATATAGGTGATACTAATATAAGCATGTACACATACACACACACCTAACATAATAAGGTATTATTAATAGGGCTGAAAAAGAATGGAGAGGAAGAATTAGTACAGAGGATTATCTCAAAATTTTATTTTTAAGGCACTTTTTTTTTTCTAGCTGGGGGGAAGGGACAGAGGCGGGTAAGGGACAGAGGGAGAGAGAAAGAATCCTAGGCACGTACCAAGCCCAGCGCAGAGTAAAGCACGTTTCTTTAAGACAATATATAACTCCATAAAAATAAATATTTCTGGAAATGATAAAACATCGGGCTCTAGAATCATTCACACTTAATATAAATCAACTAACCCAACTGTTTCTCTTGTTGCACTCACCTGAGATCTGCTGGCTTTCTGGATGAGGAATCTCCCTAAAAATAAAAGACCTGGATATGGTGTAAAATGAGAACATTTGACAATGAGAAAATAACAGAAGACTGTAAGTTGAACTAGAAAGGCTGTATAATATTGTACCCCCAGAATGTATTGGAGATAGGCCTTTAAAATGGTAATTAAAATGCAGCTGTTAGGGTGGGCCCTAATCCAATCCGACCAATGACTCTATAGAAAAAAAGATTAGGACTTACAGAGACACAGCAAGGACCCATGTACACAGAGGTACACCATGTGAAGAGGTAGCAAGAGTGACTATTTGCAGACCAACCAGAGAAGCCTCAAAGGAAACCAATCCTTGATCTTGAACTTCCAGCCTCCTGAACTGAGAAAAAATACATTTCTGTTGGGGTGCTTGGCTGGCTCCGTTGGTAAAGCATGCAACTCTTGATTTTGAGGTTGTTAAGTTCGAACTTTATATGGGCTATAGAGATTACTTAAAAAATAAAATCTTTAAATAAATATATTCCTGTTGTTCAAGCTACCCAATCTACGACATTTTGTTAGAGCCGCTTGAGCAGACTAAGACAGTGGGTAAGGCTAAATGAATACTGACTGTTCAACACAAATAAATAATGTCTTATGGGGGTAAAAAAGTGTTCAGAATTAAAATGCAATAACAGTACAAAGTAAGAGGTAAAGTGTTTTAAGATCCTAGGATTACTATGGAAGTAATAAAATTAAGTTTCGTATTAGACTGCCTAAAAAGACATGCTATAATCTCTGTAGTAACTACTTTTAAAAAATGATAGGACGTATAACTAACAATACAGGGAAAACATGCTATAATGAAAAATTTTCGTTTAATCCAAAGGAAGGCAATAAATGGGAGAAAAGGACCTATCTAACAGGTGGGTCCAACAGAAAACAAATAATAAGATGATAGCTACAAACCCAAGTATTTCAGCAATTACATCAAATACAAATGGATGAAATATGCCAATTAAAACAGTGTCAGAATGGATTTTTTTTAACTATGTCTTTACAAAGAGATATACCTTATATATAAAATGCTTAGCATGATGCCTGGCATATGGTGTCCCTGAAAAGGAGCTGGTGGTAGAAGCTGTAATTAATATGATTGTGAGTGTAATTACCAGTTTCCTGAGGAACCAGGATGAAAGCCTGTCAGAAGATGTATAAAGGGGGATGTGGCTAGTTCACAATTGTGCCGATTATTGGTCCACAGAATAGACATTAAAAGTTCTCTCCATGAAGGTACAATATGAGTTGAAACCAATATTACATGATTTGCTTTAAAAAAAAAAAAACTCCCTTATTAAGATAAAGTACTACATCAATAGAATTTACACTGTGTTCAAACAACTGACTTATACATAATAAGAATTTAGAGGAAGTTCATTATCGCATGGTGACCATTTACAGATTTTAATTACTTCATCAAAACAAGAAGTTTCTTTTTTTCATATATAGCTAACTTTAAAGCACTCAGAGGCTGACATGGTACTAGTTCAAAGTAAACTACTGCTCCAGATATTCGAGTCCAATTTTATAATCCAATATTAATGCTTCAAAGGTAATTACATGATTGCTAAATAGTCTTTCCCCAATGCAAATTTAACTTTAATTACAAAAAGTTTTTAATTTTCTCTTTAGGGAATTTTAGAATTAAATGTTTAAACTTTTGAGAAGAGAGTCTTTTATTTTTTATTTTGGAAAACTTCACTAACAGGAAACCTACAGAAAAATTGCATGAATAAAATGAGGAAACTCCTTGAAGTGATTCTTCAATTTCTGATGTTTGCTGTATATTCTCTCTCCCTACGTGTGTAGGGAGACACACACACACACACACACACACACACGTGCATGCATGCATAGCAGTTGTTACTCTGCTGAGCATTTTGAGAATAAATTACAGACATCATCACTATTTACCCCTAAATATCTCAGTTTCTATCTCCTAAAAACAAGGAAATTTTCTTACATATCCACAATATGATTATCAAATTCAGGAAATTTAAACTTGATGCACTAATATTGTATACTGCACATACAGTATATTTGAAAATTGCTAACAGAATAGATCTTAAAAGTTCTCATCACAAGAAAAAAATTGTAAGTATGTGTGGTAATAATTAGACTTATTGTGGTGATCATTTTATAAGATATAAAAATACCAAATCACTATGTTGTACACCTAAAACTGGTACAATGTTATATGCAAAATCATAACTTCAATTTTTAAATAACTTAGTTAAAAAATTAATATACTACCATTATTAACTAACAGAATTGATTTTTAAATTTTTGAAATCTAGCTCATATGTGATATCTTCAGGGAATTCTTTACTGTTTCCCCTTCCTTCCTGATCATTTTATTGATTCTATAATTTTAGTGTCATGTGTCATAGACAAATTAATTTCCTTTCCATCTTCTCTCCTATCAGACCATGACATTCTGAAGGCCAGAAACTAGGTTTACCTATTTATGTGTCCCCAGTGCCTAGTATAGTGCCAAGCACTAGCAGACACTTGTAAAATATTTTCTGAGTGAATGAAATGAATGCATTACATATACTTGGTTTGCCTTTTTGTTTCTTAACCCAAAGCACTATATCACTGATGTATGTTTTAGTTTGTAGTCAACTTAAATATTGTATTCCTTGTCTGTTATATTAATTAGACATACTACATTACTATACACTTACCATAGAATTTCAGTCTGTTTATTTATTTTTAATTAAAAATCCTTCCAACCTCTGCTCAATCTACCTGCTACTGCCATAAACCAGCTACATTCTTAAACTAATATTTTTTGAAGGCATGTGAAGGATAAGAACACATCCTTGGGGCACCTGGGTGGCTCAGTGGGTTAAAGCCTCTGCCTTTGGCTCAGGTCATGATCCCAGCCAGGGTCCTGGGATCGAGCCCCACATTGGGCTCTCTGCTCAGCAGGGAGCCTGCTTCCTCCCTCTCTCTCTGCCTGCCTCTCTGCCTATTTGTGATTTCTGTCTGTCGAATAAATAAATAAAGTCTTTAAAAAAAAACACATGCTCATAAGAACTACAAAACACATCATTACAAAACAAGCAAACAAAAAGAGGTCAGAATTAATATTGAGGTATTTTAGGTTTCAAATTCTAAATAATTCTTCCTCCCCTATCCATTTCACATAGTCAGAAATGGGATTGGAGAAGGCACTGGAAAAGGAGAGAAGAGGGGAAAAGGGTGCTACAGTTTAGTAATAAAAGCTGGACTGTGTGTCAACATAGACATCATTTAGAAGAGAGCAGGCCCGGGGCGCCTGAGTGGCTCAGTGGGTTAAGCCTCTGCCTTCGGCTCAGGTCATGATCTCAGGGTCCTGGGATCGAGGCCCACATAGGGCTCTCTGCTCAGCGGGGAGCCTGCTTCTCCCCCTTCTCTGCCTGCCTCTCTGCCTACCTGTGATCTCTCTGTCAAATAAATAAAATCTTAAAAAAAAAAAAGAAGAAGAAGAAGAAGAAGAGAGCAGGCCCAACTATGTATGACAAAAGAGAAAAGAAATATTAAATAGTGGCTTCCATTTACCTCCATATCTTGTGGATCTAAAGATTCTATCAAGAAACCTTCATCGAATGATGTCTACTGTCCAATTCTCTGGTATGTTTTGAAATATCCTGTCTTATCTTCCTGTCTTATCTTCGCAACAAACACACAGCATCACTGCCATTATCATCCCCTTCTATAAATAGAAGAGGTTTAGAGATGCTACCTGACTTGCATGCAGCCACACAACTATTGTAGCATTTTACTGAGTCTAAGTCAACTTGATTACTCACCATTATTTTATGTTCCTCTAAGAAAGAAAAAATGCTGAAAGTTAAACTACGACAATATGTAAAAATGTTCTTGATTTTAGAATACGTCTTAATTTCAGACAAATTAAAAAATGGGTCTTCAAATTGGTGAAAGAGGACAAGTGGTGGAGCTGGGACTTGAACATTGGTCTGTTCCTCCTTTGAGCTCAGTGCAAAGCAAGCACCTACCTCGCTGAAGTCAGATAGAAACCAAGAGTTTATATCCGGGCAGAGTAATGGGTACTGCTGATTCCAAAGGCTGAGTGGCTTTGAAGAAAAAGTGACATTTTTGACCATCCACCTGGATGAGAAGGATCAGGTTTTGCCTGCCCTAGAGGAAGATGAGCTTCCACGCCTAACAATTGAAAGGTTTGAAAGGAGATCTAGGGAAAGGCACACGGGAGAGAGATTATTTTCTCACCACAACATGACGGACAGCTGCAGGCAATGGATCTAGCACCTGAAGGCCTTGACAGAGAAAGGTGCAGAGACTCACCCAGGAGTGCGATGCATCAGGGCAGAATTTAAATTAAAATGTGGAGTTTCTCACTCCCAGGCCTGTGTGGGTCCACTTTGGCATGCCGCTTTCCCTGCACAACTGTGATTCCTGCTGAATAATTGAAGCCCAGGCTTTGTCCATATCAGGAATATTACTGTTTGATTTTGTGGTCCCAAAGGGAGAGCTGCAAACAGCTGATGCCTCTGCTGGTACTGAAATTGCTGCAGAATGTGGGAATTTTTCTAGTTTTCTACTGGAAAAATCTCTAGGCATATTGCACTTGAGAAGCAGGGGATTCTTGAGGTTTAAAAAAACAGTGCAGGGGTATATGGGTGGGAACGGCAAGAGGCTGGTGAGGTGCTTTTCTGTAAGACAAAATTGCATCTAAGCAATATATCGTTAAAAAATTTTTAATTATAAATGGAATAACCTAGCCCCTAAGGAATAGAGAAAATGCAGAATAAGTTCCTGATAATGGAAAGATGTGAATTCTAATTTGCATACCTACCAGGGAATACTGTTCACATACAAGGGCTATAAAAACAAGCTCCAGGATGCCTGGGTGGCTCAGTGGGTTGAGCCTCTGCCTCCGGCTCAGGTCATGATCTCAGGGTCCTGGAATCGCGTCCCGAGTCGAGCTCTCTGCTGGGCAGGGAGCCTGCTTCCCTCTCTCTCTCTGCCTACTTGTGATCTCTCTCTGTCAAATAAATAAATAAATAAATCTTTAAAAAAACAAGCTCCATGCTCCTCATCTCACTCCAAGAAAAAAAAAAGAAAAAAACCACAAAGGCTGTTACAAAAGATAACTTCTCCAAATAGACAGCTCCAGATGTGAATTCACAAATGAAGAACATTGGGTGTAGTACCATCATATGAGTAAGACCCGTGATCTCAGCCCAACAAATTCCCCCATGGGTCACAGAGCAGAGGGCAATGTCAAGTCCAACAGGAGAGCTTGTGTTCTTTGCCACCTATGTCTGCAAACTCCCCTCCAAAAGGTTTAGTAGTTATTTCTCACAGAAATACTGTTGATCAAATATCGATGCTTTTTATCATATCTTTAAAAATTTTGAAACAGAGGCACAGAAAGATTCAAGGACTTGCCTTAACAAAAACACAAACACTTGAGTTCATAAAAATTACCAGCTTGAGGCAACAGAACATAAGCAAAACATTTCTTCATATTTGATGATGAAGAGCTTGATGAGAAAATAGAATTCTAGACCCAAACTTATAAAAAGGCATGAGAGTCTGAGATTCCCCCAAAGCCAAGACAAAGGTTTTCATTCACACTTGCCTTTTTTTTTTTTTAAGATTTTATTTATTTATTTGACAGACAGAGATCACAAGTAGGCAGAGAGGCAGGCAGAGAGAGAGGAGGAAGCAGGCTCCCCGCTGAGCAGAGAGCCCGATGCGGGGCTCGATCCCAGCACCCTGGGATCATGAACTGAGCCGAAAGCAGAGGCTTTAACCCACTGAGCCACCCAGGCGCCCCCACACTTGCCTTTTTATTATCTCATTGCCATAGATAAAGTACAGAATTACATGTAAACCTTGCCTATCTAACAAAAATAGACAAACAAAGCAAGGATGGCTTAGTTTATCTTCCAAAAGAGAGTAGCAGGATCATGGGATCCAGTGGGGCCCCTCATTAGGCTCCCTCCTCCGAGGGAAGCCTTCGCCCACTCCCCCTGCTTGTGTTCCTTCTCTCACTGTCTCTCTCTCCACCAAATAAATTAATAAAATCTTAAAAAAATAAAAGAGAGTAGGTACGTGGAGTGAGTAAAGGTGAAAATTAGTGAGGAATTTGTCTGAGGGCTGAAGCAAACGAAAAAAACAAGTGTAAAGATTCTACAACTGCCTGATGTTATGCTTTCCATTAAGGGAAGAGACCTGAGTTTAAACTCCATCTCTATCATTTCTAGCCGTATGAAGCCTGGCAACTCACTTGCCCACTCTGTACCTCAGCATCCTCACTGTGTGGCGGAGGGGAAAATGCCCAGGGCACATCCTTGCGGAGAGAGAAAAGGCAGTAGCAAAACGTCCGCACATTGTGCCTGCTGCACTCAATGAAGGTGAGTTGAACATTAATCTGGGAGCCAAAAAGAAATGTATTTTGCAGACAGCAAAGCAGTCAGAGAGGCAGCTTTGAATAAGAGTCCTTATCTCAAAATATTGTCGGCAGGAAAAACTCTTCCTCATTTGCTGGCTGGCAAAGAATGAGTAACTTGAAGGCAAAGGCTACTTTTATTTTATTTTATTTCATTTCATTTCATTGGAGTATGTGCCTGTTTTTCATTTGCATTTTAGTTTGGGGCTTGTTTTTATTTTTGTTGGTTGGTTGGTTTGGTTTCATTTTTCTGGTGTGTGTGTGGTGCCTACCACATATTAGGTGCCCGGTATTTGTTGAATGTAATTTTAAAAGGGAGGAATTTGGTCAGGGACCTTGTCTTCCCTGTGATATACTGTATTCCCAGGATTTATCACAATGCCATGCATATATTATATTTTCAATGAGTATTTGTTGTATGTCCAAGTATTAGCTTTTAAATAAGAACTTTTCAAGTTTTTTTTTTCCCTATTACATTTTTATATTACCTTTCTGAATTTCGTTTTCACTACTAGGGCCCTCTTCCATTATAACAGTTATGGCCTCTCTGTAGTGAAATAGAAAATCCCAGTCCCTAACTGACTCTCAGTACTTTCTAAAACTTTATTGTCTTACCAATATTACGAAACTGTCCATAATAAAATATTTTGTCCAGCTGTCTCCCTATTTGTCTCTCAACTCTTTTCACCATAACAACCCACCGCCCTGAGCTCCTACCACATTATGCAAGCAGCCCCATAAAAGTTCCAAGAGCATCTGAGTCCTCCCAACCTCTTGACCCAAGTCCACAAATTAAATTTATGTTTCCTCTCCCAGAATCCATCTGCACACTTAAATAACAGAAATGCCACATAGCAGAGAGGAGAAAGGAACTCCCATCTTTAATGATGCCTCAGTCCACAAGACAGGTTATCAGAATTCTCTGAATCTAAAGGGAATGAGTCTTCCTTCCATGAGGAAATGGAGCACACCAGAGAAAAGCAATCACAGGTCACTTACTAGCTGTGACCCTGGGCAAGTTACTGAACTGCTCTCTGTCTCAAGTTCCTCATCTTAAAAGCGAGATAATGGTACCTCCCTCACAAGGTTCTTATGAGGATAAAAAAACCTTATGAGGGTTCTTATGAGGGTTATCTTTTAAGACACTTCAGAGGAGGCATTCAATAGGTTCTATTAAGTATCTGGTGGGGTTTTTTTTGTTTGTTTGTTTTTTTCAAAAAATGTCCAAGAAGGTTTCTAATCAATGATAAAGTGGTAAAAAAAAAAAAAAAAATGTCTTGGCAGTTGCCTCCTAAGCCACAACAGTCACAACTGCACATAAACAATGCTCACAAGAATAAACACATACCTAAGTCATTCCATAGATGCAGGGGATCAAGGCAGAGACAAAGTCTGTCCAAGCTCACATGTTGCATGAGGCAGAGACAAGGATACTAAACATCCCTCATCCTGTGACTAAATGGGTAGCTTCTGCCACTTTACCAGTGACAGCTATGGTCCCATTTTAATCCCCCTTCTCCCCTGATAAAACACTACCAGGTTATCTAGTCGTCAGACTACCAGTACCCACCCAACACTGGCCTCTGCTTCTTTAAATGCTCCTTAGGATTACCCGGCGCAAGCCTATATCCTACACTAAGGCCTTCCAAGTGGTTCTTAGCAACTTGCCCTAGAGTTCCCTGAGGGGCATCATCCCTGATAGCAGCAAATAAGCAAACCTAACTTAGGTTTGGCTCTAGGTGTGTTCCTGGGGTTCTCTATCTGGTGGACCATAGAGTATGTGTTCTTGTTGTTGTTTTGTTTTTTAAGTAGGCTCCATGCCCAACATGGGCCTTGAACTCACAACCCTGAGGTCGAGTCTCGTGCTCTACTAACTGAGCCAGCCAGGTGCCCCATGGTGGACCATAGAATAATGCTCCTAACAACAACAAAATCAACAGCTATTATTTATTGAGTGTTTGCTCTGAGCCAGAGACCTTCCAAAGTTGCTATACATGTGTTAACTTTGAATCCTCACAACAATCTGTGTTCTAGCCTAGAGAAAAGTAGAATAACGTAAGGAAGCAGAGAAGTCAGGATTCAAACCCGGTCTGTCTGACAGCTGATGCTCTCCATGCCTGCATTCCCCTGCTTCCCTGAAGAGAGGGCAGGCAGTTGTCTAGGCAGGCTTGATATCCTGTCTCTTAAGTTGGAATGGAGCCCAGCACACTCCAATTCTGTTTGATTATTTCTGAGCTCGTGTTTATTGTCAAAGGGATAAGAAAGAGAAAAAGGAAATGCAACATCCCTTCAAATGGAGTACAGTTTCACGTTGCATTTGCAAATACATAAGCTTTGAAAATGGGGCTATTGGTCTTAAGTTTGGAGCTTACAGGCACCTGGGTGGCTCTGTCGGTTAAGCATCCAACTCTTGATTTCGGCTCAGGTCATGATCTCAGGGTCTTGTGACTGAGCCCCACATTGGACTCCACACTGAACATGGAGCCTGCTTAAGATTTTCTCTCTCCCTCTTCCTCTGCCCCCCCTTCCATGCGCACTGAATGCTCTCTCTCAAATTAATTAGTTAATTAATTTGGACCCTTGAACAGCTTCTCAGATGAGGAAGCAGGATACAATAGAGGAAGGAGACAGAGTGGACTGTGAAATCTAGGAGCGCTGAGTTCAGTCTGACTGCAACCCTTCTAATAATGTGGACTTTAGGTGAGTTACTTAACCCCTCCCTTTCCTACCCCTCGTGGAAAATGGGAAATCTCGGTACCTGCAAAGAGGGCTTGCACAGCTTACACATCCTGAGAAACTGTAAAAGGCCCCAAAGTGTCCTTTTTGTGGTCTCTGAGAGTCACAGAAGTCAGCAGGATCAGGAATGAGGCAGGAAAGGGAAGGCAAGGAGAAAGCAGCCATTTTAAAATGAGGCAAGATCTTGCCCGAGATTCTGTGCCTCCTCATCCTAGAAGCCAACAGCACAGAGAAACAAATTAATAATGTTCTAGTTTCAGGACACTCTAATTTTTAGGAACTATAAGAATTCAGACCCAGAGGGGTTTCAATTCACACCCACTGGACAAGACATTTTCATCTCTGTGATAATCCTGGAGACTATATAAATGGGCTTCTGAAAGAGAATGGCAAAATATATACATATATATATATATATATATGTCTATCTGAAAAGAAAGCTGTAATTACTACCATAAATGAACAATTCCCTATATTTGCCACAAATCTCTCTTTAATGAACTGCATCCTATTCATTAAATGAGAGGAAAAAAATATGAGGACAGGAAATGGGAAGGGGTGGGGTAGGGGGACTGGAGGGAGGGTGGCAGAAATCACTTTATTTCGAACAGGAGGCAGAGAGACAAATACAATCAAAGGGGTTAATCTAATCCCTTTGTGAAGCACTGAGTCAGAGAACAAGACAAAAACAAACCTGTGATCTGGAACTTCCCAAGCCCCCACTCGGGGGGATTAATGAGGAGTACACGGCTGTGAAATTACGTGCCCTCTGAGTCAGGAAAATGGTCCTACTGGTGCATGACCTTGAATGAGGGGACGCAAACTTCACCTGATCCACAATTACCAAGCTCTGGGAGGAGGGGCTCAGGGAGAAGAGAGAGGACGTGAGGCTGGGCAAATGTTCAGAATGTGAAAACCCACAAACCTCAACCAACCTGAGGCTTGAAGGGGGATCGAAACACAACATGAAATATTCAGAGGACTTTCAAAGGACGTTGGCACTTGTGTGGAAGCATGAGGAGGCAAGCCTGTCCTCTTATTTACACGAAGTGGATATTTTGTGGCTGTTGTTATGGACTTAGCGATGTTTGTCTCTGTTCAATTTTCCCTTTGCAATGAAAAATTGTTACGAGATGATTTCTAGTCTTAGCTGCTTTACATGACAGTATTATCAAGGATTCATCAAGAGGCCATCTGTCGAATTATGAAAAAAAATATGCAAAAACAAAACAGATGAAAAGGAAAGAGCAAGACAGACTGGTCCAGGGGAAGATAGATGTGGCAGCATGTGCCTCCGTGTGAAAATTACAGCATTTAAATGCTGCGGAATAAATTACTGTGCCGAAAACTTAGTGATGCTCTCCCACTGTAGACGCTGCCCTTACCATAAGAACATAATGAAATATATCACATATCAGATCACCCTTTCCTCAGACTATTACTATATTCTAATGAAAAATTAGGAGAGGAGAGACACATAAACCTCAAGTGGGAGGGATGAAAATGAGCCAGAGTGGATTTGCTCTAGTATCAAGCCATGAGAAGCTTCTCCAAAATGCACAGTCCATATGGAAATAAGAGCTTTGTCCCCCTATTTATTAGAAAGTCAATAAAATAAATTACAGATTGTGTGAAAAACTGGAATAATATATATTAAAATGACAACGAGGCTGGCCAAGCTTACACCCAAATTAGATGGGCTGTAAAAACAATGTATTTCAGAAAGGAAATAGGAGGGGACATGAGGATACAGACGAATGACCAGAGCTGCGGTGTTGCCCCCTGTAGGCGAGACGCAGAACCACAGCCCACAATGTCCGCTTGCTCCTGAGGAAGGAGCCCGCAAGCAACTTCGCCAGATCTGAGCCTGTGGAGACAGACACCTAGCAGAGCACAGCAAGGGGGCAGCCCCCTTTGAAGTCTGTCTCCAGGCCCTAACTCTCCCACTGGCTTCCTCCTCCCGTCCGGGGGCCATGTTCCTTCCCAGTCCTCGCCATCTCCCCTGCCCCTCCTAGAGTTTGATCAATAAGAAAACTTCTATTTTAGTGCCTTAAGGAGATATTAAGCAGTGCTGCTAAATAATGAACTAAATTATAAAGGTCCAAACACACAATAAAGATAATAGTTGGCATGGGCCCCTAAATTTCAAAGGAATGAGAGAAAAAAGCTAAGTCCTATCATACCAAAAGCCAATGAGGGTAATGAGCCCACAGTGGAAAATGGTGAATTATAGTATTAGCCAACGTTAGTCAGTGCTGTGAGTAAATAATTTATAAATATGTAAATAAATAAAATATAAATAAATAAATAAACTAATTTAACCCTTGCACTAACCCTATGAGATAATTTACCATTTATTACTGTTCCTCATTTCACAGATAAAGAATTGAAGCACAGAGAGATGTAAGCATCCCATCCAAAAATCACACATCTATGGTGCCGAGATTTGGGTTCGGTGCACGTGCTCCATTCCACCAAAATGTGATGCCTCCCATTAGGAAGGCAGCAGAGGTACCTCATTTATTTTGTTTGAAATGTTACAAATTCTTCAGTCAAGAAATGTAAGAATAAAGATATCTCTATGAACTTAAGTTAGACCATATCACTCCTGAGACCATTACAAACCACAATCCTAAACAGCTCCAGCTCTCTCTCCTAGTTCACTCTTTCTGATAAGTGGAGGATACATATTGAGAAGTGTTCCCTTCTATTATGGGACTAAATACAATAGAGTAATAATAAAGGTAAAGAAATTTTAAAAATAAAGGCCAAGAATACTGTGTCGACAAAAGATGAAAGTGAAAAAAGAAGCCCACAGGTCTGGTATAAGGGAATTCCTTAGAACTAAATTCAGGATGCTCTCCACTTTTGCTATCCATACTGGGAAATCCTGAAACATTTTAGATCTATGGTACAGGAGTTTATAAACACTTTATCAATATAACCCAAAAGTCTCTGATCTACAATGAACATCTGATTAAATATTTCACATCCGAACCAAAAGCCATGTGTATTTATTAAGTCAAAGACTTCCAAGGGAGAAAATATGATTTTGAAAATGAAAAATAATTTCAGTATGCAAGTAGGCAAATAACACTATAGACCCTATATAAGACAATATTATCTGTGCTGGTCCTGGTAAAACATTTAAGTTGAAGTTTTCTTTTTGTATACTTCCAACATAAACAGAAAGTTGACCGAATTTAATTCAGCACCTTATTTTATTTTCAACTTCGCTTTCACCTTTTATGGAATTATGATTATCTGTAAATAAGCACTGGAGTATATCAATTCAGGAAGGTTTCTGGTCTCAACTGAGCAGTTACAGGTGGTAACGAGACTAACCACTTCTTTTGAAAAACACCAATCGGATATTCAATAAGAATGGGCCTTCCCCTGGAAGCATCTCAGCCACAGCTAGGCTGGGTGACATCACAAGTCATCTGTTCCTCCCTTCTTTTACTCTCTCTTACAATGCCCTACACAACAGACATTGGCAACACTTCCTAAACATACAAAAACCAATTTTTGTGTATTATTTTTCAAAATACAAGTATACTGGGATCATACTCATTGGGCATCTCATGTAAGCCCAGCCCTTAACCCTAAATTAACATGTCCCCAAAACTGGGAACAAGATGACAGACTGACCCTCTCATACTTGCCACTAACAAGTCCTTTGGCTTAATAAATCAAAATATCTATACTGATATAAGTAGCTTAGACTCAGCCAGATCTTTCCAATGAGTGATTTAGCCTAGGACATAGCAAAACTACGTCCAGCTAGCCAGTAGCCTTAGACAAATTTGTAAGTGGCACAAAATATTTTATCTACCAGAAGTGTTTATCCAAACACTTTCACTCTTCTGTCTCCTAAATCACCAGACCAGGAAGCACCCCAGTGGCCAAACATGAGCCGTGCATACATATCTTCATAAACAGGTATGGAGAGTTGGCCTCTGGCTGTCCAAGATCCCAGTACCTGGGATCACTCTCCATCCAGAAATCCATTGGTAACTTATATTTGATCAGTTTCTGTATGTGTGTAAGTGTAAGTTTGCTCATTGAATTGCAACCTGGCTTCCTTCACCTGTCCTTGACTCACAGTCCCTGATAGTTACTGAAAAAGTATACAGTATACATGAATTCACACAGACATCACTCCACACAGCTATTCCTGAAATACTAGCTCTTCTTGCTCTTCCATTATTTCAATTTTCCTTTACTTCTGTCTCTACTTACCATTTACTTACACTCTTATTAAATGAGATTTATATTTTGATAGGCCTCCATCCAGAAGTTTATTTGAAGCAGTTACTGATGATGCTTTCCCCTCCAAAATGCCCTTGTATTTCCCATCCATCAACCCAGCTTCCTTTGGTCTCCTTTTAAACTAACCTCTCCAGGAAGCATTTTTTGATTACCCTCACCCACAATGATCACTACTCTCTACTGTTGTATTTTTTTTTCTCATATGGAGAAGCTACTTATGTATTCTTTATACACAAGGCCTTAAACATCATTGTGTTTATTGGATTGAAGAAATGCCTTGATTTATTTTTGTAATTTATCTACTTAACTAAAATTCATTTGTAACATTTGTAAATTAATTAATTTATAACATTTCTCCTATATGAATATAAAAGTAAACCATTCAGGGATACTATCCTTCAACTTATAGCAGGAAAAGACGTAACATAATAGGCATTTCAAACTTGATCTGTCCCAAATAAAACTCTTATTTTTTATTCCCAGAAACTCTCCCTCTCTCAGCATTCATTGTCTCTAAAAATGTTTCCATCATTCACCCAGTTTCTTAAGCAGGAAATCCTGGATCATCCTTGCCTCTACTCTCTCTTGCTGACTCACTACGGGCATTTCTGAACACCCTTGTTACACCACCATCTGTAAAACGAGAAGAGCAATAATCACTAGCTTCAATTTTGGGGCAGGCTGCGATGCCTCTTTTGCATGTGAAGATTTTATACACACATACACACCCAAGAAAAATTCATAAAATGAAAAATAGTAATAGTGAGAACTAAACAGAGACTGAAGATAACAGTTTCCAAAATATTCTAAGTTACCATATTTCACTGGGGGGGGGGGTATTTTTATAGAATATACTTCAAATATTGAAGCATCTACATTAAGGCTCCTATAATTATATCCAAAAAATGTAGATATAATAACCCCTAACATCTGTATGGGGCTAAACATGTGTCGGTCCTATCTTAGTTTAACGATAATATTTTATGATTGTACTATAGTTTATAATGGCTTTCATGCCCCTCATGTCATTTCTCCCTTACCACAGCACCATGACAACTATGACTGCATTTTACAGATAGACGTGCTGGTTAACTTGCCCAAGGTCACTTAGTGTGTCATTGCTGAAATTCATCCAAGAACCTCAGTTTCCCAATGCCTGGTACAGTGCTCATGCTATTAAAACTTTCTCTGGGCAATCCTTACCCTATGAAATCGGTAGAAGATCCCAAACATGTATGTATTCACACATACACACTACACATGTGTGTACCTACACACACGTGCACACACATACACACACACATATACCCCCATACTGAGTTTCTTTTTATTTTTAAAGATTTATTTATTCATTTTAGAGAGGAAAAGGGAGGGGCAAAGGAAGAGGGAGAGAGGGGATCCCAAGAAGACTCCCCACCGAACACAGAGCCCAGTACGGGACTTGATCCCATGACCTGAGATCATGACCTAAGCTGAAAGCAAGAGTCAGACGCTCAACCAACGAAAGCCTACCCAAGCCCCACATGAGTTTCTTTATGGTCACCAGAGAGTCAGGCTCTTTCAGGAGGCCCACAACCACCGAAGAATTCAGTGATTTGCCTGCCTCGCTCCCTAATAACAAGGGTATTTCACGAGAAAGCTGAAAGGTATCACCTAAGACCCCGTTAACACACATTAAATTAGTTCCCAGTGCACGACGCCACCCCACAATGGAGTCACTGACCCAATAAAGGAGGCTGCCCAGCGTCCTCAGCGGGCTCCTGGAGGAGAGAGATCTCCGCCTCAGGCGGAGCCAGCTCGTGACGCCAGAGCTATAAGGCAAACATCCTGAAGAGCAGTCCTGGCCCTCGGGTTGTACTTGGGTCCATTTTGTTCCTTTTAAAGCTACTGCCTTTAATAGAACAAATCTCTTTTGATCTGTGCCTGCTCAGCATGTGGAGAGAGGCTGAGAGAGTTTGTGTTATCTTAGTTTAATAACTGTTACACCAAATAAACACTATGCACAGCACTCAGCTTTCTAGAATCAGAAAATAAATCATCACCAAAAAGCTTATTTTACAAACCCACAAATCATTAGAAATATAAATGCTTTCCTTTCTATTCCCATGTTTTAATAAAGACTCCCCCCCCCTCTTTTTTTTCAGACTCACTCAATTACAATATCACTATCAGTTCACATTAAGGTCAGAGATTATGGCGCTTAATGTATGTAGAGCCAGTCCTCCTCTCCTAATAACCTGTCATTCCGGGGATTTGAATGTCAGAACACAGCCTGCGCGGGTAATGCTAGTCGGCAGCCCGATGATGAAACTTTGGACAAATCATGAAGAACATTCCAGATCCACATCGTCGGAAGGTTACCGGGGAGAGCCTTTCATTCTGCTTTGACCCCTTGATCTGACAAGTGACACCTACAAAATGAACAGCTCTCCAACTTAAATTGTTTAACTGTAGCCTGATCAGTTTTATTATCTTGCTAATCCGGATATCAGCCGTTTCATCAGAATGGAAGATATGCATATCATGAATTATTTTGACACGGGGACCTTTTAATTTTTGCCAGCAATATTTCACTGCCCCAATCAGGGCCTGCAGTCACTGGTGCCGTTCGCCTCCTGGGATGTCAGAGGACAGCGCACTCCTGACAGCACCAAATCATCCGGGAGCTGGAACGAGCCTTCGCTGCAATTATTATTGTCTTCCGTAGTCATGCATTTCATTACAGCGCAGGCAGCCAGGGCCTTGGGGTTCAGGGCAGCCTTCTCCAGGAAGATCTGCCATTTTATGGGCTTGCGGAGCTCTGGGGTGTGATTTCCCCTCTCCTTCCCCTCAGTAGACAAGACGAGGTGAATTTCTAATAAAAACAAAACACAAGGCCGGCACTGCGGGAAGAGCAAGCTCAGTACAGGACATTAAGCAGCAGTGAGGCAGCGTGAATGGCCCACTTGAAGTTTATGAAAGCAGTGGTTAATCAGCAATATGGTTTGCTACAGAGAGAAATAAAGAACAGTTTATCGGGGTGGGGTGGGGGGCAACGCTCCTTTCTAAATTGCAAAGTGCTCAGAACGCTTTCTTAAAGAAAACTCCCTTTTCCCTTAGATGTGTTTCTTAATTTCTCTCTCCCCTGTGGATCATTTTCTCCTTTTGAATTTCCGTCCTAAGAGGATCCAGCCCCCGTCGAAGCCTGGCCCACATGGTCTGCATCACCGACCTGTGCTTTGGCACTGTGCCATCATTTGCACGGAACAGCCTCTAGAAACGCGCTGTCATCTTTACTCTGAGGTGATTACAGAGCCTGTCGCTCATCGAAACTCAGGGCACCTTCTTTCTAAGTATCCGTGGGAGAAAGTTTGTTCTAGACTCACCAACAACTGATCCATGTTTACCTTGAGGGCACTGGGAATTATATACTTTATTATGCTTCCTTTTCTTGAGAAGACTGCTAGAAACCTCAAAACTAAATTTGCTATTCCTCAAATTATTAAACATAGAACTACCCTATGATCCGGAAACTCCACGCTGGGTATACATCTGAAAGAATTGAGAGCAAGGACCCAAACAGATACTTGTTCACCCATGTTCATAGCAGTATCATTCATAACACAAGAGGTGGAAGTAACTTAAGTGTCCATTGATGGGTGAATGAATAAACAAAGTGCAACATATACGTACAATAGAATGTTACTCGGTCTTGAAAAGGAGCGAAATTCTCACACAGGCTACAACATGGATGAACCTTGATGAACTAATGCTAAGTGAAGCAAGCCAGTCACAGAAGGACACAAGCACTGCATGACTCCACTTCCATAAGATACCTAAAGTAGTCAATTTTATAGAGAGAAGTAAAATGGTAATTGCCAGGGGGGCCTGGAAAGAGAGAGAGATGGGAAGTTATTGTTTAATGGGTACAGAGTTCAGTTTGGGATGATGAAGAAGTTCTGGACGTGGACAGCAGTGATGGTTGCGGAACAATGTGAATGTCCTTAGTGTCACTGAATGACACACTTTAAAATAGTTAAAATGATAAATTGTATGGTATGTTTATTTTACCACAATTTTATTTTTTTTTTAAGATTTTATTTATTTATTTGACAGTGAGA
Source organism: Lutra lutra (assembly GCF_902655055.1). Lineage (NCBI taxonomy): Eukaryota > Metazoa > Chordata > Mammalia > Carnivora > Mustelidae > Lutra > Lutra lutra. The sequence goes on along the minus strand of NC_062281.1, from coordinate 68,918,638 downwards.
GAGGGATCACAAGTAGGGGAGAGGCAATCAGAGAGAAAGGGAGAAGCAGGCTCCCCACAGAGCAGAGAGCCTGATGTGGGGCTCAATCCCACGACCCCGAGACCATGACCTGAGCTGAAGGCAGAGGCTTAACCCACTGAGCCACCCAGGCGCCCCTATTTTACCACAATTTTAAAAAAATTAACTTTGCAGTCAATCTCTAGCAAAAGTATTGAATACATACTTGTCTCATTACTGCCTTTATTTCTTCTCCTTTATTTCTTCTTCCTACGTTTACATTATCTTTGCTTTATTTTCCTCACCAACTCTTTTAAAATATTATTTTATTGTTGTGTGTTGGTTTTTATAGTACGATGACTTAAAATTTTTTTTTGGCAGAACAAGGAAGGACTTCCTATTAAAGTACACTCAGTCTAGCATGACAAAGCTGTTGGTGATTGTGTCCCAGAGAAGGCGTGAGAAATACATATTTCTGAAGTCCATTAGTGACACTGAGATAAGAAGGGAAACCTCTGAGAGGGAAGACTTCCTTTTCACTCCTCCTTGAGTTGGAGGGACCCCTCCCTCCCCAGTGCCACCAGAAGACTTCGTACAGAGCTCCCCTGGGCCCTTTCGCCCAGCCCAGTATCAATATACGTCGCTTCTCTCCCCCACTGCCAGCCAGCCTCGTGAGCATTCTACCTCACAGAGCCTCATGCTCAGAAGGGAGCTTGGCTTAGTGTTCTACTGTGAAATAGTGAATTTCTTAATAACTTCTTAGCGAAGAGCTCCGAATTTTCATTTTGAACCACACAAATCCTGCAAACTTGCTAATTATGTGGTTGGTCTTACCTCCCCTAGACAGTGAGCATCTCTGGGGAAAGAAACCCATCTAACTTTTCTTTGAATCACCAGTCCCAACCCCAGTGCCTGATAGGCAAGTCCATGGAGAGAGTCAATAAATATTTGTTGCACAAACAATGATGGAAACTATAGGAAGCCCTTGTTTTCACAGTTGTAAGTATCCCTTCTTCAAGATCACATATCAAACCTGCTCCAGAAAAAGGCTGCAAACACAGGAAGGACAGGCTTCATGGAGGAAAAGGAAGGTTTATGGTCATGACCAAAAATAAAGAGGACACCGTGCCCCTTAATCTTTCCTAGGTTGGAATCCACACGTAGGATTCATCTTTGATGTGAGGAATGGGCTGTTTGTTGCAGCCAGAGCTCAAGTGGTTATACCCCAAGCTCCAGCCTCTTCAAGACAGAACCTTGTACAGATTCTTCTCATATTGACACTGTTTTTTAAACTCTCCAGAGATGTGATTTTCGCAGCTTCCCTAGATAACACAACTTAGCCACCGCATTATTCTTCACAATTTCCCTAGGACATGAGGCTTTAATAGTTCTCCATTTAAGAAAACAGAAATACAGAGAAAGGGAACAGAGCTGGAAGAAAATCATGAGGAAAGGAAACTGAAAGCTTAGCAAGGAAGACAGAAATGCAGACAGTCAGAAAGCAAAACAGCCACCGCGGATCATGGCTCATAACTCACAGCTCGCTTCGGGTGCAGGATCTTTACGATATCCAACTTCCAGAGAAGGTTGTCCAGAAGCTGGGGACTTCCAGATCAATTGTTTTCATTTCCCAGAACCTAAGAAAATATAAAGAAATATCAACCAAAGAAGCCATTTAGGATCTTTGAAATCTGCCTTATACTTTCTTTCTACGTGAGGATTAGGGCCAGAGTAAATCAAAGACATTAATTTGAGGCAGGAAAGGGGAAACATAGCAAATTGGTATGTGGAGGGAAAAGAGGGGATACAAGAGGAAATGGCATCCAGGGCAGCATTTTCTAATGTGCAGACTTTCCCTAAGCCACCCCCCACCCACATGCTCACTCAGTTCCTAACAGCATCTTCATCAATTAAGATTCTATGAGACTGGCAGGCTCCGAGATCAACAGTACCATCCACATATTCACTATTCCACTGGCAAGGCGAACAATTCCGAATATTAAAAGTAAAGCAACACGTTCTGCCATGTCTTTTGTATACAGACAGCTGAAGCTGCGTGAAAGTTTGGCACCAAAAGGCCAAGTACCATATTTTCAGCCACCCACACGCCAAACCCCATAATAACTACAGACTCTAGATGTGAAATTTTCAGACATTTGCAGTGAAGGAAAACTAATAGTCATGTTTCTTCATGTGCTTCCTTTCCTAACAGGGCAGTTTCTCAACTTTAAAACCTCGTCAATGTAAGCTAAAGAGAACAAAGGGTGCTGCGGAGATATTTTCACCAGATGTCAAATGGTGCTTATTTATTTAAACAGAAAACCCCACTTTGTACATTTGGTTCATTTAGTGGTATGTGCTCTGTAACAAGTATTTTTTATGAGTAAAAAGCTGCCACCAGTGTGCTTAAGTTACAATAGGGCTTCAAAAAAGTCTGTTAGCTGAGACTAAATATTGCTCTTTTTGCTTTTGGTTGAAATGTAAATTTCATTGCCGTCCTCCCTCTATTACAGGAGAAACGTTGTTGCTTAAAGTCATAGCAGGACTAATAATTAGTCCTCCCTCTGTGGTCAAAGCTAGAGGCAAAGATGTTTGGTTCACTGTGCTTTTTAAGGTAGGTATATATGCTACAGAGCATTGATTTTCTCAAACATTAACAGCAGGAAACATATCAATTCCCTCCTGTGTGAATAACTGGGTTTCTAGGACCTGAATAAGCCATCGGAACCTACAGGCTGAGAACTTGTGTTGCCCACTGCGAATAATAAAATAGGGCATCCAGCACTCCTCTGAGCCTCTGCAAATAAGGAGCATGTTAACTTGTTCTATAAATGAAGGGCCTGTATGTCCCTCATTCTGCCAGATAGAAAATGTAATTTTAGGTCAGACCCTAGTCAAGGAGTGTCTCCACCTGTCAAAGATAAGGTGTTTCAAATACCCCTTCTACCAATAAGGTGAGAAACAGTTGGACAGAAATCACACCTGGCAAAGATTCAGAAAAGACCAAAAAGCTTCAGAGATAAGCAAATAGAGAAAGAATGTATTCCGAGATTATCAAGTACTCAACATCATATTCTACAGAGCATAGTGCAGAGGGCCAATCCCCTCAGAAATACAATGAATAAAAAGAATTTATGAGAACTTATATCTTTGTATTTCCTGAGGCCTTCAGGTCCCTGGTATAAGTAGTGAACTCACAGCACAGAAGGGCCAGAGGCATAAATGAAGGGGAGAACTTAGGGAAAGGTCAACTACACCGGGACAATGGAAGAAGGGGAGCCCCAGCTGAGTGTGAACAAAAATTATTCACTCAGTATATTCAGTGACAGGTTTTCACCAGTTCCTTGATGAAGAGAAATTGGTAGATTAAAACCAGCATTACTGTGTGTACATGTTATATATCATGATATACATATTAGATATATAATATCTAGTACATAATACGGTATCCATATAGGATAATATAGTGTACATAATTTTATTTAATATAACTTTTCAGTAAAGTGTACATAGTTCTCATCTCATGCTATGCCTTATCCATTTTTAACTTTTCTTTTTCAAACCCAGGATTATATAATCCATTCAGCTTTATGTTATACTTAGAAATCTGGATAAACAAGGCCAAAATAATATTCTAGTGAAAATTTAGACCTATCAGATATTATTTATCAGATATCCATTGATGGACTATCATAGATACCATCAGTGATGTGGCATCTCATACGGAATGCTAACTTAACTTCCTTCTTTATCAGGACAGTGGCTTACTTATATTTCCTAAGAAAACCTGCCACTATAAAACACCTAGAAATATGGACCATTTTTTAAAATTCTTTTAAATGAATATATGATCCAAAAAAAGTAAGCAAAATCTCTGGGGGCCAAAAATAAAAAGGAAACTAAAAACCAGAGTGGCGAGCCATCTCTGAGCTTTTTATTGCATTGAAAACATTCATTATTCACCAAAAGCAAAGCTATGTTTTAATGGCCAAATAAGAACAGGACACATGGCCTTGGGCCTAAATGTAGGGAGTTATAATGGAATCCCCTGATAATCAGAAATTTTCAAAAATTTCAGAGAAAGAGGATGTGAGGACAATCTTCTTTTAAAGAAAAAGATTTTATTCATTTATTTGAGAGAGCGAACTCACATGAGCAGAGGGTAGGAACAGAGGGCAAAGCCAAATCCCCACTGAGCAGGGAGCCCAATACGGAACTCAATCCCAGGACCCCGGGATCATGACCTGAGCTGAAGGCAGACACTTGACTGACTGAGATACTCAGGTGCCTTGTGAGGGCAATCTTGCTACATCTGTCACCTCATTGATCGCCAGGGTTAAGTCAGCAGATCTGGCTCATGAGGCAGGTATCCCCAACCTCCCTCACCTATCCAAGTGTGTTACTCCAAGCTGAGGCTGGGTCAGAGAACAACATTCCCCAATGGAGATGGACCACTTGTGGGTTAAATGTATAGAAATAGCTGTGTGCCCCTGCTAGTACCTCCAAACATGCTCCCCAGGTCCATTTGTAGGAGAACATAGGGAAGTCAAACTTCCAAGACGGCAGACACAACCAAATGAGGCTCCGCATGTGGCAGTCTGCCTTTCTTAAAAAAAAAAAAAGAAAGAAAGAAAAGGTTTTTCAGAGAAAGAGGAAACCAAAAAAATATCAAATCTCCAACTTTTAATCATAATAGTATATATTTTCAATCCCAGACTATACTCAGGTTTAAAAAACAAAAAACAGGGGCACCTGGGTGGCTCAGTGGGTTAAGCCTCTGCCTTCAGCTTGGGTCATGATCTCAGGGTCCTGGGATCGAGTCCCTCATTGAGCTCTCTGCTTGGCGGGGAGCCTGCTTCCTCTTCTCTCTCTTTCTGCTTGCCTCTCTGCCTACTTGTGATCTCTGTCTGTCAAATAAATAAATAAAATCTTTAAAAAATAAATAAATTAATAAATAAATAAAAATAAAATAAAGAACAAAAAACAGATGCACCTGGGAGGCTGAGTCAGTTAAGCAACCGACTCAATTTCAGCTCAGGTCATGATCTGAGTCTTGGGATCCAGCCCTGCACTAGGCTCCACTCTCAGCAGGGGAGTCTGCTTAAGATTCTCTTTCCCTGGCTCTCTGCCCCTCCCCCTTCTCTGTTTCTCTCAAATAAATCTTAAAAAAAAAAAAAAAAATAGGGGCCCCTGGGAGGCTCAGTAGGTTGGGTGACCAACGCATTTTTTTTGTTCAAGTCATGATCTCATGGGTCATGGGATCAAGCCCTGCATTGAGTTCTTTGCTCAGCAGGGAGTCTGCTTAAAGGATTTGATCCCTCTGCCTCTCCCCCCCACATTCTCATGTTCCCTCTCTCAAATAAATAAATAAATCCTTAAAAAATAAAAAAGAAATTAAAAAAAAAAAACAAAACACCAGCTCTAGGAGGGCACATTGATGCAATGAACACTGGGTATTATATGACTGATGAATCACTAAACTCTACCTCTGAAACTAATAATACACTATATGTTAATTAATTGAACTTAAATTTCAAAAAAAATACCAGCTCTAATGTTGGAGAATATGGAAATATGGGCCTGTATCATGCATGGTCCAGAAATTTGAGATATCAACATAAAAAGTAGTACCTAACTTGTAATACTCCTCTAAAATACCTAAAAGAACCAAATATAAAATCTCCCTTTAGAAATACAGCCTCAAGCTGGTCAATCAAGGGTCACATAATAACTCTATGTATCATATTTTGAGGAACTGCCAAACTGGTTTTCAAAGTGGTTACAAAATTTTACATTCCCACCAGCAATGCATGTAACTGCCAATTTCTCCACATCCTTGCCAACATCCATTATTGTCTATCTTGTTTTAGCAATCCTAGTGGGTGTGAAGTGGTATGGCACTCTGGTTTTATCTTTTCTCTAATGGCTTATGATATGGAGCATCTTTTAATGTGCTTATTGGCCGTTTGTTTCTCTCCTATGGATAAATGTCTACCCAAATCATTGGCCCATTTTTAAATTGGACTATATGTACTGGTGTTGTTGTTCATTTATAAAAGTTCTTTATATATTCTGAACACAAGTCTGTAATCAAATGTATTACTTACACATATTTTCTTCCATTTTGTGGATTATATTTTCACTTTTTTTATAATGTCTGTTGAAGCCCATAAATTTTTGAATTTTAAACAGATTTTACTCTTTAGAGCAATTTAGGTTTGCATCAAAATTGAATAGATGCTACAGAGATTTCCCATCCTGCCCCCACTCATGCATAGCCTCCTTCATTATTAACAACCCCTCATCAGAGTAGTACATTTATTAAAACTGAAAAACTTGCAATGACACTATTATCACCAAAATCCATAATTTACATTACAGTTCACTCTTGGTGTTGTACAGTCTACTGGTTTCGACAAATGCATAATAACATGTTCACCATTATAGTCTCATACAGAGTAATTTTGCTACCCTAAAAATCCTCAGTGCTCCTACTGTTCATCTTTCCTTCCCCTTAAATCCTGGCAACCACTGATCTTTTTACTGTCTCCATAGTTTTCCCTTTTCCAGAACATCACATACTTGGAATCTTATAATATATAGTATTTCCAGATTGGCTTCTTTCACTTAGTAGCATACATTTAATTTTCCTCCATATCTTTTCATGGCTTGATAGCTCAATTCTTTTTAGTGTTGAATAAAAATCCACTGTTTGATGTCCACAATAGCCAAACTATGGAAAGAACCTAGATGTCCATCAACAGATGATGGATAAAGATATGGTATTTATACATATTGGAATGCTATGCAGCCACCAAAAAGCTGAAATTCTGCCATTTGCAACGACATGGATGGAACTAGAGGATATTATGCTAAGTGAAATAAGTCAATCAGAGAAAGACAATTATCATATGATCTCCCTGATATGAGGAATTTGAGAGGCAGGGCAGGGAGTCGTGGGGGGTAGGGAGGGAAAAAATGAAACAAGACGGGACTGGGAGGATGACAAACCATAAGAGACTCTTAATCTCAGGATCAGAGGGTTTCTGGGGGCAGGGGTAGGGGGAGGGATAGGGTGGCTGGGTTATGGACATTGGGGAGCGTATGTGCTATGGTGAGTGCTGTGAATTGTGTAAGACTGATGAGTCACACACCTGTACCCCTGAAGCAAATAAAACATTATATGTTAATTAGAAAAAAAAATTCACTGTTTGGTTATACCACAATTTACTGACCTATTCACCTACTAAAGGTAAATGGGGCATCTTGATTGCTTCAAATTTTGAAATTATGAATATAGATGCTAGAAACATCCATGTTCAGATTTTGATGATGTGGACATAAGTTTTCAACACTTTTGCTTAAATACCAATAAGTATGATTGCTAGCTTATATGGTAAGAGTATGCTTACTTTTATAAGAAACTACCAAAATATCTTCCAAAGTAGCTGTACCATTTTGTGTTCCCACAAGCAATCAATGACGGTTCCCATATTCATTCATCATTTAATATTGATGGAGAAGTTAGAGGACTAACATTCCTTGACTTCAAGACTTACTATAAAGATACAGTTATTAACACAGTGTGGTATACAAAAAATTCAAATCCTTGCCAACATTTGCTGTTTTCAGTGTTCTGGATTTTAATCATTCTAAATAGGTGATAGTGATAGTTTATTGTTGTGTTAATTTGCGTTTTCCTGATGACATATGATGCATCTTTCATATGCTTATCATATGTATGTCTTTGGGGGCTATTTATTAAAGATCTTTGGTAGGTTTTTTAGGTGGGTTGTTTTCTTATTGTTGAGTTTTAAGAGCACTTTGCGTATTTTGAATAACAGTCCTTTATCAGATATTTTCTTTGCAAATATTTTCTCCCAGTCTACGGCTTTTCTTCTCACTCTTTTGTCTTTGCAGTGAAGTTTTTAATTTTAATAAAGTCCAGATTACCAACTATTTCTTTCATGGATTATGACTTCAGAGCTTTACCTAAAAAGTTGTCATCATAACCAAGGTCATTTAAGTTCTCTCCTACGTTATCTTTTAATAATTTCATAGTTTTGCATTGTACATTTAGAACTATGATTCATTTTGAGTTAATTTTTGTGAAATGTGAAGGACTGTGTTTAGAATTTTTTTTTTTTGCATGTGGATGTTTAGTTGTGCAGCACTTGTTGAAAAGACTGTATTTTCTCCATTGTATTGTCTTTGTTCCTTTGTCAAAGATCATTGAATATAATTATATGGATCTCTTTCCGGGTTCTCTTTTCTGTTCTATATATTTGTCTATTCTTCCACCAATACCATACTGTCATTAATCTCTATATCTTTAGAGTAAGTCCTATAGTCAGGTAATGTTAGCTCACCAGATTTGTTCTTCAATATTCAATATTAGCTATTATGGGTCTTTTGCCTCTTCACATGAACTTTAGAATCAGCTTGTTGATAGCAACAAAATAACTTGTTCATATTTTGATTGGGATGGCACTGAATTTATAGATGAAGTTGGAAGAATTAATATCTTGACAATACTGAGTTCTTGTCCATGAATATGAGATATCTCTCCATTTGTTTACTTTTTTGATATCTTTGATCAGAGTTTTGTAATCTTCCTCTTAAAAGTGTGTGATGATATTTCATTGTACATATAGATCTTGTGCACATTTTGTTAGATTTATACTTAAGTATTTCATTTCGGGAGGTGCTAATATAAATTTTCTTATTTCAAATGCTACTTTTTCATTTTTGGCATAGAGAAAGTAATTGACTTTTATATATTAACCTTGTATCCTGCAATCTTGTTATAATCACTTATTAGTTCCAGCAGCTTTTTGTTGATTCTTTCGTATTTTCTACATAGATAATCATGTCATCTGCAAACAAGGACAGCTTTATTTCTTCCTTCCCAGTCTATACCTTTCATTTCCTTTTCTTGTATTATTACATTGGCTAGAATTTCCAATATGATGTTGAAAAGCAGTGATGACAGAGTTCATTATTGCCTTGTTCCTGATCTTTATGAGATCTGAGCTTCTCACCGTTACCTATGATGCTAGCTATAAGAAATTTTTTAGATTATTGAGCTGAAAAATTCCCCTCTCTTTCTAGTTACTGAGAGTTTTTATAATGAAAAGGTGTTGGAATTTGTCAAATGCTTTTTCTGCATCTATTTATATGATCATGTAATTTTTCTTCTCTAGCATGTTGATGTGATGATTACATTCATTGATTTTCAAATGTTACATCAGTTCTGCATACTTTGTAGTTTTTTTTTTTAATTTTTGAAGTCTAATGGCCTTTTTTCTTTTGCTACAAGTGCTTTCCAAGTCATATCAAAGAAACCATCACCTAACCCAAGGTCACAAAGATTTACACCTATATTTTCTTCTAATAGTTTTATTGTCCTAGCTCTCATATTTAATTCTGTGATCCATTTTGAGTCAAAAATTTTATATAGTTTGAGGTGGGGATCTGATAACCTTTTTACTCTTCTCACACATAGGATACATTCACTGCTTCCCCAAAAGGGACAAAACATAGCCTTTTTGATTGTTTTATTCATTTCTGATTTTAAGATCACATATAGTCCTCTCAGTCAAATGTTGATGTGGCTCCTCAAGTTTCAGTGACCTGTGAACAAGGAACACAGGACATCGACATTCCTAACGTTCAAAATACAACAGTGGAATTGGATCAGGATAACTATAGTAAAAACTCCATTTAGAAAGGGGAAGAATAAGAAACATCAGAAATCACCAATCATTAAATCCTGTTGCAGAATCCATATAAATTCTGTACCCTGAGGTGGATGGGAGATGGAAAATGGAAAATCTTTGATTGAACTCTTCTGTGCTTACAAAAGAGTTCCCTTGGCATTTTTTCCTTCATCTTAGCAGTTCCTCCTTCTGAAAAGTGCCTCCATGAACATTGTTCTTCACAGTCCTATCAGTAGTGGGTATTGGGAAATACCCCTGCTTGGAAGTTACTAAGCTTTCTCAACAATGAATAAGACTTTTTATAGTGAAAAATCATAACCTTTACTGAAATATATCTTTAAAAAGCTAAATAAATGGAGAAATATGCCATATTCAAAGACTGAAAACCTTAATATCATATGCAAGCCAAATCTTCCTAATTGCCTAAATTGACATATAAATTTAATACAATTCCAGTCAAAATTTCAGCATGTTTTTGTGTCCATGTATATAACTGAAAATTGTAAGTCAATTGCAAAATTTATATGAAAGATTAAGGACCCCAAGTACTCCTTAAAAGGAACAATAAGGGAGGAGGATTTGTCTTAACAGATATCAAAACTTAAATATTAAGACCAGGTAGATGGAGAGGAGAAGGGAGTTGAGGAAAATTGGAAGGGGAGGTGAACCATGAGAGACTATGGACTCTGAAAAACAATCTGAGGGTTTTGAAGGGGTGGGAGGTGGGAGGGTGGGGGAACGAGGTAGTGGGTATTAGAGAGAGCACGGACTGCATGGAGCACTGGGTGCGATGCAAATGAATACTGTTACACTGAAAAGAAACAAAAAATTAAAAAATAATAATAATAAATAAATAAAATAATAAGACCAGGTAGTATTAGTGAAGAGACAGACAAGAAATAAGCAGATCTGACCAGCAGAATAGAATAGAAAAGCTAGAAGGAAATCTACATATATGTGGTTTAGAGCTGGCTATGCAGATTGGTGGGGAATGGATTTCCAATAAGTGGTGTGATGCTAACTGGTATTCTGGGGATTAAAAAAAAAAAAAAGCAAATATCAACCTTACACCCTACCAAAAAGAAGAAAAGAAGGTAGCATCCCATTCCACCACTTACCATCTGTGAGTCCTTAAGAAACTGGTGCAATCTCACCTTGCTTTGGTTTTCTAATTTCATGGAGTTGTTCTGAGGGCTAAATGAGCCAATATACAAAGCACCCAAATCTTAGCAGATGCTTCAGAAAAGCTGTTGCCTTCCCCAGCCATTCCCTTTAGTGGAAATGGAGTCCTATATCCCAATGCTGTGAGCATGTTTAGAATTAGCCAAAAGCTAGAATCTGAGATTATGGGTATTGAGGGCACGGACTGCATGGAGCACTGGGTGTTATACACGAACAGTGAATCATGAAACATTACATCAGAAACCAATAACTAACATAACACAATAAAAAAAAATTTTTTAAAGAAGGATCAATAATACAGCAGGGATATCTAAATTCCCATTCTTACTGCCTATCATTATTCTATTTCTTCAAAAATTCTTCATGAGCATTTAGAGCAGTTTTCTGTGGAATGGGATTTATACTACAAGCAACTTTACATTTATCTTGAAATTCTTGTAAGAAGCTAGAAATTAAGTCTGACTATGACTGAGATTATAAATAAACTACTGATAAAACAAAACCACTGGAAACAATTGTGAAATCCCAGAGATTAAGAAACTTTGTTTGATTTTTACCTACACATTTAAAAAAATATTTAGAAGATGTTTGGATTTCTGTTTAATTTTGTGTTAAATACAGATAATATTTTGACAATCTGAAAAACAAGGAACTATCTGCTTTTTAAAAAAAATTTGTGTTGCTAAATATAGATAATATTTTGACAAACTGAAAAAAGAACTATTTTAAGTGTGGTTTCAAGAGGCTTGATCATAGTTAGCTGGTGTTATTAGTGTCTCCTGAGCGCATGGGTTTAGCATTTGCCTTTGAAGAATATTAAATAACATGAAAATATTAATTCTTGCCCTCTAAGGGTTTATATTCTAGGATAGCTCATTCACTTGGGAAAAAATAACTTTTTCATTTTGAAAACAGCAGGCAGATGGTTTAATCCATTGGGTTTAGTTTCAAACAAACAAATAAAAACATTTTTTGAGGTGTAGAAAAACTAAGTGAAACAGATAAAAACATGTCAAGAGTTTTACATTTAATTTGGCTCTATGGAAACATTCAATATTAAGTGTTAAATATGCATAATATTAACACATTTATTCTAAATCATCAATTTAACATTCTTCTTCAGTTTCCAAGAGATTCCACTGAATTCAGCCAGTAATTTTCCATTACCTATAATGTGCCTGGTTGTGATCCAGAAATTCTATCATCATTGGTTCACTCACCAATGTTGTATACCTACCATGTGCCACACACAATTCTAAGTCCTAGACACAAGAGGCTTTCTACCTATTCATTCAACATCAGTGCTATTGAACTATTTTCTATATCTCCTAACACCAGTAGAGATGCAAGCAACTTTGAAATGTGTTTTGTCTGATATTTTCATGTCACTGCAAATGGCAAATGAGGATGTAGACAAAAAGGAAGTCTTGTGCACTGTCGGTGGGAATGCAAACTGGTGCAGCCACTGTGGAAAACAGTATGGAGTGTCCTTAAGTTAAAAATAGAATGCCCTACAATCCAGCAGTCATACTTGAGTATTTACTCAAAGTATACAAAACCACAAATTCAGATGGATACATGCACCTTGATGTTTATAGCAGCATTATCTACGATAGCCAAGATAGGGAAGCAGCCCAAGTATTCACTGATTAATGAGTGGATAAAAAAGAAGTGGTGTGTGTGTGTGTGTGTGTGTGTGTGTGTGTGTGTGTAAAGTATTCCATATACACATATGTGTGTGTGTGTATTCACACACATATATATATAATGGAATATTACTCAGTCACAAAACAGAATGAAATCAACACCTGTTGTTTCTTGTGTTTTTTATTTTAGCCATTCTGATAAGTGTGAGGTGATATCTCACTGTGGTATTGATTTGCACTTCCCTGATGATAAGTGATGAGCATCTTTTCAATTGTCTATTGGCCTTTCAGATGTCTTCTTCAGATAAATGTCTGTTCATATCTTCTGCCCATTTTTAAATTGGATTACTTGGTTTTTGGGTGTTGAGTTTTATAACATCTACATATTTTCAATACTAACCCTGATATGTCATTTGCAAATATCTTCTCCCATTCTGTAGGTTGCCTTTTAGTTTGACTGATTACTTCCTTCACTGTGCAGAAGCTTTTTATTTTGACATTGTCCCTCCCAATAGTTTATTTTTGCTTTTCTTTCCCATACCTCTGGGGACCTATCTAGGAAAAAGGCTGCTATAGCTGATGTCAGAGAAATTACTGCTTGTGCTCTCATCTGGGATTTTTATGGTTTCAGGTCTCACATTTAGGTCTTTAATCCATTTTGAATTTGTATGTGTGTATATGGTGTAAGAAAGTGTTCTGATTCCATTCTTTTGCATGCTGCTGTCCAGTTTTTCCAACACCATTTGTCAAAGAGAGATTAGTTCTCCTTTTATATGCTCCCATAGCCCTCGTTTTGCTCTTATACACCATTTTTCACAATTATGATTCAGTAATTAGAGTTAACCCTTCAGCAACATGGAGGTCAAGGGCACTGATGCCCCCACACACGTCAAAAATCTATATACACCTTTTGACTCCCCAAAACTTAAATACTAATAGCCTACTATTAGCCAGAAGCCTTATTGATAACATAAACAGTTAACACATATTTGTGTTATATGTGTTATATATCATATTCTTACAATAAAGTAAGCTAGAGAAAAGAAAATATTAAGAAAATCATAAGGCAGAGAAAATATATTTATGGTACTATATTTATGGAAAAATCTGCATTTAATTGGTATCTGTGTGGTTCAAATCCATGTTGTGCAAGGACCAGCTGTATTTGTTTAATGTCTGCTTCTTCTGTAAATTGTAAGGACTAAAAAAAATATTATAAGGACTATGAAAACTAGAACCAGTTTTACTGTACAAGCTGAGTCCATGCCTTGCCTTTTTACAACTATATCCCCATCACTGAACGTGGTGCCTGGTACACAAGAATAAACATTTAATATATGCATAAGTCAGTGAGAGAATGAATGAATATGATCCTTGGGCTGAATCTATCATTTATTAGTATCCCAAATCACTCACTTGTGGTCAAAGTAGACATTTTCATCAGCAAATATGAATGAGGATGCCTTTGTATCCTTTGTAATGCACTTTGTAATTCTACCACTTAGCATGTGCCTGGTACACAAAAAGGGTTTTATAAATGTTCAGTGATGGATGGATGACTGAAGGATGAATGGATGGATGAAAGAAACCAAATGCAATAATTAGATTTGTCTATAGCTAAATTTATCTGTCCTTTTGTATAAGCATTGTAATCATCCACATCGAATCATCTAAGCAAATATGAACAGATTTGAAAAAGTGCAGGGAATTAAAGGAAGAAAAGAAAAGGGGAAAAAAAAGACTCGTGTTTCTCGTGAGCTCTTAAAATCTTACTGTCTGTAATACATATTTGGCACTTATAACTGTTACTTACCTTTATATATGTGTCTGGTTTATCACCCCAAGCACATTATAGGCGTCTTAAGATCCAATAACGTATCTTATATTGCCCTGTATCTTCCCCCTCAACTTCTGCAGCAGCTGGCACAACGCCTTGCCTGTAAGAGGTACTCAGTAAACACTTACTGAATGTAGCATGACACAGTGTTGCTATATTCTGACAGTCTAGTTTATTCTCATGTACTGTAAATAAAGGCTAATTTTATCTCCCTGAGCCTTACTCAGTCTGCATCCTGAAGTTCCAGTCTCTGATTGCCAGAATGATGCTGTTTCATTATCTAGATTGCACACACCAGACATAAGGATAGATAAAGAAAAGATGAAAGTTGTTGGCTCAGAGCTCAAGGTATAAAAGTCTAAATTAGACTGGCAATTTTAACAATGGTTAAAGTAACAGTAAGTTAAAAATAGTCATTGTCACTAACAGTGAATTTTCTGATAAGGAAAGAAAGACACTGTCACATCTACAGAGCATCAAAAACAGTAAAATATTTAGGAATAAATTTAACTAAAAAGGTAAAAGATCTCTACTCTGAAACCTACAAGATGTTGTTTAAAAAAATCAAAGAAGACACAAATAAATGGAGAGGTATCCTGTGTTCGTGGATTAGAAATATTAATATTGTGAAAATGTCAATACAGCCAAAAGCCATCTGTAGATTTAATACCCTCCTCCCACCAAAATTCAATGATATTTTCTTTAGAAGTGAAAAAAAACTTCTAAAATGTATGTAAAACCACAAAAGACCCTAAATAGCCAAAACAATCCTGAGAAAGAAGAACAAAGCTGGAGACACCACAGTTTGATTTCAAGCTATACTATATAGCTATAGCTCTCAAAACAGCATGATACCAGCATAAAAACAAATAGACCAATGAAACCAAACCAAGAGCCCAAATAAAGCCAAGCATATCGTCAACTAATATTTGACAAGGGAGCCAAAAATACTCAATGGAGAAGAGACAGCTGTTTCAAAACATGGTGGTGGGGATAGATGGATATTCACATTAAAGAATGAAACTGGACCCAAAGCTTACACCACTCACAAAAATTGACTTGAAATGGATTAAAGACTTACCTGTAAGACCTGAAACCATGAAACACCTAAAAGAAAACATAGGAACAAATCTCTTTGACATAGATCTTGGTAATGATTTTTTGATATGACACTGAAAGCACAAGCAACAAAATAAAAAATAAACAAATGGGACTATATCAAACTAAAAAGTTCTATACAGTAAAAGAAACCATCAACAAAATGAAAAGACAACCTATAGAATAGAAAAAGTATTTGCAAACTATGCATGTGTTAAGATGTTAATATCTAAAATAGGCTAAAATTCATACAACTCAATAACAAAAAATAATAATAATAACCCAGTTAAAAAATGGGCAAAAGACTAGAATAGACATTTCTCCAGATAACACATGAAAGGCCAACAAGTACATGAAAAGATCTCAACATCTCTAGTCATTAATGTAAATTAAAACCACAATGAGATAACACCCCATGCCTGTTAAAATGGTCATGATCAAAAAGACATGAGAGGAAAAATTCTGCTAAGGAAGTGGAGAAAAGGGAACACTTGTGCATTGCAGGTGGGAATGTAAATTGGTACAGCCACTATGGAAAACTGTACGGAGGATCCTCAAATAACTAAAAATAGAACTACCATATGATCCTGCAATTCTGCTTCTGAGAATATGTCCAAAGGAAAACACTAACTGGATAAGATACCTGCACCCCCACATTCATAGCAGGATTATTTACAATATCCAAGACATGGAAACAATCTAAGTGTCCATCAATGTACGAATGGATAAAGAAGTGTGGCATACAAATAGTGGAATATTATTCAGCCATTAAAAAGCAAGGAAATTCTACTCTTTGAAACAAGATGGATGGACCTTGAAGGCATTATGCTAAGTGAAATAAGACAGACAAAGGAAGACAAATACTATGATCTCACTTACATGTGGAATCTTAAAAAAAAAATTCACAGAAAAAGGTTTGTGGTTACTAGAGGTGGAGGGCAGAGAGGGAACTGGAGGAAGTGTGATCAAAAGGTACAAATTTCCATTTATAAGATAAGTAACTATTAGGGGTGTAATATATAGCAGGATGACTATAATTAACACTGTTGCATGATATACAGAAAAGTTACTAAGAGAGTAAACCTGAACTTTCATCACAAGAATATATTTTTTTCTTTTTTCCTCTCTTTTCTTTTTATTGTATCTGTATAAGAAGATGGAAGTTAGCTGAACCTACTGCAGATCATTTCACAACATATGTAAATTAAACCATCATGCTATATGCCTGAAGTTTATCCAGTGATGTAGATCAATTTTTTCTTAATAAAACTAGAAAAATGGTCATTTTGAGGTTTTTTTAGGATAATTATAATGTGACTATTTATTTTGTGCTAATAATCTAGAAAAGATTAAAATGCACTTTCTGAAAGAAAAGACATCTAAAGAGATTTGTGTATTTCTGATAAGCTGCTAAAATCCAAAAGAATAAAAGATCATATTATCAAGTATATAAATGATATTTTGCTAGTTGTTAAAAAGTCTCATAGAAAAGTAAAGAATGAGGGCTCCTGGGTGGTTCAGTCAGTTAAGCGTCTGCCATTGGCTCAGGTCATGATCCCAGGGTCCTGGGATCAAGTTCCACATCAGGCTCCCTGCTCACAGGAAGTCTGCTTTTCCCTCTGCCCCTCCCCCCTGCTCATGCTCGCTCTCTCAATCTCTCAAATAAATTAAAAAAAAAAAAACTTTTTTAAGTAAAGAATTAAATAACTAGATCCTGTCAGAGCCAACTACTTGCAAAAAGAGGGAGGAAGGGAGTGGGGAAAGGGAGAAAGGAAGAAAGGCAGAAGGAAGGGAGGGAAGGAGGAGGTAGAGAAGGAAGGACATGTGAGCCTAAGTCAATAAAACTGCACATGATTCTCCGAGTTTGCCAGTCCTTCCTCTGCTTACCTCTTAGCCATGACTAAGCAGCCCCGTCACCTGTATGTTCAGTCCCATTGGATTTTTTGAGTCAACCTTGTACAAAGCTGGATTAACCAGTGGACTAATCTCCATTTACCTTGAGATGACAACACCCTCTAGCAAAGATTATTGAGCATGCATCCCTATACATGGATCTTTACTTGCATGTAAATTCACACAAATTCTATTGTAGATTGATATTATATACATCATAAGACATACAAAGAAGTGTAATTTTTTAAAGAATTAGATGAAAATAAATATAAATGACAGTGCTAGTATCTCTCTTCTTTGTTCCCATGGATCACGTGCCCAGTCCCCAGGATGAATGTTCCAGCTTAGAGACCTTTGGTGGAAGCTCCTCCTGGAAGCCCCAGTCATGTTTTCCTCCTCTGTGTGACTGTGCTTCTACCTCTCTGATTTGCCCTCAGGTTCCCTCTTCCTCCCACCAAGAGCAGGCACCCTCATCTGAATCCCAACCCATTCATCTGGACCCCTGAAACTTAATTATTTTGTTTCAAATCCCTTCCCCACCCCCGACAGCGTGACTCTGCCCTTTAAGCCTCGGCCTCTGTTCGGGAATGCTATCCTGCAAACATACAGAACACCTACAATCACAACGGTGCCACTCACCTGACTCAATCACAGGCTCTACCTGCAAACTCTTGCTGTTGTATCAGATCCTTTAGGACACCTGGCTACTCGAATGCTGCTCCTCGGAAAGGAAGATGGGAGTTGTTCAAATAAAGCCACCATTTAGTGTATGCCTGGCAACAATAGATACTTTGTCTTCTTACTCCTGTGTCACATAAAACACAAGCAGGGATATGTCAATCTGACAGACTATAGCAGCACAAATCAGAGTGTTTATTATAATACATGTCTAATATATCTTTGGTGTCAGTTGTATTGACTTTCCTATTAATCATTAGCATACTAATTAAATAAAAACTCATTTATTACCACATTTTAGATTAGATTGGCTTTTTCCCCCTTTTATGCCATCTGGTGTGTCTTCTTCCAGTACAGTCTCTTTCAAATATGCAATCTCAGGGTTATAAAACTCTCTGAAAATGTAATAACCAATAGCACAGTTAAACAAATGCCTTCAAAGGACAAGAGAATTGCTTTGCTGAACCTTCTGATATCAGTGACATGAGTCAGCTGTGAGTCTGATATCAACAATGAGACCAGTCTGGAACGTTCAGCATCTCCAAAGCCACAGGATTCTCTAAAATGAGAAGTAAGGGGCTTAAATTTTGGCCTCAGCTCCTCTTCTCACTCTACAATTCCGTTATTCTTGAAATTCTCATAGCTAAGTTAACCAATTATCAAAGGAGAAAATATAAGATGACAAGAAAACTTGTTCCAAAAGTACTATGTGTAGGGCTCATGGATGTTTAAATTTGGTTATCTAACAGGAAATGTTGCAATAAAAGAATAAAGAAATGGCAAAAATAAAAATCCTCTTATGTCTACATATAAAAGGAGCAACTGCAGAACCGTTCCAAACCAAAAACAAAACATAAAGTATCCTAAACAAGGTAACTATCACTTAATTGTCACAAAGGAGCATTGAGAATGAAAATGTAACATTGAGAAAGAAAATATAATCAGGGGCACCTGGGTGGCTCAGTGGGTTAAGCCGCTGCCTTCGGCTCAGGTCATGATCTCAGGGTCCTGGGATCGAGCCCCGCATCGGGCTCTCTGCTCAGCAGGGAGCCTGCTTCCTCCTCTCTCTCTGCCTGCCTCTCTGCCTGCTTGTGATCTCTGTCTGTCAAATAATAAATAAATAAAATCTTTAAAAAAAAAAAGAAAATATAATCATATTTAACAATTACTTATATCTCACGTTAAACTTGATAAGCCAGAAAAATATCAGGAAAAAATCCAAGGTTAGATAAAAGCATAACCAGAAAAGAGTGAAAATAAAAGAGAAATATTCACCAGCACTGCCTCACTTCAACACAGAATATTTCATGGTTAGAGAATAATAGTGGGGGGGACACTTCCAGTTTGATTATCATATTTTTCTATTAGAATTTCTAGGTCACTCTCTTTCAGATTTGAAGTATCACTTTTTATAGCTTCCAGTTTCTTCATGAAATATTTAACACTGAGTTTTATCTCCATAAGCATAATGAACATGGTTTATGTCGGTCTGCCTCTGGTAATTCTACTCTGCAGATATCCCATGGATCTCTTTAAGTGTTCTGTTCTCAGTCATGTGTTCTTGTCTCTTTTTCTTATCTTTAACAATGTAGTGGACTTTACAGTTGTGGGGGCAGAAACCTTAGAGTTATGATTTGAGGCTGAGAATGATTTGTCCAACTCCTCTAAAAGAAGACTCATTTGCTTCCACTAGGAGCTCAGGTTGCACTGGCAATCTAGGCTCCATTTGCTCAAACTCGAGGTTTGAAGTTTTGGGGCCCACAGATAATGGGAAGGCTGCCTGGAATCCATGCAAGCATTGCTCTATGTCTCATTGCAAGGGTGCAGAATTTTGGTGCCCCATCCACAATTGGCGGTCCCATGGACCCTTCACTCTTGGTATCATTAAACTCTAGTTTAGGTATCCCCCCACCCGCCCCGTCCTCTGAGGCTTTCCCAAGCAGTGCTCATCCTTTCATCCACCTGTTCTGGGTTGGCAAATGTTCCCTACATGCAAAAGTGATCCCAAATGCCAGGCTATTGTTCTGTATAACTGTCTGCTTGCAGGTCTTCGCAAAGTAATTCTTTACTCTCTTGTCAGTTCTTAGGAGATTTTAGAAGATTTCTAAATATTTCGTTAAGCTTTTCCAGTCAATGTAAACAGCAGTGTTGGTGCAAATTATCTGGTTTATCACTAAAGGGGGCAGAAGTCCAATCACAGTTCAAGTTTAAACTCCTGCTGAAGGTGGCATATATCATTTTTTTGACAGTTTCCTATTGGACAACTAATATATGTCATTGTTTTCTTTACTTATATCTAATTCCAAAAGAAAGTATTCAATGAGTTTCATACAAATTGTATGGTGATTTTATTCAAATGTGTATTAAATAATTAACCTCCATATAATAACTAATAATAATCAGTCAACAGATATTTATTGAGCATGTATGATGTGCCAGTCTCATTTTAGGTGCAACAGAGAAAGAAACAAAGAACCTCCTCGTCCTTACAGTGCTTATATTCTAATGATTAGACAGATTACAAAAGCTTAAATATATAAAAAGGTAAATTACATGGTATATATTCGTATATCGTATTGGAAGGTGGCACATATTACCGAAAACAGTAAAGCTAAGTAGATCTGTAGGGTCAGGACAGGGAGAAGAGTTGCAACTTTCTTCAAAGTAACCAGAATAGACTTCATTGAAAAGATGAAATGGATATTTTAGCAAAAACTTGAAGGTGGTGAGGAAGTTACCCATGTGTATGTCTGGGGGCAGAGGGAACAGCCAGCAGGAGGACCCTAGGCTAGGATTATGCCCATCCTGATCATGGAACATCAGGAAAACCACATGGCTAGAATGGAGTAAAAGAAGGATGAGGAGGAAAAGATGAGTTATGAGAGACCATGGAGATGAGTGAGATAGAACTAACCACAGGGCCTGGGGACCATTGTGAGAACTTCAGCTTGTACTCTGAGTGCCATCGTGCGCACTGCACTGGGGAGAGAAGGGGTTGGACCATTCTGGCCGGGGTGCTGGGAGTGGGTGGAAAGAACTGGAAACCAGATAGGAGCTCACTGCAGTAACACAGAAAACAGATTATGCTGTCTCAATATAACTCTGGATGACTTCAAGATGACATCAATGACATTTTGACAGACTAGATGCAGAGTATGAGGGGAAAAAAAGAGGATACAAGTATATTTTCCAAGATTTTTGGCCTGAGCAACCAGAAAGATGGAATTGCCATCTACTGAAAAGGGAAAGGCAACGTGTAGAACAGCCTAGTAGAAAGTTAGAACTGCAGTTTGTGCTGCATTTGATATGTCTACTTGACCATGGAGATAGACGTCCAAGTCGGATATTCCAGTGGGGAGATAAAGGTGAGAAATTCAAAATGGATATATAAACTTGAGACACTTAAGCTAATAGTTTATATTTAAAGCCATGAGACTTAATTAGATTCCCTAGGGAACAAAAATAAGGAATAAAAGAGCACTCAAACATTAAGAGGTCCCAATATCATTCATATATATTGATTTTGGAGCAATAAAAGGAAAAGCTGAGTGGTGGGCAATAAGAGCACATTTGAGGAGAACAGGAGAAAATATACAAAATTAGGAAAACACAGGAAATGTAGCCAACAATTGTTTACCTTTCTAACACTCCTTCACAGATACTTTACCTCTTTCCACACAGCTCTTTTACTTTGTTGGAGTTAGAAGTAGATGCCAGTTTAGCTTTTTAGGCTGGGACCATCAGTACGCAAAATTCAAAAATTTTTTAGAACACTTAGGAGATCTTCAGAATCATGCAGTAGAGATGGAAAATAAGTTCTCCTTCTGTGGACACCACAGTCATTGTAAAATCAGCCCTGAGCCAAACTGCAACCAAGCTGAATTTCTCTCCAACATCACTCCAGTTCCCTTTCTCTATCCCTTCTTCCATCCAGTCACTCCGAATCTTCAATCATAGAAGGTACACAGCATCCTCAAACTGACCACTGCCTCGTACTTTTGAAGCCCCAAACTTCTAACACATCACTCCTCTTCATCGAAACTTCTTTGTCTCTCTGAGGACATCACAGCCTTGCACTCTGCTGGCAAACAAAGGTGCTATTTTCTGATAGTGATTCGTTGGACGATTTCTCTTTGAAACATTCACACTTAAAAGCTGCTTTCAAAACAACCAAACTGACTAAAGTGAATGAAGTAGGGCATTTTTGGAACAGTGAGGAAGTGTCCCCATAGAAATGAAAGGGGGAGTGAGCACACTGTCAAGGGGTCCTGCTCCAACTGTTCATGAAGAATGCTACTCATCACCTGGGGGTCCAGCTAGGCAGGCTCCCTACTTAGAATATCTGGGGGTCATTTTAACTTGGAATTTCCCATGGACAAACTACGACTGCTTGATTAGCACTGAGTTCACATGATGAAATAATGTATTTACAGATTACCAGTTAATGTAGACACTCGCTTCCTGTAAGTATTGGGTTGGACCACGTGAAATGGCCTTCCTGTAGGTCAAAAATAAGCAAATATTGGCCTTTTCATTTGTTTCAATCTAATACACACTGTACTTATCTATAATACAGACATAACTATTTTGTGGTTTTGTTAACAAAATCTACCCATTTCTTTTACCATTTATGAGTGAATTATCATTGGAGACGTGTCTCATTGTGAATGAACCCAGTCAAATGGTCTCTATAAAATGCCTTCTTGCCACTAATACAGCAGGGGGTCTTAGAGTTCATTATTTAAGGCAGAAAGTCTATCCCAGCTGGCTACAGCCTGTCAGACTCTTGGTGACACTACGAAGCCCTTCTCGAAATCCTGTTTGACATTTTCAAGCCCATTTCACAGAAGCAATTAATGTTCTCATCCTAGCAGCAGTAAACTTAACCTATAGATTTAGGTCCCTTTCTTAGTTCAAATTGTAACATAAATTTAAGCTCAATGATGTAATTTTGTTGCTTGACTAGAAGGATATTTGCTTTCTGGGTCTTGTAGCATGTTTTTTCTGAAGAGAGAAGGCACTGATTCTGCATCTCAGCTCTATGCCTTAGCAGCTATATGACCTCAGTCCAATCTCTTGTGACAAACCCTGGCTAGATGCTCATCATGCCTATTTGCTCTTCTTCCTGGAGCCACATAAGTACCCAGTTCCCTTGACATTAGGTGTAGTCCTTGCCCAGGAAATACGAGTGAAAGTGATGTGCGTCACCCCCAGATGCAGCAGTTAAAAAGGAGCACTCCTGCTCCACACACTCACTAATGTCTCCCAGCCAGGTGCAGAGGATCCAAGGGTGGGTCCTGGAACCCTCAGATGGTGCAGCTATGAATGGACAGAGCCTGCACTCCAAAGGCTGCATGAAGCCAAAGCAGTCCTCTCCTGGACCTCATTTCACTGAAGGGAAATAGACCTTGATTGAGTTATACAACAACACAATTTTAAGGTATTAACCTACCCTGTCAGTTAAACCCCCTAATCTTTTATTTCTTCATCCGTAAAAATGAAAATAATAAAACACACCTCGTAGGGTTACTGTTGGGATTAACTGGGGTGATAAATGTACAGTGCTAACGCACCGTGTTTGGCACAGAGTAAGGCTATAGAAATGGTGGTCACTTGATGTCACCATCATCATCATCACCATCATCGTGATCTCTCACTCACCTATTAACTGAAAAAATTTCTATATTTCTCAAAGCAGCCCAGGGTTCCATAAATAATTTTTTGACAGTGCTCACGGGGCAGCATACCCCCAAGACCCAATATCTGACCCGTGCAGTCTAATAGCAGAG
The DNA here is from genome assembly GCF_902655055.1 of Lutra lutra. Taxonomy (NCBI): domain Eukaryota; kingdom Metazoa; phylum Chordata; class Mammalia; order Carnivora; family Mustelidae; genus Lutra; species Lutra lutra. The sequence goes on along the minus strand of NC_062281.1, from coordinate 68,894,799 downwards.
CTCGTGGGATATTGATAATTTTTTTCTGGCTCTGAACAGTTTTCATTGGATAAGGTTAGACTTTTTAATGCCTATCATTTACTGAATAATTAAAGTCATTATTTCCAGTTGATCTTGCGCATGCAAATGTAGAAAATCCTCTTAGAGATACCATCTGATATAACTTATTTGCTATAAATCACATGTGTAGCAAGAAGCTCCTTACATACCAGGCACGCTCCGTAAGTGCCTGTTGACTGATCAAGGGTTTGGGTTCTTTTTTTTTTTTTTTTTTCAGTCTCAAGTTTCCTAATCATTTCCTAAAAGTTTTGCTTACCAGCTGCTTTTTTCAGTGAAATGCTATTTGTCACTTTGATTAGCATCAACAGAACACATCCACTTTTCCAACTGCAGTTTCCTCAACATCATGAGACAGCACACTTGAATTTACAACAGCATAGACTACAGCACTGGTAAGAAGGTTTTAGATAGGGGCGCCTGGGTGGCTCAGTGGGTTGGGCTGCTGCCTTCGGCTCAGGTCATGATCCCAGGTCCTGGGTTCGAGCCCCACATCGGGCTTTCTGCTCAGCAGGGAGCCTGCTTCCTCCTCTCTCTCTGCCTGCCTCTCTGCCTACTTGTGATTTCTCTCTGTCAAATAAATAAATAAAATCTTTAAAAAAAAAAAAAGAAGGTTTTAGATAATGCATACCTATAAGACAACTTCAAAGCAAATTTGTGTATTGATCATCCAACATGACTCTCTAAGTAATACTCTCTAAGTTCTTCCAGAGGAAAGGTAATTAAAGCAGATTTTTAAGAAAACAAACAAACAAACATAAAAATCTAAAGCTCCAAATAGAAACAAGCAGCCTCCTTACTCACTTTCCAAAAATTCTCTAAAAGCTTTTCAAATAAATAATATTACTTTGTATGTGAAATGCCTTCTCTTTGGCTCTTTGGCCAACATACCTAAGTGCACACTGGAGTCCCACACCTGAGATGAAGCTACACAGAATGTCAAGAATTACAGATTTGCTCTCCAGTTAGTTAGCTACTTAAATCCATAGCTTAATAAGCAATCGTGTTTTGTTTTGTTACATCTTTTTCCAAATGGGAATTAAGATGGTTTAAATGTACAAAAAATTATTTGTGGTGAGATTAAACGAAAATACAGATGAAGGGGCACCTGGGTGGCTCAGTCAGTTGATCGTCTGCCTCCAATTCAGGTCATGATTCCCCAGGGTCCTGGGATCAAACCACACTGGACACCCTGCTCAGCGGGGAGCCTGCCTCTCCCTCTCCCGGCTCCCCATCCCTGTCTCACTATCTCTCTCTCTCTCTCTCTCATAAATAAATAAAATCTTTAAAACTACAGAGGAGGAGCACCTGAGTGTCTCAGTGGGTTAAGCCTCTGCCTTCAGCTCAGGTCATGATCCCAGCGTCCTGGGATGGAGCCCCACACTGGACTCTCTGCTCAGCAGGGAGCCTGCTTCCCCCGCCCCTCTCTGCCTGCCTCTCTGCTTACTCGTCATCTCCGTCTGTTAAATAAATAAAATCTTAAAAAAAAAATACAGAGGAGATTAGGAAGCAAAGGATAATGGGGAAGAAAAATAAAGGTAAAGCCACTAGGTAAGGTTGAAAAAGGCAGCAAACACTATGAAGTTCTAACCACTTTCTGATTAGCCACATATTTTGCTCTGAGCATACTGGCAACAAGTGCAAAAAGAGAAACATGATCGGTCACATAATTTACAAAGTTTATGACTATAATATTGTGAACAATGTCCTAAATATCCTTACACAAAATACAGTAATTTCACAGGGCTATTTATTTCAACCTCCATCAATATAAAAAATGTTAAAGACTCAACAGGACAAATGTCAAAATAAAAGGTCATATTACTTTCTAATGCGTGCAAACTCTTGGGCAATGCCAACATTATGATGCCTTTATTTGTGGGGGCAGGTGGAACTGGATTAATAAAAGCTTTCTACAGAATTGATTTTGTGAAGGCCAGAAAGGATTCAAGGTGGTAGATGTACAAACCAATGTTTCTAAACAAAACATGATGGAAAATATATGAGAACCACTGATCCAGGGAGGGCAGGGGAATGACTAAAAAATTTCATTTAAGAAGAAAGTAGGGCTTGATAGGAGAGTCTGGTTAAGGGACAAAAGGAAGAAGAAGGCACAAGAAGGTACATGCTCTCTTGGCATGGGAGGGGTGGCAGAACATAATGGAAAGTCTTTAGCCCTCACATCAGTACTTGGCTTCTGATTCACTGGATAATAATAGCAAAAGAGATCAACAAAGAATATAATGTGAGAGCAGGGTGGTAAACTATTCTAACTGAAACCCATAAATAATGAAGGAGTAAAATCAGGAATAAAGGATTCCTACATGAGGAAGATTTCATCGTCTAGCTGGGTTTGGCTCTATCATTGGGACCTCATTTTCCCAGTAGTTTGTGAACTCATCAAGAGGACAGCTGGGGATAGAGAGGAGAGAAAGGAGGAGGAAAGACTGCCTGAATCTTGGGTCTTATTCATCTGTTTTCTCAGTGTGCAACGCAAACAGGACATGCAGCTGACATTCAGTTTAAGTTTGTTGTTAGAAAGAAGTACAACATCCAGTTTGTTCATCTGAAATAATTTATGGTGACTTAGATTTTGTAAATGAGTGGATAGTAAGTAAGGAAAAGGAGGCATCAAATATCACCCCAAATATTAGTAATAGAAAACAGAAGGAGGGGTGTCTGGGTGGCTCAGTGGGTTAAGCCTCTGCCTTTGGCTCAGGTCATGATCCCAGGGTCCTGGGATGGAGCCCCACATCGGGCTCTCTGCCTCAGCGGGGAGTCTGCTTCCCTTCCTCTCTCTCTGCCCACCTCTCTACCTTCTTGTGATCTCTGTCTGTCAAATAAACAAATAAAATCCTTAAAAAAAAAAAAAAAGAAAAGAAAACAGAAGGAGAATAGTGTTTTGAACTAGGAAGCTTGGTAGTGAGTAGCTATAACTACAAAGTTCTTTGCCATATTGTTTTGAGTGGCAGCAATTCAACCAAGAATGAGCATTCTTGTGACAATAAATGAATATGTACTTCAGCAAGTAGAAAATAATGATAGAGGTGTGCCTCTGTGACTCATTTGGTTAAACATCAGACTCTTGGTTTTGGCTGGAGTCATGATCTCATGGGTGGTGGGATCAAGCCCCATGTGCATCCCCGCCAACCCCACCCCCCCAACCCCCACGCACTCAGCAGAGGGGCTACTTGAAGATTCCTTCCCCCTGCCCCTTCCCACACTCCCACATGCTCATTCTTTCTCTCAGATAACTAAATTGTAATTTAAAAGAAGAGAAGAGAATGATAGATTAAAAATCATGATGCCAGCGAAATATAGATAAAGAATTTTAGAGCTTTCTAAAAGATTAAAAAGGGAGAATAACAATAAAACTTAGTTTAATGGAAGGAATATTTGATTGGGAGTCAGAAGACCAGAGATTGGATCTCAGTTTCAGTGCAAATTCTCTGTCCAACTTCTGATAAATCACTTTGCATCTGGGTTTGGGTTTTTCTCAACTATAAAATGGGAGTGAAGTGGAAGACCTCAGGGCGTTTCAAACAGTACCCTACGGACCTCGGGGGTCCTGAAGGAAAGGTGAGGCCAGACCTGTCAGGCCTCAGGCCCCCAGCCTGAGCATGTTATTAGCAAAATAAACGCGCCCTAACCTTTTAGCTATAGCTATTAAAAAGGCTCTCGTGCACAGATTGTTTAGAAAAAAAGAGACCTACTGCTTTCAAAAAGCTATACAACCATAGGCTACACAATTTCTGGTGTCCCTCGCATCTGTCACAAATCCCTTTTAAGTTAGTAACATACTTGAACAAAAAGTGTAAGCTGGTACTGTTGCTTCCATCTTGCAAGGTAGAAACAAGCACAAAAAAATCAAAGGAAATTCTCACTGACAAAATTTCAAGACTAGCATTGAAGTCTGTTGACTACAAGTCAGAGTTCATATTTCCATAAGTCTGAAAGCCCTTTATGTTAGGAAAGAATTCTATCAGGTGATTTGGTGATGTCACAATAAGCATACAGGTACACGATGTGGTGTTAATATTAAGTCATCTTACATAAAAAGCATACATAAACGCTTGCAGCAATGTTTGGAGTCCAGGAGCTTTTTCTTCCACGTTTGGCTTCCTCTGAACTGCCCCACCCCCTTCTCAGTTTGGGTTCCCGTTATTATATGACTCTGCACCTTAAACTACAGTTTGATGAACCAAAAACAAAACAAAACAAAAACAAAACAAAACAAAACACAAATGCTATTTGACACAGAAACTCACAATTCACAGTTTTGCCAGGCTAAATTATGTAAAATGTAGCCATTGTGCAAAATTAACATTTGATGAATGTTTGTTTTTTATCTTTTTAAAATATCAATTTAAGTGAGTTTAGCACTACTGAGCCAGAATGAGCCATAATTTATATAAAGCATATAAGCAAACCCTGAGTTTTGGTGTCTAAAGTAGATAACACTTGCATCTGAATTTGTTTAAAAAGCTAGCGTTATCAAGAATGGGTACTATCATAGGGTACTTATGACAGTGCCTAACCAATAAATGCTTAGAGTATAAGCTGGAAAAACATTCTGTCTCATCTAAACCACCATTATTTGGTTTACCACATAGAGACAAGCAACCTAATTAGAGCAACATGCTTATACTAACATGAATATGTGCTAGGAGAAAATATAACTTTATTTCTCATACATGGTAGAGATACCACTTTTAATGAAACCAAAGAAAGAATTAGTAACAAGTTCTACAGTATTGGCTTTAAATTGAAAATTAGCAATTTTTCTTCCTTCTTTGCCTCCCTCTTTCCTTTTATGAATAATTCAATCTAAAAGGCATTCAAGGGGAGCCTGGGTGCCTCAGCGGGTTAAGCCTCTGCCTTCGACTCGAGTCATGATCTCAGGGTCCTGGGATCAAGCCCCACATCAGGCTCTCTGCTCTGCGGGGAGCCTGCTACCCTCTCTCTCTCTCTCTGCCTGCCTCTCTGCTTATTTGTGATCTCTGTCTGTCAAATAAATAAATAAATTTTTAATAAATAAATAAATAAATAAAAGACATTAGATTGGGGGCACCTGGGTGACTCATTTGGTTAAGCATCCGACTCTTGATTTCAGCTCAGGTCATGATCTCAGGGTTGTGAGACTGAGCCCTGCATCAGGTTCCACACTAAGTGTGGAGACTGCTTAAAATTCTCTCTCTCCCTTTCCCTCTGCCCCTTCCTACCACTCATGCATGCTCTCTCACTCTCCCTCTCTCTCTCTCTCAAAAAAAAAAAATAATAATAATAAAATAAAATAATTTAAAAGTCATTAGACTGAAAGGAGTAAAGTAGAAATCTGGGGGAGGGAAGGGACATGGTAACTGACAAGATTTGTACATACAGGAGAGACTGGTCAAATATGTAAACATATAGAAGAAAATGGGAACCAGGGGGAAAACTATAATGCTATGATGTTGATGAATTTGGATTTTAAGTGTTGATGTGAACTCAAGATTTTCAATATAGATAAATACTTTTAGAAACAAGTCTAGTAGCTGTGTGTATATACATATATACACATACTCCCTAGCTCCATGAACTGAGAGGTCTAAAATCCTGACACCTCAGTAATAATGAACACACCTAACACCCAGATCCTGATCACTACATATTATTCTCCACTAAAAGGAACCTGGGTCTCCTTGTAGAAACGACTGATTCCAGGGTTGAGGCAGGGAAAATACAAGCTGAACCTGCAATATCTTGTCTCAGATGGTAAAGAAGTGCTTTCAGAGTGATGGGCATACATCAGAAGGACATAGAAGCCAGCTTAAAGAGGCTCCCACTGGCCAATTTGGGACTGTGTGAGTGTAAAAATAAATAATGATACCAATAGATTATAAACCATTAAATAAGAAAAGAAGCCATAAGTCTATACTGACATACACAACACATACATACTTACATACATGAGATAGCTTTTCCTTACAATGGAATGTCATCTGATGAATGTGGGAGGAATTATAGAATCAGAAAATCATCACTTGGTAATCATGAGAGTAATTAATTCACCTGAGAAATCAAAGAATGCTAAAACTACTGGGTGAAAGTTTGATGAGGAATGGAATATTTAGGTAATCTCAAAGCACCTCCTCACAAAATACTTATTGATTACAAAGGGGATCACAGAGTAACTCAATGACGGACCTGGCAAGTATTTTAATCAAGGGATCAAGGTTATTGCTGGCAATGAGACAAATTAAGTTGTGTGCCATCTAATAGAATACAATAAGAACACAGCATCAATTCTGTGATATTCCTTTTAAAAAAGTAGAGTTTGAATCTAATCATGAGCAATTATCAGAAAAACACATACTAATGGGCATCCTACAAAATAAGTAGCCAAAAATCTTTACAAGTGTCAAGATCACAAAAACTCAAGAAAAGAATGAGGAACTGTTCCAGATTAAAGGAATCTATAAAGACATGGCCACCAAGTGCAACATTCAGTCCTGGGATTGAATCCCTTCACTAGAAAGGATGGCAGACTTGAATGGGTCTGTGAGTTCCATGGCTATAATGTATCATCCATGTCAATGGAAGTCAGGTAATACACATGGCATTCAGGATTATGGAGCATCATGTCAGCCACTTGCTCTCAAATGGTTTGAGAAAAAAATTCTTTGTACTACTCTTCCAATTTTTTCTGTAAGTGTGAAATTATTTCAATTTTTTATTATAATCAATTATTTATTATGAGAACAGTAAACACTGTGTCTACTTTTAAATTCTACTCATAAAGCTGTTGTGACAATCAAATGAGTTAATATCTACAAAGCATTCATTGCACAATGCCTGGTACAGGGGAAGACCTTAAAAATACAGCTATATATAGTACAGTATATCACAATATTAAATCACAAATGCACACATTCCTCATCCCACCGGGAAGAGAATATGATCATCAGAGTCAAATGAAAGGACTCAATATGATGGTTGGAACTGCTCCCGCCATGAAGCAAATGTTAGGACCAGATGACCTTGAGGCACCATTTGTACTTAATTATGTCTGGTCCCATAGTGCTAATTACCATATTTCCTCAGCCTTTTCATAAGCATCTTCCTGATTAAAAATCATTTATTAGGCACAGTACAATGTATACTACGTTACCAAAGCATTATAACGTCTTGATTAAATATTGCATTTTTCCGGGCTCTTTTTGTACTCCTACCCACTCTGACTTTGTAAATGAAGAACTCGATTTGAAGGGTCTCCTCCAAGGACACTGAGTGGGTTGACGGCAGAGACAAAATCAAATATCTAGAGAGTCACTGACCTTGCTTCCCCTGCTGGTTCCAAATGACCAGCTAAACTTACCAAATTTAAGGATAAGGCTCCAACTCAGCCAAGTTTAATAATAGAAACCCTAGTTCAATTTGTCCCTTTTCAACTTGAACTTTGCACTCAGCTCCATGTCCAAAAATACTGTCCCCTAGGGCTTAATGCAGCATTTTCAAAATAATTTTGTAAGAGGTACTCTGTGCAGAAAGCAAACTTCCTTTATTCTGAAAACTGGCATTGTACAAAAAACAGGGGGGGGGGGTAGGAAAAGAAAGAAAAATGCAAACCGCTCAGACCTGGTATCTAATTCTGCTCACACTGCCTCATTTCTGGCGCACACCGCTCACTTTGACATCAAGGGGCGCTCTGCCAGGAAAGAGCCACATGGACTGCCGAAGGGAATCAGAACCTGACCCTCTCATCTCCCACTCCTCCCCCTTCTCCAGGGCCCCACTGCCAGCTTAAAAACAGTTAATTGCCTTTTCATACAAAGAGTTTGACAGCCACTCTCCCACAAACCACACTAAAATCTTACCCCCTGTATGGTTTGTGAGAAAAAAAAAAAAAACTGTTTCCATTTTTAGGAGAGCATAAGACCTGGCCCATTTTATTTAGAAATTAATAATAATTCTGAGTGCTCTCTTTTCTCTGTTCTGGAAGAGCAGTGAAGCAGCTCTGAAATGAAGAATTTACTACTGTGCGTGCCAGGACAAAAACAGATGGACCAAAAAAGTTTAGATGGATGAATCTGAAAAATTGGATGACCTTTATTATACCCCAAAAGTTATAAAAAATTTGAAGAGCAAAACTTCCATTTGCCAGCAAGTTTCTCTCCAATTTACAAATTCCATATTGTGGCTTCAGACACAGGAGTAAAAGCTCATACCATTCTCTGGAGCGCCAGACACCACCCCCTAGCCATCAGCCTACCTCAGTCTCCTTATGTGAAAAGTCTAGAAACGTGTTCCTACCTCCTCACTTCAGTAAGAAGAAGGAAGACCGGGGAACTCAACTCATGTTCACATATCATCCTGAGATTCCTAGGACTGGGCTGAGGCAAAGGGTGGATGCATTTCATTAGAACATAATCCAAATGAAACCAAGAACTGGATCATTTCTCAGGCTGGCAACTAGATTCAGGTGGCTGCCTCTTCACAACTGAAGTTGCTCACCTCGCAGATTTACCCATGATCAGAAATGATGTAATAAATTGCATATTTATAGAATGTAATTGGACCCGTGCAAATCCAGCTCCAATACAAAATCCATTTAAAGCATCTGCTATATCAAACATGGGTCAGTAACACATAACGATGTATGTGTTTTGGGCACAGATATGTCATGGCAAATGTTTACATTACAAATATTCTGAATAAGTCCTAGGAAATGTAAAAAAGTACTGTGTGTGAATTTACAATATTATTAATAATGAAGAATGGTGAGGTAGAGACATCCAAAATTCACTCAAACCCAGCTCTGCTCTGCTTCTGGAATATGGGAGAATTACACTTCCCTACTGCCACTGTGCTTACATGGGGCAATGCAAATCGTTCTAGCCAATGAACTATGAAAATGCGTCGTTTCTGAGCTTGTGCATTTAATTGCTAGAGTGACACTTTCATCTCTACATTTTTTCAGCCATAGTAAATTTGGAAGCATCATGCTGACTGGTGGAATCATAAGATAAGTGGAATCAAAATAAGAGCAGAGCCCCAGCAACCCATGAGCAATCTTTTTTTTTTTCCCCTGATTTAATCTACTGAGGTCTGGGGGATCTTTGTTACCCCTACTAATGCCTTCATTATACACTTGGCCTATAATCCATGGTCTCTAAATATCTAACTTCAGTCTTATTCCTCAGTTTTGAAACACTTAGCAGAAATGGTGCAGAGAATGTCAAGTCCCCAAAAGAAGTAAGAGGTATATGTCAAACCTTCTATGACAACCCCTTGACTATCTTATGGGATAGGAATCAGAGTCATCCACGCATACACATATAGCAAGCCTCATGGGGCACTGCAGAGTTCAGAGTTAGCTACAAAGCCAGATATCAAAAAGAGGAAGCAATTCAAAGTCCAGGGAGTTGAGCTGTAAGCCAAATACTACCGGTAGAGTGCCTGGCTGGCTCAGTTGGAAGAGCATGCAACTCTTGATCTCAGACTTGGGAGTTCATGCCCCATGCAGGGGAATAGAGATTACTTAAATAAAACTTAAAAAGGAAAAAAACAACAACAACAACAACATTCTGTGGTTAAAACACCCTGAAATCACAAAATAAAATAATAGAGATTATTAAACCAAGTTACTACCAGTGAGGTTAGGCACTAGGTTATTCTTCAAAATTCTACCAGCATTTACTGCTGTTTCACATGGCTTATATTGGCACCAAAGTACATGCAGGGACTCTCTCTCTCACTCTGCCTTACCCTAAAAAAGCACCACGTGAACTGTGACCAAAAAGAAAACAAACAAAAAAGCTCTCAGATCTTTTTAATTAAAAATCCTTGGGGGCGCCTGGGTGGCTCAGTGGGTTAATCTGCTGCCTTCGGCTCAGGTCATGATCTCAGGGTCCTGGGATCGAGCCCCACATCGGGCTCTCTGCTCAGCAGGGAGCCTGCTTCCCTCTCTCTCTCTGCCTGCCTCTCCGTCTACTTGTGATCTCTCTCTGTCAAATAAATAAATAAAAATCTTTAAAAAAAAAATCCTTGGAATTCAGCTAATCCTACAGATGTATTTAATATTTATCTTATTTTATTTACATTTCCCAAAATAGCATCTAGACAGAAATTCTTTTTTTTTTAAGATTTTATTTATTTATTTGACAGACAGAGATCACAAGTAGAGAGAGAGACAGGCAGAGAGAGAGAGGGAAGCAGGCTCCCTGCTGAGCAGAGAGCCCGATGTGGGACTCGATCCCAGGACCCTGAGATCATGACCTGAGCCGAAGGCAGCGGCTTAACCCACTGAGCCACCCAGGCGCCCTAGACAGAAATTCTTAATAATCTCTTCAGACTTTATCTCCCTTCTGAAATAATTGACCCAAATACCAATCACCAACCTCACACTATTTAATTCATCTTCTCTCCTACTTTAAACAAATACCCTGTACATAAGCAATAGAGTCATAGAAATCATGACTTTTTTAATCTTAAAGGAGACTTAGAGACTAACGTCTGTCCCTCCACCCAAAAAAAGTTGGACAAAGAAACAACAGCCAAATTTTTAAAAATAGTTTCTCAATCTATAGCTTTAGTCTGTTCTTACCCACAGAACCTTCTATATCTTAAATAAAATCATGAAGCATCAAAGGGGCTACTGTATATTAATATAAACATATGAGAAAATATCCTACTAATCATTAAATCAGAACACAAGCTGCTGGTATCCCTTAGGGGTTTTTTTTATTATTATTATTAGCAAGATGTTATCATTTGCTCACATTCTTCAGCTTATTAGGAAACTTGGACTGTAATTTTGGATCCTGAGTCAAAAGAACTAATTAAATGATAAATGTCACTTTTTCTCCCAACTTACACAACTAGAATTTTGAATAACACATTCTTCTATTGTGCCAAATCAAGAGAGAAAATATTACTCTTTGGATCTTTAGAGGACAAAAAGGGACACACGAAAGTGGTTAATTTATAAATAAATGGGCCCTTTTATATTTACTAGAATTCTACATTTTTGTTTTTTTTAGGCAAAGGAATTCATAGTGCTCAAAGCACATCACAAACATGAATTATTCACTATTTCGATAAAATCCTAAATGGCTTTAAGATTATCATTATCCCATTTACAAATGAAGTTCATAGAGGTAAATTTATGGGTACTACATTTATCTACTACTGTAAGAAAATAGTAAATCTGGTCTGGACTCCAAATCACTTTTTTTTCATTTTATAGTTGTATTATAGCTATGGAGTTCAATATCCTAACTCCCTCCTGTCTTTCCCCTACTTCCTACAAAGAAAGAAAGAAAAAGGGGCACCTGGGTGGCTCAGTGGGTTAAAGCCTCTGCCTTCAGCTCAGTTCATGATCCCCAGGTCCTGGGATTGAGCCCTGCATCAGGCTCCCTGCTTCCCTTCCTCTCTCTCTGCCTGCCTTTCTGCCTACTTCTGATCTCTGTTAAATAAATAAAAATCTTTTTTAAAAAAAGAAAGAAAGAGGGGCACCTGGGTGACTCAGTGGGTTAAAGCCTCTGCCTTCGGCTCAGGTCATGATCTCAGGGTCCTGGGATCGAGCCCCGCACCGGGCTCTCTGCTCAGTGGAGAGCCTGCTTCCTCCTCTCTCTCTCTCTCTGCCTGCCTCTCTGCCTACATGTGATCTCTGTCTGTCAAATAAATAAATAAAATCTTTAAAAAAAAAAAAAGAAAGAAAGAAAGAAAAAATATGCCAACAGATGTAGCCATCAAGAGAAACTTGATGTTTAACAAATCAAAATGTAACTAAATAGTATTTTTCTGGTTCATATCTTTATATCATTCATATGTCCATATCTTTACATCTTTCATGTGTCATTATACTACACTCAAATTCTCAGGCCGCCTTTAAAGAACAGATAATATCCCAGGCATTAACAAATACATCAACTTGCCATTAATTGGTATTTTCAGGTAATGGAATAACAATAAAAATGAGTATTTATTGAGATGACTTTGTACAGCTACTGTTCTACAAGCTGTAGAAGTATTAATTTATTGTACCATCAGAACACCTTTGTGAAGTAGAGGAGGTGAATATTACCCTCAACTAACAAGGAACTACAGCACACAGGGGTTACTTATCTTGGCCTGTGGCAATCTAGGACTCACACCATGGCATTGGTTCTGGAGTCCCATTTACTCCATACTTCTTCTCTTGTTAATCCAGCATTATGCTTAACAAAGAATTATTTCATGCAATTCATCAATTATTTTCTAAGTCACAATATAAAAACCACATAGCTCTCGGGGCTCAGACCTAGGTTGAGGCGACATGGCTAAACGCACCAAGAAAGTCGGAATCGTGGGCAAATACGGGACCCGTTATGGTGCCTCCCTCAGGAGGATGGTGAAGAAGATTGAGATAAGCCAGCACGCCAAGTACACTTGCTCCTTCTGTGGCAAAACCAAGATGAAGAGACGAGCTGTGGGGATCTGGCATTGTGGCTCCTGCATGAAAACCGTCGCTGGTGGCGCCTGGACCTACAACACCACTTCTGCTGTCACAGTAAAGTCTGCCATCAGAAGACTGAAGGAGTTGAAAGACCAGTAGAAGCGCCACCGTTTGAAACATTGCTAGCCTATAATAAATGGGTTAATTTATGTAACAAAAAAATAAATAAATAAATAAATAAATAAATAAAAACCACATAGCAGTAGAATGATAACTAATTTCACTTTTCTTTAGTGATTCAGAAAACATATCAACACTTTGAAGAATTTCAGGATCAGCAACCATAAAATAAAAATAATAATAAAGTGTACCTCAAGAGATTTCAGAGGACTGAGAAAACGTAGATGAAATGCTTCAGCAGAGCCTCACCTACAGTATGTGTTCAATAAATGGTAGTCGCTTATTATAGTAATTAGATATTTATAATATTAACATAATAATAGAAATTACAATGTAAATAAAGAATAGTTTGTTCTTTCTTTTAATAATGTTTCACAACTGGGGCGCCTGGGTGGCTCAGTGGGTTAAGCTGCTGCCTTCAGCTCAGGTCATGATCTCAGGGTCCTGGGATCAAGCCCCGCATCGAGCTCTCTGTTCAGCAGGGAGCCTGCTTCCTTCTCACTCTTTCTGCCTGCCTCTCTGCCTACTTGTGAGCTCTCTCTGTCAAACAAATAAATAAAATCTTAAAAATAATAATAATAATAATAATAATGTTTCAGAAGACATTTATATCTCCCTTAAAAGAGCAGATTCCCAAAAATTAGGTATAAGTTGAAATATTTTTAAAATAAGTCATACTTTCCCATTTGAGGACATTTTCTTTCAGAGATACTTTATTATCTTCATGTTTAACTAAATTTCAATTAACAGTGACTGCTAAATCTTTACAATTTTTCAACCGCCAGTCTGTCAAAGGATTCATAATCAATCACATATGCAATTATCTCTAGAGATCCAAGTATTTATAGAACCTTAAATTATTTTGTAAAGTACATAATCATGACAATTCTGTCATTTCAAATTGTTGTCTGAATTTTCTCATAGTAGGAAAGAAGAAATGCTGAATAACACTACTCCACCTAGCTCTCCATTTCCCTTGCTGTGAAAGGTTAGTCCTTGAGCTTATCAGACTGAGCACAGACTACAGAGGCAGGATGAAGACAGTACAAAAGGAACATATTCCTTATAATTTCTCTCTTAACAGAAACCCTATCTTGTTTCTTGAGAGAAAACACTACAGAAATAAAGAATAAAGAGTCACTCTGAATATGAGTCTCATATCAACCTATTTCCAAGAAAAGGAAAAAAAAAAAAGGAAAGGAAAGGGAGAAAAGAAAAAAAAAGAAGCAGGAATGTGATGAATCCTAGCCTAAAGTCAGCAAGAAGACACCAGGGCCATAACTTCCTGAATTTAACTCTCCCCTCTCGTTCTCAGAGTGGGCAATTTCATCCCTTAGATGGTCAGGCTTTGAGAAATATTGCACTATAGGCCATGGCTAGTCAAACACATGGTGTATACCTGATCAGTGTTAAATAAATAATATACTAAACACATCAAATTAGTAGTATTTTGTTTTGACATTTTTACTGAGGTACAACTTATATACAGTAAAACACACAAGCTCAAAGTGTACAGCTCAATGAAGTTTTATACAATTCTCTATGTAAGGAACCACATCTAGATCAAGACATAGATCACTTGGCAGGGCAGGATCAAAATGGAACTGCAGGAGGCCCCTGAACTTTCCTCCTCCCATAGACACACCAAATATATAGCTACATATGGAGCAATTCTCTCTGAGACAAAAACCAGAAACTGAGTGACTTCTACACATTAGCAACTGAAATTAGGAAAGTCTGACACACACTCACCATAAACCCCAGCCCAACATAGCACCATACAATCAGAAGCAAACCTCCCAACTGCCAGCTTCTCCCTGAAGACTGAAAGGACAGACCCCAAAAAAGCCAGTGGGGCTTGATCCACAAGTCCCACAGGACTGTACCAAAAAAGTAGCAGTCCTTAACAGGCATATGAGCATTCCCCATGGCTATCCCCCCAGGGGCCAGTACAGAAGCAGCACACAGAACACCCATCTCCCAGTCTTTCACGAGAAGGGATTTGACTATATACTTTATAAGCTGTGGTCTGAGGATCTAGCTGCTAATTAGCATGCATTTGGCTGGAGCCTGAAAGAGCTGGTGGACACTTTCCTTGCCTTCTCCCTCTGACTCACTCCAACAATCAGACCAAGTCACCAGTGTCTCCCTGGAAGGAGTTTATCCACTTATTGAGCAGAATTTTTTGGTTATCACCTAAAAGCTGGGACTCCAAATCACCTAGCTTTTTTTTTTTTTTAAGATTTTATTTATTTATTTGACAGACAGAGATCACAAGTAGGCAGAGAGGCAGGCAGAGAGGGGGGTGGGAAGCAGGATCCCTGCTGAGCAGAGAGCCCCATTCGGGGCTCGATCCCAGGACCCTGGGATCATGACCTGAGCCAAAGGCAGAGGCTTAACCCACTGAAACACCCAGGTGGGGGGCCAGGGGGGAAGCAAGCTCCCTGCTGAGCAGAGAGAGCCCGATGTGGGGCTCAATCCCAGGACCCTCAGATCATGACCTGAGCTGAAGGCAGAGGCTTTAAGCCACTGAGCCACCCAGGTGCCCCATCACCTAGCTTTGATAGCCAGTGGGCTTGCATTCATGAATCTCACAGGACTATAGCAAACAAAGAATCAGTTTTTAAACTGTCACAGAAGAACCCACCCAGAGGCTATAACACTCAAGTTTAGTGCAGACGGAGCAGGCAAAAAATGCCTACCTCCCAGTTTTTCCATGAAGGGTCTTAACTACTTTCATAGCTACTGCCTGAGGGTTCAGTTTTTAATCAGCCTGCACATAGGTGCTGACTGTGATCCTCCCCTTTAGGATACTGATGGGTCTTAGCATACCCTCACTACTGGGAGCCACTAAGAACAAAGACAGGAAGGTGTATAGTCACAGAGGTTTGAAGGCAACCAGCTCAGGACAGGCTGATTGATGAGGTTCATCTACACAAACTCAGTCTGTCAAGACTGGGAGAAGTGGCCATTTTATGTAATGTGCCTAAGCCAACACAGAGAGTCAAAGAAAATAAACAGAGGAATATGTTTCAAACAAAAGAATAAAACACATCTTTAGAAACTAATTGTATTTTTTAAAGATTTTATTTATTTATTTATTTGAGAGAGGAGTGAGCATGAGCAGGGGAGGAACAGAGGGAGAGGGAGAAGCAGACTCCCCATTTAGCAGGGAGCCTAACACAGGGCTTGATCCCAGGATTCAAGGATCATGACCCGAGCTGAAGGCAGATGCTTAACTGTCTGAGCCACCGAGGGGCCCCTCTAGAAACTAATCTTAATGAAACAGAGATAAGAGATTTATCAGATAAAAAGTTGAAATACAGTCTTAAAGATGCTCACCGAGGTTAGGAGAGGAATATATGAACAAAATGAGAATTTCAACAAAAAAAATTATTAAGAAATACAAAAAAAAAATAGAGCTGTAAAGTAGAATAACTGAACTGAAAAATTTTAATACAGAGGTTCAATAGCAGATTAAGTCAAGCAGAAGAAAGGATCAGTGAACTCAGACGGAACAGAGGAATTCATCCATTAAAGGAGTAAAAAATAAAAGAAATGAAAAAAAGTCAAGAGAGCTGAAGGAACTTATGGAATACTACCAAACAGACCAATATACACATTACAGAGGTCCCAGAAGGAGAAGAGAGAGAAAAGGGCAGAGAGCTTATTGAAAGAAATAATGGCTAAAAACTTCCTAACCTGAAGAAAGAAACAGATACCGAGGTTCAGGAAGCCCAAAGAATACCAAAAAAAAAAAAAAGAGGTAAATCTAAAGGGAACCATACCAAGGCACATTACAATCAAAGACAAAGGGAGAATCTTAAAAGTAGCAAGAGAAAAGCAACTGTTACACACAAAGGGAACCCCCATAAGACAATCTACAGATTTTTTTTAGTAGAAACCTTAGAAGTAAGAAGAGAGTGGAATGATATACTAAGGGATGAAATTTAAAAACACAAAAAACAAAAAGCTGCCAACCAAAATACTCTACTAGCTGATAAGGAAAGGACAGTCTCTTCAGTAAATGGTGCTGGGAAAACAGGATAGCCACATGCCAAAGAAGGAAACTAGATCCCTAGTTATACCGTAAACAAAAATCACCTCAAATGGATTAAAGATTAAAGATTTGAACATAATATCTGAAACTATCAAACTCCTACAGGAAAATATAAGGGGTAAGCTCCTTAACATTAGTTTTAAGAATTTTTTTGGTATTTGACACAAAAAGCAAAGGCAATAAAACAAAAACTAAGCAACTAGGACTGCATCAAACTAAAAAGCTTCTGTACAATGAAAGAAACCATCAACAAAAGAAAAAACAACTTATGGGATGGGATAAAAAATCTGCAAACCACATATGCAATAAGGGATTAGTATCCAAAATAGACCAGTAATTCATATAATTCAATAGCAAAAAAAAAAATTTAAAAAGAAATAAAATAACCAAGTTTAAAAAATGGACAAAGGACCTGAATAGACATTTTTCCAAAGACAACATACAGATGGCCAACAGGTAAATGAAAAGCTCAATACCACCAATCATCAAGGAAATGTAAATCAAAACCACAATGACATAGCAACCTACTAGGTTGCCTACTATCAAAAAGACAAGGGGGGCGCCTGGGTGGCTCAGTGGGTTAAGCCGCTGCCTTCGGCTCAGGTCATGATCCCAGAGTCGTGGGATCGAGTCCCGCATCGGGCTCGCTGCTCAGCAGGAAGCCTGCTTCCCTTCCTCTCTCTCTGTCTGCCTCTCTGCCTACTTGTGATCTCTCTCTGTCAAATAAATAAATAAATAAATCTTTAAAAAAAAAAAAAAAAGACAAGGGATAACAAATACTGGCAAGGACCTGAAAAAAAAAAAAAAGGAACACTTACATATTGTTGGTGGGAATGTAAACTGGTATACCACTATGGAAAGTAGTATTGAGTAACCTCAAGAAATTAAAAATAGAACCACTATATGATCCAGCAATTCCATTTCTGGGACTATACCCAAAGCAAACAAAATTTTATCTCAGAGAGGTGTCTGTACTCCTGTGTTCACTGCAGCATTATTTACAATAACCAAGGTATGAAAATAACCTAAGTGGGACGCCTGGGTGGCTCAGTTGGTTAAGGGGCTGCCTTTGGCTCAGGTCATGATCCCAGCATCCTGGGATCGAGTCCCACATCAGGCTCCTTGTTCAGCGGGGAGCCTGCTTCTCCCTCTGCCTCTGCCTGCCACTCTGTCTGCCTGTGCTCATGCTCTCTGACAAATAAATAAATAAAATCTTAAAAAAAAAAAAAAAACTTGAACCAGACTTGTGTTTTCTTAAAAAAAAAAAAAAGAAAGAAAGAAAGAAAGAAAATAACCTAAGTATCTGCAGATAGATGACTGGATAAGGAAATGTGAGATAGATAGATAGATAGATAGATAGATAGATAGATAGATAGATAGATATGCATGCAACAGAATGTTATTCAGTCTTAAGAAGGATAAAGCTTACCATTTGCAATGTGGATGATTCTAGAGGGCATTATACTAAGTGAAGTAATCCAGATTAAGAAAGAGAAATACTTCATGGTACCATCTATATGTAGAATCTAAAAAAACAAAAACAAACAAACAACAACAACAACAAAAAAAACGCACAGAACTAGAGAGGAAAATGGTGGTTATCAGGAGTTAGGAGTGGGGGAGATAGAGGCTGGTAAGAGAGTTCAATTATAGATGAATAAGGTTGAGGATCTAATGTATAACATAGTAACTACAGTTGATAATATTGTATTATTTAACTGAAATTTTCTAAGAGAGCAGAACTTAAGAGTTCTCACCAAAAAACAAAAATAAAAACAAAACTTAATATGTGAGGTGAAGGATGTACTAATTAACTCGATAGTGGTATCTCTTCATGATGTATATGTATATCAAAGTATCACATTGTACACTTGAAATAAACAACAATGTTCATTTCATTTCAGTGTTGTCAACTGTACCTCAGTAAAGCTGAAAAAAAAATGATACAGAGCATTTCCCATATCCCAACAATATTTTTAGTTATTTTTAAATTTAATTTAAAAGTTAATTTAAAATTTGTTAGATGGTAGAAGTGGTATTTTTTCTGTATCTCAATTACTGTATATTTATAAAGCTATTTTTTTTATTTTGTTTTTTCAGTGTTCCAAGATTCATTGTTTATGCACCACACCCAGTGCTCCATGCCATACATGCCCTCCTTAATACTCACCACCAGGCTTACCTAACCCCCCACTCTCCTCCCATCCAAAACCCTCAGTTTGTTTCTCAGAGTCCACAGTCTCTCATGGTTTGTCTCCCCCTCTGGTGTTCCCCCATTCACTTTTCCTTTCCTTCTCCTAATGTCCTCCATGTTATTCCTTATGCTCCACAAGTAAGTGAAACCATATGATAATTGACTCTCTCTGCTTGACTTATTTCACTCAGCATAATCTCCTCCAGTCCCATCCATGTTGATAGAAAAGTTGTGTATTCATCCTTTCTGATGGAGGCATAATATTCCATTGTATATATGGACCATATCCTTTTTTCCATTTGTCTGTTGATGGACATCTTGGTTCTTTCCACAGTTTGGCGACTGTGGCCATTGCTGCTATGAACATTGGGGTACAGATGGCCCTTCTTTTCACTACATCTGTATCTTTGGGGTAAATACCCAATAGTGCAATTACAGGATCATAGGGTAGCTCTATTTTTAATTTCTTAAGGAATCTCCACACTGTTTTCCAAAGTGGTTGCACCAACTTGTATTCCCACCAACAGTGTAAGAAGATTCCCCTTTCTCCATATCCTCTCCAACACTTGTTTACTGTCTCATTACAGTGAGATTCTACTAGGGAGGTGGAATAATTTAAAGATAATTAAGTCATGGGGTTGAAAGCACAGGTTTGGGAATCAGAAAGACCCACCACTTGCTTATATCTGACATTTGACAAGGCATATCTCCCTACCCTACAGTCCCTTCACTTGTATTATGAGAATTCTATTTATAGGTGAGTCTTTTGGGGATTAAATAACTTAAGACATGTAAAGACTCACTAAAGACACACAAGGTGCTGGATGGGTATAAATAGGTAAAAACTCAATAAAGGGCAGGTATCTATATTAAAAATTAATCACTATAATATTCAGTTGATATACAGTGTGGGCCAAAACATCTTCCTTCTTCCTGACTGCTATGCTTTCATGTGATAATGTCCTCAGGGACAGAGTGACAGTATTTTATTCTTACCATTTTTATTTAGCTGTTGAAGGAAGATGTATTTCATTTGAACGGTATCAGTATTAAATCCCATTTTAAAAGCAATTGTTAAAAATTCTGAGAATAAACTTATACTGTCTTTGATCAAATAAGCTGCTGTAATCAAAATGAATGTTCTACAATGATCAAGCTATTTATTTTTGAAAGCTTCCAATTCTTTGAAGCCTAAAATGGTTTAGTTCTGTCCACCAAGCAATTAATATGTTCTACTAAACAAATCAGAGCTGGAGAACCAAATTAACACCTTTCAAGAGTGATATATCAGTGCCGGCTTCTGCAGAATGTTTTATGACCCTTCCACCTAATTTAATGGATAAATCCTGAGCATCAGAGTGTCCCAGTATGGCTTCAGATCTTTCAGAGGCAAGAAATATACATTCATATGAAGTGCAACTTAGTAGAAAAATTAAACTCCTCTGCCATATATGAAATTCTACTTTCAAATATCTTACCTTAACCCTGAAACCAGACTCAACTTCCATTCATTAACTCAGACTTAATTCAGTTAAAAAAGATATTTTGTGTAAATGAGTTAAGGTATTTTAAAGTGAATAAAGATATTTTGTGTAAGCTGAGACAAACGCCAACCAAATCCCTCTCCAGCTTCACATGACTGACAGATCATGTTCTAGGATTACAGACACTCAGATGTAATTACCTCACTCTGGTCTTCAATTTGAAGCAACTGATCAGCTCTTCTGACCATTTAGCTGAACAGTACACTACAGCCCAAAAACCTCAGCCACATTTCAACTAGAACAAATGATGTGGGCATTGCTTTTTCCAAGACGCCACTGCGAGATAAGAAAAAGCATGTATAATGGTCTTTGCCCTCAGTTCCTGGCACAGAGCTCCTAAAACCCTTGTAATTTTCTAATGATAAGAGCACAAGAAGCATCTTTTGTTCTGCATGAGTTCCCACACGAAGGCGGGTCACCAAAAATATCAAGCCATGGCTAGAATTTTCAAAACCACCCTACCCCAACCTCTCTGGAGGAGAGAGAGGGACTGGAAATGGAATTAATAACTGATCATGCAGACATGATGAAATCTCTATAGAATCCTAAAAGTATGGGGTTCAGAGAACATCCAGGTTGTTGAACACATCCACATTCTGGGAGGTTGACACACTTCAGCTCTGCATGGATAAAAGCTTCCATGCCCAAGCTCCTCCCAGACCTCATCCTGCGTATCTCTTCATCTCACTATATATCTGAATACTTTAATAAACTGGTAAATGTAAATAAGTCTTTCTGGGAGTTCTGTGAGCTAATACATTGTAGCAAATAATTGAATCCAAGGGGGTGGAGATCATGGGAACTTACGATTCATAGCCATGTCAGAAAGAAGTTGTGGGTAACCTGGGTAACCTGGGAACTTAATACTTGTGAATGGCTTCTCAAGTGGGTAGCAGTCTCATGAGACTGAACCATTAACCTGTGGGATCTGACATGATCTCCAAAACTGAGAGCATTGTTGAGCTTAACTGTTAAATTCTAGGGGCACCTGGGTGGCTCAGTGGGTTAACTGTCTAGCTTCGGATCTCAGCTCAGGTCTTGATCTCAGGGTCGTAAGTTCAAGCCCTACATTGGGCTTCATGCTGGGCATAGAGCCTACTCTAAAAATAAAATTGTTAAATTCTACCTGGTGTTATGAAATTGCTTGAGGTGGGCGGGGGGGACTCACATTTCATAACCAGACTGATCATAAGTGAAGTATTCCAAGTGAAAGTAAAGGAGAAAGACACAGTAGAACTGCAGTGTTTCTTTTTTGTTGTTGTTGTTATTTTTTTAACTCACCCTCGCTCCCTAGCCTCCAGCCATTTGAAGCTCTCTGAAAGGAATGGGCAAGAAAAATTGCCTTTTTGTCTCCCAAAACTATCTCCAACATTCATTTTAACCTGACTTCAGGGACTAAAGTTCAAAACAATGAACCTACCCCGAAGTGCCTTAGATCTCTATATGAAACAGAAACTGATATATGCTACTGGAAGTAAATATTAATAGTATAACTAGCCAGTGGGAAGATTCTAAACAGCTCCATGGACAATGAAATCATTCAAGAACACTTCTTCCTCTTGAAATAGAGAAGCCCCAAGTGGTTCCATTCCCTTCTCTAGCCCTTCCTTTTGTATATTTACCAAGGTGAAGAAACTAGAAGGAAATTTCTGTATTTTTCCCTTAATAGGACTTAGGGAGTGCTTTTGTCTTAAAAAGAAAAGAGGAAAATTTTAAAAGGGAGAAAAGGAGGAATAAAAATGACGATGACGATGATGATGGTGACACTGATGATGGTGACTGCACCAAGACTAGGCCCTTGGCAGCAGAGGTCCAGTTTGACTGCTGATTTTTTTTATATGAACAAAGGAATAAGGACCTATCAGGCTGAGAAATGAGAAGCCAATATAGTAATTCATCAGAAAGATGCCAAAATTATGACCAGAAGATAAGTGAAGAGAGGGATCAGGCCGGGACTGGGGACCTGGAATGGGATTCTAGAAGACTGGATTAGGGAATATG
Organism: Lutra lutra; assembly: GCF_902655055.1. Lineage (NCBI taxonomy): Eukaryota > Metazoa > Chordata > Mammalia > Carnivora > Mustelidae > Lutra > Lutra lutra. Next base: position 68,872,345 of record NC_062281.1, on the reverse strand, counting down.
ACAAAGAAGAATGATGGGTTAGGTAAAAAAAAATATGAGATTGGCTAACTACTGCCAAGTACCAAGGGCTGAGCCTGGCTGAAGAAGTCAGGAAAGCCATTAGGATGAGGAACATCTGAGACATAGTCCTCATAAGGTAGTTACATCCAGAGTAGAACCCTAAGTCAGAACCCCATTACAACTGGATGACCTAGAAACTTTCCTTCTGTCATCCAGGACAACATTCAAGGGATGGATGAGCTAAAGCAAGAGTCTAAATTGATAGAATATAAGCAACATCAACTAAGGTAAAACACACGCCCTGGACACCTAGATGGCTCTGTCTTCACCTCAAGTCATGATCTCAGGGTCCTGGGACTGATCCCCGAGTCAGGCTCCCTGCTCAGCAGGAAGTCTGCTTTTCCTTCTCCCTCTGCCCCTCTCCACCAACTTGCGCACTCTCTCTCTCTCTCTCTCTCTCTCAAATAAATAAATAAAATATTTTTCAAAAAAAAAAAAAAAGGTAAAACACACAAACACACACACCATATAATAGCTTGTGATATATAGGAAAAGAGAATAAGTTCATCCCAAGAAATCTCTTGGAGTTCTAGAATTCTAGGGCTCTATGATAATGATTTAAACACTCTTAGGAGGCATAAGAATGATATAAATTTTAAAATAATAATAACAACAACAGCCATCCAATGGTTTAGAAGATAGATATTGGAGTGACACTGACCTCAGCTTGTAGCTAGCTCTGACCTTGGAAAAGATTAGACTACCTGTTCCTCAATTTTGTTATCTATAAAATGGGGTTGATAATACTTACTTATATTCTTAGGTTATTCCAAAGTTAAACTTACATAAAGTATATAGTACTTCCCTGAGAACATAATAACATTCAATCTGTCGATACTTTGTGATAATGATAATATATTTTAATGTAACTCTGATGTTCAAAGTGTTCAAATCACTTTCTTCATCAGTACTTCCATTCTGCCTCAAATCAGATTTTAAAATTCAGCAAAAACAGGAGCCTTACTCTGACAGAATCAGAATTCATTAACTTTAAATGCATTACATTGCACCTGGACCTGAGGGAGTCCTAGCATATAATGAATCAATGTAATAAAAAGTATGATCTATTAATATTATAGTATTACCACTGTCACAGAGAACATCAGGTAACAAGAGGTAAAACAATAGCACTCCTATCAGTAACTAGGAAGACAAACACTAAAATGAAGAAAAGTGTTCTTCTCCACTAAGACCTATTATTAATTGAATACTTCCATGGTATTTTATGTTATTTTATTTATTCATCACAACAACCCAATGAGGAATATATCATCTTATCTTCACAAAGGAGAAAACTGAGACTTTGAAGTATTAAGTAGCTTCCTTATGATCACTCATGTAGTAAAGGGAAGAAGAGCTGGAACCTAAATAAAGACTCATCTGCCTCAAAAGCCTGTTTCCTCCCCTTCTGGCTTATGATTGCCCCAGCAGTTATTAAGCCACGTTACTAAATCTGAAACTGGTATTACAGTAAAATATATCAATGCAAACCTGAATACCCTTTTTTTATTTTATTTTATTTTATTTTATTTTATTTTATTTGACAGAGAGAGAGCACAAGTAGAGTGGCAGGCAGAGGGAAAGGAAGAAGCAGGCTCTACGCTGAGCAGGGGGCCTGATGTGGAACCCAATCCCAGGACTCTGGGATCATGACCTGAAGCTGAAGGCAGCCACTTAACTGACTGAGCCACCCAGGCACCCTGAATACCCTTTTCTATAAAGGAAAATAAACACAAAACACAAGCATGAAAAAATTTTTACCTAGAACCCAATATATACTCAAAAACCAAGTATTCTGAAGCTACACCAGGCACCTATTAAAAGGTCAATAAAAACCTTTATTCCTTTTGCAAACAAAACAGAAATCATAGAAATGAAGAGTAAGATAAAATGTGAAATTTTGCCCACGTCTGGAATACTTGTACAACCAATACTCATATTAAAATTGAGACAGAATATGTGGGACAGAAGGACAGATCTCTGATTCTATTTCCAATTGTGTTAAATTAGGTATTTGTATATATTTGTAAATATTAGATATTGTACACACACTTATATATTCTTAAATTTTTCTGCAGAACTTCTCTAACCTATAACTCTATAAACATATTTATAAGTACATTTATAATTTAATTCTTCTCCCTGCCACTACTCATAAAACATTTTTGGGATTTCATTTCTTTAAACTGTTTCATTAATTTATCTTTTCCTCCTTCCTTTACTTCTTTAGCACATATTTACTTTAGCTGTGTGGACAGTTTGGTAACAACCACAGAATGAATATGAGAAAACCACACAGTATCATGACCAAGCCCTCCCTTAAGACAAACCCATAAAAAGAGACAAAATGCATATGAGATAGAGAGAAGGTTCCAAAAGAGCAAGTCAATTGTCTCTGCAGACACACCAAGTCTCATAACTGAAGTCACCTTAAAACCATTCATTCAGTGACTTTATTCAGTAACCACAGTGTACTTGGCACTAGGCTAGATTCTGAGGACACTGTGCCCACCTAATGGAAGACCAGATGCTAGTCAGAAGAGAAATGTGTAAACCAACAATTACCAGGGCCATTTGATCAAGGCTCTAATTGTAAAATGCACAAGATGCAGTGGCTACAGAAGGTCATTCATCCATGAGTACTAAGGGCAGACTTATTCTGATGTATTAATACATGCTACATATAAATATTTCCTGACATAAAGTTTAAATTACAAGGGGTCCTGGTGAGATCTAATAAAAACTACTTTTAATTTCATTTAATCCACAGCACCTACCAAGACAATTTTTTCTAGTATTGAACATTTACTGAACTTTATCAAGTCTTCATCAGCTCTAAGCTGCAGACCACTGCCATCCCAATGTTTTGAGTTTTCGTCCCTTTTTTTTCCACATTTAAGTTTCCAAACCAACATGGACTTTGTCATCCACCTTCCAGTTTGGGGTGAAGGTCATCACCTGGTCATTTATATTGCTGTGTTCTCAATGTAATAGAGACATATGGCTAATGTGTCGCTAATTGTGTTATTTTGTTGTGCTCTGCTGCTACTGCACATCTCCTGAATTTTCTTAAGCCAATTATTGTCAAGTGCATTTAATTTCTTCTATTTCATTTTAGCACATTGCCAATATCCTCATTCCCATAGAGTGGATATTCTGCTGGGGAAATACTGAATTTTCACTTCGCATTGATACAGAGAGTCATTCTGATAATGTCTTGAAAGTGAAAACTATTCTTTTCTGGAAAGCCTACCCAGCTATTGTAAGAGCTGGTTCCTTTTAATCTTTCAGTTTTTGTCCATATTCTTTATTCAATATGTCACTGTTCCCGTGTCCCACTTAATTATGTGATAATGTAGAGACTGTCCAGTAGTCTGAGAAAATAGGTTGAATTACTCTAGATATCAACAATGAAAGGCAGAGCCCACAGACTGCCATTTACTTACCCGCCAATCAATAAAAACACAGCTGAGATCTTAGTAGGAAGATCTGAAGGCATAAGTGAAAGATCCAAAATCACTATACTCCCAGAAAATGAAATGTTTTTCCTCTAAATGTACCGTATTTATTATAGTTTCAATATTTTTCCTGTTATTCCTCAAAAAATGGTGTAAGAATCATTTATGACAGCCTTGGTCTACCATACAATTGAAATACTTCATCTAGAAATCAGAAAATACTTTAATTATACTTAGTGTACAGGTTGCTCTTCTGATTTCTTACATTACAGTTTATTTGGGGTTTTTTTTTGTTTTGTCTTGTTTTTTTAACCATAGAAACTGAGCATGTTACTTCCTACCTCCAGGATACAATTTAAATTTCTTTTTATTCCATTAATGTTTTAATACATTGTTCCCACAAGTTTCAAGAATGGGTTTCAAATTGGAATTTACAATTTGCATCTTTTAGGTTAAATTACATCTACATTTTTAGTATTTATCCTAAATGTACTAAAGTGAAACATTTTTTAAAACTCAATATAAAAGCTTAGTCTAGATCATAATTTTCATAATTTCATAATGTTTTAGAAAAAAATTAACTCGTTTTTAAAACAACACAACATTTCATAATGAAATCTGTAGCGCTTCAATACCAAATTTCTCCACAAAGATTTTTCAAAGGTATGTAGGCACCAAATTTCTCCACAAAGATTTTAAAGAGGATATTATAAGTGGACTTAGGATGCTGGGTGGCAGCTGGTCTGACATGACGGGCATGAATAAATGTGCCAACAAAGCCCTTATGGTTTATTGGGTAATTATGGGAAGTGGCATTGGTGCCAGCCAATCGGATTCCTGGGCAGCTACTTCTAAACCCACTTACTCTTAAAGTAGATCATTAAAAATGCACTTCGGTGGAGAAGCTTTTCTCCTACTCGACATAAACAGTCTATTTACAAAGTTAGTCATTTGGTCAAAATGCAGCACATCAGTGATGGTACAGTGAACAACCACCTCTATATTACACAAACATCTTCCATTAAAGGCATTTCAGAGTGAAGCTTTCAAACATGAGAGGAATGAATGGGCCTGCAATGGGCATGTGCCCATCTCTTCCCATCCATAAAACCACATATTGACACACAAAAGCGAGTTCATTCCATTTGCTTGCAGGTTTCTGAAATGTAACTCTAGAGCTTATGTGTACAGTGCAAACTGAATCACATTTTTTAAATGCCAAACAAAGGAGGAATGTTTTTTACTAGAAAAAGACAAATCTTAATTCCTGGAAGCTGGTTAAGTCCTGCCAAGCCAGTAAACAAAAAGGTGATAACTAAACAGCTTTCCAAAAATCACTCAGAAAGATCAGAACTTTTTCTCAATGATGTAGAGTTGACTATTCTTAAATAATCTTAAGTAATCTCCCATGGCCCCAAAACTTCAAAAGTCAAGTTAGTTCCAAATACTGTCTTAGGGGATGGGACGCTGGAATGTTATCAAGAAAACCATGAAAGCACTAACCTAAGTCTGAGAAACTGCTTTAAAACTACTACTGGATTGACATGAATATGGTTTGTTTTCTAATATGACATTCACCTCCATTTTGGTATCTAATCCTGGAAGTCAAGCTTCTCAACAAAATGTTTAGTCCTCAGAAGAGGTATCTATGTTAAAGTCTAGAAAGCTCTGCCAATAAATTCTATTTTATTCATATTGAGGGATAATGCTCAAACTATTTATAACTGGTTAGTATAGGCACCAACCAATCAGAATGAATTCCTGGATGCCACAGCACTGAAGTAGGGTCTGAAATACCCCTTCATGGGGAATTCCAAGGAATGATTCCAGAGGAGGGGCCAAGGAAGCCAAAACATGTGAGGAGTATCTAGGGTCTCAAGGAAGGGGTCACTTCCTGACCAGTTCAGACATATTTCAATATTTCAACAACTAGTGCAAATCTATCTGTGTATACTGACTCACAGGAACCTTTGTCCTACCTATAAGGAACATCTGTCATACTCAGCTAAACCTAAAGAAGAAGCATTTCAAAAAGAGAATGGTGACTTACCTTGAAAATGTAGATGCTGAAAAAATGCACCTGAGTTCTTTCTACCAGAACACAATGGACCAAGTGGGAGGGAAAGGAAGTAAAATAAGAAGGAGGATGAGTCGAGGGATAACTACAACCTATCACAGCAACTAAAGAGGTTGCCCTGTGGACATTATGGAAAGAAAGCAATATTGACTAGAAGGGAGATGTTAAACAAAAAGGGGATTAAAGAAATAAAAAGTGGCCTTTTCTCTGGCTGACAAGAATGACAAGTGTATAGTCCACCAGGAGCAATAGGTAGGCACTGGTTTCCATCAGCATCCTAAATCCAATTTGAAACCATCATTCCATCTTCAAAGCAAGAGATGAAAAAGTTTACACTGAAGACAAAGCACCTGAAGTTGAATCACATCATCAACCTGGGGCTGATGAGACACTGAATAGATTTTCTATTACATTTCTACAGACTGAACATCTGTCTTAGAGGGAGCTTATTCAGCCTCAGCCAAAAGCTTTCATATCCAGCATACTCATCATCATCTGAGGGCACTGAACTGAAAGATACTCTGAGGAGACAAGGCAGACCATTGGGAAATCATTTTAACTCATGAAAGCTTATCCTGAACAAGAAAAAACACCCAGATGAAGCAGCATGAGAAAGAACCTATGGCCTAGCAACCTGGTTCTTTAAAAAAAAAAAAAAATTAGCCCTCATGCTGTCGCTCTGAGAAAAGTGACCTTCCACTTTCTGAAGAGGCACCAGGTACCAGTGGGTGACTGACTTACTAAAAGCACAAAACAGTCTATCACTGAGGCAGAGGAAAATTCACATACTTCTATTTTCACATAAGAGATATCAATAAATGTTGACAAAAAGAATAAGGGGATAAAGAAAGATTCATAAAAATGAAGACAATATTTTTAAAAAAGAATACATGCAGCTCAATTCATCATTATTCTAAACATAGGGAGTAAGGATGTAAAATCTCTTCTCCAAAAACACTGATGAGGATAAAGTCTGGAGATAACAGAACAGGCAGAGATTAAGTATCAGCCACGGCCAACCTTCCTTCAAGAAACCTTCAGGGAGGCCTCATAGGATCCTAGAACTCAACTGTTTGAATTTAGAAAACCTTGTCAACATACCATGGTTCATATCTATCTCTTCCATTTCAATGGGTTTGCCTTTCTTTAGGCTCTTCTACAAAGAAGAAACAATTGGAGATTCTTTACTTTTCCAAGTTTCCCCTCAACCCCAATACAAGTAAGCAAATTAAATCCTACGTCTTACTTCTCCCACAGAGATATTAAAAAGACAACCTATGCATCAAAGAAATAACACTTTGGAGCAAGCATAAGTTAAGGCTGTGCCTTCCATGTCTGAGGAAAACTGATACTCAAGCTCCCAGATCCTAAATTCTGAATTGTTTTTGCAAATGGTATGGGTATGAAGGAAAATCCATGGGGGTTTCTCACCTGCCCTTAAATCTCTACTTCCAGGCACTTGATCACAATTAGTCTCCTTGAGATGCTGACAGACATCTCTCAAAGCAATGGCACAGTACGTTTCACAGAAAGCCTCTCCCTGAAAGGCAGAGCTCCTTTGGAATGGTACCACATTGGCCAGAAACCCTTATTTCCTGCAGTGCAGCATCCATCCAAGAAATAGTCTCTCCAGGACCAATATTGCCAAGAATAATACAGACAAACATGTTGGCATTCACAAACTTTGAAAGTAGCCCAGAAACTGAGATGTTCAGCCCACTCACAGCAGAAAAAGACATGCACCCTCACTTCTTTCTCTGGATTACCTACCATATACCTAAGAGATTTAGCTAGCCCACTACTAGTAAACAAAGACTAGCTCAAGAAATAATAAGTCATTGAGAAAAAAAGAAAAAAAGCAGCTCATGCTCAAGACTTGGATATTTGGGTTAAATCCAGTTCTATTTAGAATAATACCTCCCAATGATAGTGGATCAGATCCAGCCAGTGTCTCTATTCTATTTGTAACTGAAGTTACACACCAGGAACAAGGGCCCCCAGTAGGTCCACTAAGACTAATTAACTGACCTCAATCTACATCCAGTAGAATGCACACACTTGGTAAAATTAACTCAAAGTTTGTCTCACTCACTTTCAAATGCCCCGAGACTAAAATGATTAGCGATGTAACCACAGGTGATTTTCACGTCCCCCTTCCTAGACCTCTATCCCCCAGCCTTTTTAACAGGGAAAGAACAAACATACACAAGCTACAAGAGATTAAAATTTTAGAAGGCACTGTTAAAGTACACTCCCTTCAATTCGATGGCAGGAAATCCTAGTGAGAACTTTACAAACCCCTTTCCACACTTCTCCATAGTTACCACCCTGCCTAATAACCTCACAAATTCATTACTGACTACCACCTCTTCTGGCTATAATAACCCCTTACTATAAAAAGAGGGGCCATGCTCTTAAAAGGTAATTTCATCTCAAAACATCTGCATATTTTAATCTATAAATAGTTTCTGAATGACAAGTGTTATTCAGAATATCAGTGTGTTATTGGCACACTGTACTAATAATTTAACTTATGAAACTATTAGTGGCTGTGCTAATGCAAGGTCCTAAGCGACCAACTTACATTTTAGAAATGTAAGTTTACTGTCCTGAACTAAAATTTAGACAACTATATTTCCATGCACTAGTCAAGTTTCATTGGCCAAATTTACAGATATTTTATATCAAGGTTTGAGTTGAAGAAGAAGATTGGCAAACACCCTGGAAAAAAATAAGGTTAGACATTGGAATCACAAGGCTATCAAGAGAGGCAGAGCAAAATTAAGAAAGATGGGCAAGGAAAAAATATCTAAATACCTTTTAAATGAGATTTGAAAAGGAGATGGAGGAGCAATGAGCTGTAAAGATAAGACAAAGGAAAACTTTCAGATTTCTGGATAAACAAGCAGACATCATTCACACCCAGTGAGCTACATGACGCAGAGAGGCCATCAAGCCGCACAAGGAGCAATGCTCCCATCTCACATGTTAATTATAGGAGGAAGTCTAGTCCTTGTCTGCCATGCAGCTAGTTAGATTTCTAGTTTTCCATCTCACTGCTCTAAGGAATCATTTATGTTGGCTCAAGCCACCAGAGACTAATGGATATTCCCCACTCCATAAACCAGCAGCCACATTCATGTGCTTCTATGGAGAGGCTGGGGAGGGAAACTTGTATTTAAGGTTTTCTGTATGACCAAAACTATCATTCACCAACAACACTGATTATAATTCACTCTCACAGGTAATCAAGTGGATCTACATATTTCTAAAGTGCTGATCACTTTAATGCTTACATAAAAATCAGATCTGGTAATAAGTGAGTACAAACAAAGTTGCACCAAGTATAAGAAAGAAACTCCAATTTGCACTGGGACTAATCCCTGTGTAGTAACAAATTTGAGAAAACCTACCTTGACCTTCTGGCCCGCTAAGGTACCTAGGACAAAAAAGTATATCTGGACCCAGATCTGAATAGAACCCAGAACCAGATTTGATTAGAAAGTTGAGTAAGATTGCTTGTGGTTACTTTTTCCTATGGAAAAATTAAAAAAAAAAAAAAAAAAAAAAAAAAAAACACCTTTTTGCCATTCAATTACTCATCATTTAATTATTCATTTTCCCATCAAGGAAAATTATTATTAAATCTCAGACTTTGAATTATTAAGATCTAAAGTACTACCAAAGGAATACGCAGGGGAAAAAAGAAGGAAAACAACTAGTTTATTTTTCTCATGTTTAAGAGGCAAAAAAGAATATGGAAATTATGAATTTGACTGACTAAAAAGTTTAGTCACTGATTAAAGGTTAACCCAAGATATTAGGCATTCAATGACACCATCTTATATTCAAGTAAGTGGACTAGTCACACTTAAAAAATAGAAGGCCAAATCATACAATTTTTTTAAGATTTTATTTTTAAGTAATCTCTATACCCAACATGAGGCTCAAACTCACAACTCCATGATCAAGAGTCCTATGTTCTACTGACTGAGCCAGCTAGGTGTTCCCCAAATCATACAATTTGTAATTAAATTCCAAGCCCCATAAAATTAGCTCTAGAATAAAATTAATTGTTGGTAATTCTGTCTTCATCCCGGTAGAGTTCAGATGTTTATGCTTGTGGCTGTTTGTTTATATATTTGTCTTTTGCAGGCTTTGTTGTTGCTTTTGTTGTCTACTGAGTTGAGCAATTTCAAGGATGATGCTGACTAGAAATTTCGTCTTACAGCCTATAACTTAGATGTTAGCCTAATCAAATTTACTTGGCTATAAAACCAGATCTTCAATTGTTGTGATCCTCTTACATACTCAGAATACTCTTACATATTCAGAATTCAGAAATAGAAAATTAGTGTAGGTGAACGCATTTAAGTTTTCTATTATAGAACAAACTCAAGTGTTTCTATGAAATGGTATGATTCTAGATTCCTTCATGCCTGAATCGATTAGAAGGGAATTGGATTTCTCTAAACAAGGATTCTCTGCAATTCATGGAGAGTCATTTACCCAGCACTGGGGAGAAATCAGTATCATTTTTGGTGGTGGGTGAAAGTGAAAGATGATATTTAACTTTTCTTTAATAAAATCCTTGTTGAACAGGTTAATCATCATCTTTTTAAATTTATTTATTTTTATCTAAGTTCAATTAACATAAAATGTATTATTGGTTTCAAAGGTAGAGGACAATGATTCATCAGTTTTATATAATACCTAGTGCTCATTACATCATGTGCCCTCCTCAATGTTCATCACCCAGTTACCCATCCTCCATCCCCTCCCCTCCATCAACCTTCAATTTGTTTCCTATTCTAAAGACTCATCATTTTTAAAAAGACATAATACCTTCTTTCATTTTTTCTTCCTTAATATAATAAATGACAACTTCATTTTTTACTTCCTGTGTAGTTCTTAAAGAAAGCTGCAAGACAGAAACCATAAGAGTAGGGATACCTGGGGGGCTCAGTCATTAGGTGTCTGCCTTCAGCTCGGGTCATGATCCCAGGGTCCTGGGATTGAGCCCCACATCAGGCTCCCTCCACAGCAGGAATCTGCTTCTCTGTCTCTCCCACTCCATCTACTTGTATTCCCTCTCTCACTGTCTCTCCCTCTCTCTCTCTGTCAAATAAATCTTTAAAAAAAGAAAGAAAGAAAGAAAGAAAGAAAGAAAGAAAGAAAGAAAGAAAGAAACCATAAGAATAAAAGTTTTATGGTATCTGTGAAAAATGGTAGTCTAGCAGTCACTGGAAGAAACAGAATGGGTTTGGAACTCCCCCAAAAGTTATGTCCCCACAGGGGCACCTGGGTGGCTCAGTGGGTTAAAGCCTCTGCCTTTGGCTCAGGTCATGATCCCAGGGTCCTGGGATTGAGCCCCACATCGGGCTCTCTGCTCAGTGGGGAGTCTACTTCCCTTCCTCTCTCTCTGCCTGCCTCTCTGCCTACTTGTGATCTCTGTCTGCCAAATAAATAAATAAAATCTTAAAAAAAAAAAAAAAGATATGTTCCCACAAAACTGTCACCATTTGCTCTGTCTTCCTGCTTACCAAAAATCTCTGTACAGGGCTTGTCTTTATTTGACATGACTCAGAACACACTCTATGCAAACAGACCTATCAACAGGACATTTGTAAAAGACAATCAATGGCAACTGGTATAACATTGCTGCTGCCTGAGACAGCATTACCAATAGGGGCTAACAAATAGGCTGACCAAAATACTTAAAATGAAAAACTGGGGCATAACATGTCCATACAGGCTTTGAAAAGTTCTGAAATATTTCTGGCAAGCAAGAAGATTATGTATATGAACATGGCTGTGTACACACCCAGGGCCGTGCATATGCTCAGAAAATATCTGAGAAGGCCAGAATCTCATACCCCTGGCTTATCTTGAGACCCTAATCAAGTAAAAAGTAAAGACTAAGGCAGAGTTGTAAATAACTTGCCAGAGCATTGAAACTATGCCCAACATACACACACATACACACACACACACACACACACACACACACACACACACACCCTTTAGCAAAGGTTGGAAGCCTTGCTGATTCCAAAGCATTTAAGGAAATCTCTGTCCATTCATTTGAGGGTCACAAAGGTAACCAAGCAGAGGCATCAGTGGCTATATATAATTTTACAGGCTTTACAGAATAGGTCAAATGTCACTAAATAAACATGTAAAAGGCAACAACAAAAACTCATGATGGGGGTGTACAGAGGAATGTGATTTCCAGACTTGCCACATAATATTATATTAAATGTCCAGATAACAACAAAAAAAAAAAAAAAGAAAGAAAGAAAACAAGATATGCAAAGAAAGGGAAAGTATGACCCATACACAGGAAAAACATGGGTAACAGAAACTGTCCTTAAGAAAGTCTAAATGTTGAACTTCTAAGAAAAGACTTTAAGGCAGCTACCATAAATACATTCAAAGAGCTAAAGGAAACCATGTGGGGATGCCTGGGTGGCTCAGTTGGTTAAGCAGCTGCCTTCAGCTCAGGTCATGATCCCAGCTTCCTGGGATCAAGTCCCACATCGGGCTCCTTGCTCGGCAGGGAGCCTGCTTCTCCCTCTGCCTCTGCCTGCCATTCTGTCTGCCTGTGCTCACTCTCTTTCCCTCTCTCTCTCTCTGACAAATAAATAAATAAAATCTTTAAAAAAAAAAAGAAAGAAAGAAAGAAACCATGTGTCATAAATTAAAGAAAATTGTAAGAATAACATCTCAGCAAATTGAGATCATCAATGATACATGGAAATTGTAAGGAATAAGGAGGAGGAGGAAGGAAGGAAGAGAACAAAGAAGGAGGGAGAGGAGGGAAAAGAAGATGAAGGAAGAAGAAGAGGTGGAAAAAAAAGAACCAAATAAATATTCTGGGGTTTTAAAGTACAATAATGGAAATAAAAATTTCACTAGAAAGACTCAACAACAGATTTTGTCTGGAAGAAGAAAGAAAACAAACTTGAAGACAAATTGATGAAGATTATACAAGCTGAGGAATGGTAAGAAAAAGGAATGAAGAAAAATGAACAAAGGCTCAGAGACCTATGGGATGCCTTCAAGCATAACATCATACCAAATTATGAGAGTCCTAGAAGAAAAGGAGGGAGAGAAAGGTGCAGAAAGAATGTTTGAAGAAATAATGGCTAGAAACTTCCTAAATTTGATGAAAAGTATTAATCTGTATGTCTAAGAAGTTCAAGAACTCCAAGTAAGATCAACTTAGAGATACACATCTAAACATATCATAATCAAACTGGCAAAATACAAAGAAAGAGTTTTGAAAACAGCAAGAGAAAAATAACTCATCATGTACATGGGATTCTTAATAAGATTAAAACCTGACTTACCAGAAACCATGGAGGCCAGAAGGCAAGGAAATGATGTTTCAAGGTTCTAAAATAAAAACTGTCAACCAAGAATTCCATATCCAGCAAAACTTTCCTTCAAAGATGAAAGCTAAATTATAAGATTCCCAGTGACAAAGACTCTCTCCTTGACCAAACCTCTGAGCCCTCTTCTCAATTAGGCCTAAACCTTGATCTGCAATTAGCAAGAATCCTAAGTCAGTTTAGCAAGAATCTCTCTACTATTAATGTCCCCTCTTAGTAATTTTATATCTATTGGCACTTACCCTCTGCTTGTTGGTTATAAATCCCCATTTGTCCTTGTTGTATTCAGAATTAAGCCCAATCTCTCCATCTATTGCAATATTCTTTCCCTACTGCAATAGTCTTGAGTAAAGTTTTTCTTACTATTTTACCAAGCTGTCAGGACAATTTTTCTCTTCAACACCAAATGAACAAAACCAGAGAATTTGTCACAAGAAGACAAACCTGCAAGAAATACTGAAAGAAGTCCTTCAGGCTGAAATAAAAGGACACTAGACAGTAATTCAAATCCACATGAAAATTTTAAAAGCACCTTTAAAAATAAATAGGAAAATATAAAAAGTAGTATAAATGTATTTTAGATTGTAATTTCTTCTCTCTCCTAATTAAAAAGACTAGATAAAAATATAATTATGAGGGTGCCTGGGTGGCTCAGTGGGTTAAAGCCTCTGCCTTTGGCTCAGGTCATGGTCCCAGGGTCCTGGGATCGAGGCCCACATCGGGCTCTCTGCTCAGCAGGGAGCCTGCTTCCTCCTCTCTCTCTGACTGTCTCTCTGCCTGCTTGTGATCTCTCTGTCAAATAAATAAATAAAATCTTTAAAATATATATATATATATAATTATGAACTGTATTAGTATATTATAATAAATCAAGATGTAATTTGTATAACAAGAATTGTACAAAGAAGGGAGGTAGGAATAGGGCTACACTAGAGCGCAATTTTTGTATGCTACAAAAACTAAGTTGGTATTAATCTAACTAGATGGTTTTAAATTAAGGTGTTAATTGTAATCCCCAGGACAACCACTACTAAAATAACTCAAAGCACATAGTGAAAAAACAATTACAGAATTAAAATGCCACTAGGAAATATCTACTTAACACAACAGAATATACAGAAAACAAACAGCAAAATGGCAGACATAAATCCTACCTTACTGGTAATTACATTAAATGTAATGAACTACCCACAATAATCAAAAAACAGAAATTGGCAGGGTGAATTTTTTAAATGATCTGATTATATGCTGTCTACAAAAGACTCATTTTAGATATGAATAAGAAATATAGAATACAAATAAGTAAAAAATAAAAAATGGAAAAAGATATACCATGCAAATAATAACCAAAAGAGCTATGTATTTCAGACAAAACAGACTTTAAGACAAAAATTGTTACAATAGAGAAAGGACATTTTATAAGGATAAAAAGATCAATCTGTCAGGAAGACAAAATAGTTGTAAACATATATACCTAAAAACAAAGCCCCAAAATCCACAAGGCAATAAGGGAAGAACTAAAAAAGAAATATAAAATTAAACAATAATAGCTGGAGAATACAATATCCCACATTCAATAATGAATAGAACAACCAACAGAAGATCAGCAAGGAAACTGAAGATTTAAACAATACTATAAACAATACTATCACAAAATTATAAACTAGAATATACATCTATAGAAGACACCACCTAATAACAACAGAATACACATTCTTCTCAAGTGTACACAAAACCTCAAGGATAGTCCATGTTTTAGGTCATTAACACAAGTCTGAAAAATGGAAATAGACTGAAATCATACAAAGTATATTCTCTGATCACAATGGAATAAAATTCAAAATCAATAATAGAAAGAAACTTGGGATATTTACAAATATGTAGAAATTAAACAACATACTCCTAAATAACCAATGGGTCAAAGAAGAAGTTACAAAAGAAATTTGAAAATATTTTTAATACTAGAAACCAAATACAATATTCCAAAATGTATGAATATGGCTAAGGTGATGCTTAGAGGAAAATTTACAGCTATAAAGACCTATATGTAAAAAAGAAAAATGATCTTTCACTTTAAGAAACTATTTTGTTTGGGGGCACCTGGGTAACTCAGATGGTTAAGCGCCTGCCTTCAGCTCAGGTCTTGATCCTAGTGCCCTGGGATCGAACTCCATATTGGGTGCTCTGCTCAGGCGGGAGTATGCTTCTCCCTCTCCATCTGCCCACTCCCCCCACACACACCATTTCGTGTTCTCTCTTGTGTGCTCTCTATCTCTCTCTCAAATAAATAAAATCTCTTTAAAAAGCACTTTTTTTCTCTAGTTTTAGGAAAAGAAAAGAAAATTAAATTTTAAGTAAACAAGAGATAGGAAATAATAAAGACTGGAGTGGAAATAGATGGAATAAAGAATGGAAAAACAACAGAGAAAAGCAACAAAATCAAAAGTTGTTTCTTTGAAAAGATTTTTTAAATTAACATATAATGTATTATTTGCTTCAGGAGTACAGGTCTGTGAACCATCAGTCTCACACAATTCACAGCACTCACCATAGCACATACCCTCCCCAATGTCCATAACCCAGCCACTCTATCTCCCCATCGCACCCCCCAGCAACCCTCACATTTTTTCCTGAGATTAAGAGTCTCTTATGGCTTGTCTCCCTCCTCAGTCCCATCTTGTTTCATTTGTTTCCTCCCTGCCCCCCACGAACCCCAACCCTATCTCTCAAATTCCTCCTATCAGAGAGATCATATGACAATTGTCATTCTCTGATTGACTTATTTCACTCAGCATAATACCCTCTAGTTCCATCCAATTCATTGCAATGGCAAGATTTCAGTATTTTTGATGGCTGCATAGTATTGATATAGATAGATGATAGATAGATAGATAGATAGATAGATAGATATCTCATATCTTCTTTATCCATTCATCTGCTGATGGACATCTAGGCTCTTTCCATCATTTGGCTATTGTGGACATTGCTGCTATAAACATTCGGGTGCACATGCCCCTTCAGACAACTACATTTGTATATTTAGGGTAAATATCCAGCAGTGTGATTGCTGGGTCAAAGGGTAGCTCTATTTTCCACATTTTGAGGAAGCTCCATACTGTTTTCCAGCACGGCTGCACCAGATTGCATTCCCACCAACAGCGTAGTAGGAGGGTTCCCCTTTCTCCACAACCTCGCCAACATCTGTCATTTCCTGACCTGTTAATTTTAGCCATTCTGACTCTGTATCTCACTGTGGTTTTGATTTTTATTTCCCTGATGCCGAGTGATGTTGAGCACTTTTTCATTTGTCTGTTGGCCATTTGGATGTCTTCTTTGCAGACATGTCTGTTCATGTCTTCTGCCCATTTCTTGATTGGATTATTTGTTCTTTGGGTGTTGAGTTTGACTAAGTTCTTTATAGATTTTGGATACTAGCCCTTTATATGATATGTCATTTGCAAATATTTTCTCCCATTCTGCTGGCTATCTTTTGTTTTGTTGACTGTTTCCTTTGCTGTGCAAAAGCTTTTGATCTTGATGAAGTCCCAATAGTTCATTTTTGCCCTTGCTTCCCTTGCCTTTGCTGATGTTTCTAGGAAGAGGTTGCTGCAGCTGAGGTCGAAGAGGTTGCTGCCTGTTCCGCTCAAGGATTTTGATGGATTCCTGTCTCACAATTAGGTCTTTCATCCATTTTGAGTCTATTTGTGTGTGTGGTATAAGGAAATGGTCCAGTTTTGTTCTTCTGCAAGTGGCTGTCCAATTTTCCCAACACCATTTGTTGAAGAGACTGTCTTTTTCCATCGGACATTCTTTCCTGCTTTGTCAAACATTAGTTGACCACAGAGTTGAGGGTCCATTTCTGGACTCTCTATTCTGTTCCATTGATCTATGTGTCTGTTTTTGTGCCAATACCACACTGTCTTGATGACTACAGCTTTGTAATAGAGCTTGAGTCTGGAATTGTGATGCCACCAACTTTGGCTTTCTCTTTGAACATTCCTCTAGCTATTAAGGTTCTTTTCTGGTTCCATATAAATTTTAGGATTATTTGTTCCATTTTATTTTTTTTAAGATTTTATTTATTTATTTGTCAGAGAGTGAGAGAGACACAAGTAGGCAGAGAGGCATGCAGAGAGATGGGGGGAAGCAGGCTCCCCGCTGAGCAGAGAGCCCAATGAGGGGCTTGATCCTAGGACCCTGAGATCACAACCTGAGCCAAAGGCAGAGGCTTAACCCACTGAGCCACCCAGGCACCCCATTTGTTCCATTTTAAAAGATTTTTTTTTTTGGAAAAACTTTAGATACACTGACAAAGCAAAAAAAAAAAAAAAAATTTCAAATTGCTAAAGCGAGGAATAAAAGTAAATTACATCACTGTCAACTTCACAGAAATAAAAATGAATATAAGGGAATAGTATGAACAAATGTATGCCAAGAAATTAGACAACTTAGATGCAATGGACGAATTCCTAGCAAGACCCAAACTACCAAAATTGATTAAAAAAAAAAAAAAAGGAAGAAAGGAAGGAAGAGAAAAGAAAAGAAAGATCTGAATAGACCTACAACAAATAAAGAGATTATATGAGCATGATAGTCACAATAATGGCACCCCAACAATGTCCATGTCCTAATCCCTTAAACCTATGAATATGTTAGGTTACATGGCAAAAGAGATTTAAGGTTGCATAGAGAATTAGGGTTTCTAATAAACTGACCTTAAAATAGGGAGATTATCCTGGATTATCTGGGTTGACCCAATTTAATCACCAGGATTTAAAGTGGAAAACAGAAGTAGAAGGATGTCAGAGGATGCCACATGAGGAGGATTGAAATCCCTGTTGCTGGCTTCTAAGATAAAGGAGGAGGCCAAACACCAAGGAGTACAGGCAGCCTCTAGAAGCCAGAGAAAGCCAGCAGTCATATTCTCCCATTAACCCAATCAGCCCTGCTGGCACTTTGACTTTAGCCCAGTAAGATCTGTGTCAGACTTCTAACAAATTTGCAAGGTAATAGATTTGTGTTGCTTTATACCACTCAGTGTGTAGTAAGTTTTTACAGCAGTGATGGAAAGCTAACAGAGGTTATAGTGATGAGAGTGGGGTTCTGATGCAACAAATACATAAACGTGTGGCAGTAACTTTTGAAATGGACAGTTGGCAGAGGCTGGAAAGTTTCTGAGACTCAGGATAGGAAAAGGCAGAAATATGGGTATTAACAACTCTGCTGGTGAAGCCTTGGAAAGAAGTGAGGAAGTGGGGGCGCCTGGGTGGCTCAGTGGGTTAAGCCGCTGCCTTCGGCTCAGGTCATGATCTCAGGGTCCTGGGACCAAGTCCCGCATCGGGCTCTCTGCTCAGCGGGGAGCCTGCTTCCCTCTCTCTCTCTCTCTCTCTACCTGCCTCTCTGTCTACTTGTGATCTCTCTCTGTCAAATAAATAAATAAAATCTTTAAAAAAAAAAAAAGGAAGTGAGGAAGTGTGGTAAGGAAAACATGCATCACCTTACACAGCACCTAAATCATGTCAACAGACTGTTGGAAGAATGACGGGAAAAGGAGTTATGCAAAAAAGGAACCAGGACTTGATGGTTTGGGGAAATTCTCAGCTTTATCAGATTGCCAAAGATGCTAAAATTTAAGGGATGTACCTTCAGGAGAGAAAAAGCTGAGTCTGTGGCTGCATAAACTTTTGCTAATACCTCAGATCAATCAAAAGGTCAGAATATTCAGTCACATATCACACAAAAGGCCCTTTGAAAAGATTAAGTTTGTGATGCATAAATCCCTTCAGCTGTCTCAGTAGAGGCCAAAACTTAAGATGGGATTCTAAGAAATATCTTGGAGGATCCGCACCAATATGGAGCGAATCCCATGACATAACAGGAGACCCACAAGGTTCTTGAGAATTTTAAATACTAGCGGAAACAAGACCAGCTTGGATCCAAAGGACAGAGAGACTACAAAATGAAAGAAGGCTGTTAAGACACCCAAAATTTTACAAGCAGGAGTCAACCCAGCTGCAAGATGTGTTACCTTTGACAAAAAAGAAAGGATAATTCTGAGGGCAGAACTGAGTGCCCAGAGGGTAGAGTCAAGATTTACAGAGAATTATTCCCACAACTTGAAACCTAATAGAGTTTTCCAGCCAGAAAAATTACTTGGGACCAGTGGCTCCTTTTTTTGTTCCATTTTTGTACAGGAATGTCTGTAACTGTTAGGCTATGTTTGTCCCACCATTGTATTTAGGTGCAGATAATCTGCTTTTAGTTTCATAGATCCATAGATGAAGACAAAATTTGCCCTGAAATGGATTATTACAAGAACCTCACCATACCTAATTTGTATGATTTAAATTGATATTTGAACCTTTGAACTAATAATATTTAGAATAGATTGTGAAGTTTGAGTTGATGCTGTAATAGGTTGAGAATTTAAGATGTATGTCCCCACAAAAACTTGTACATAAATGTTCATAGCAACATTACTGATGACAACCAAAAAGTAGAAACAATCCAAATGTCTACCAGCTGATGAATGGACAAATAAAACATGGTATATTCACATGATGGAATATTATTTGACCATAAAAAGAAATGAAGTTCTGATACATGCTACAACACAAAAGAACTTTGAAAATGTGCTAGGTCAAAGAAGTCAGACACAAAGGCCACATGTTGTATGATTCCATTTTTTAAATATTTTTTTAATTTATTTATTTGTCAGAGAGCACAAGCAGGGGGAGCAGCACGCAGAGGGAGAAACAAGCTCCCTGCTGAGCAAGGAGCCCAATGTGGGACTCAATCCCAGGACTCTGAGATCATGACCTGAGCTGAAGGCAGACACTGAACCAACTGGGTGGACCAGGCATCCCTTTATGATTCCATTTTTAATGAAATGTCCAGAGTATGCAAATCCATAAAAACAGAAAATTGATTAGAGATTGCCATTGATTTGGGAGAGAGAAATGACTGTTAAGGCTATGCAGTTTCTTTTATGCAGTTCCTTCCTGCAATTAGTGGTAATAGATGTATAATTCTGTGAATATTCTAAAAAACACTGAATTGTACACTTAAAAGAGTGAACTTAACGGTATATGAATTATATCTCAATAAAGCTGTTAATTTTTAAAAGTCATTTCTTAGTAATATCTACTTAGATGATAATCATGAAAATTTTTCTTTCGAGAATAAAAATTTCATTATATCTTCCCAACACTAACTTCCTAGGCTTCATGGAGGAAGGCTAAAAATACTGGGTTCTACTTTGTTTCTTTTAATGCTTAAAACCCAGCTTTTCATTTATCTGTATTTAAAGCCATAAATGTTGAATTTATCATTTTCATTCATTCAAGAAACATTTGTTGAGTGATGGGACCACATCTAAAGATGAAGTAGAAGTCTTTGTCTTCAAGGAGGTTCATAAAGGACTCAAAGAAATAAACATAAAATGGTTGAAGTAAATGTGCAAACTGCCACTTTCTCATCCTCCCACTTACCTTCAAGTATGTGCATGTACTCTACCTTCTCTCAGGTTACTTCAAATTCTTATAACTATTCCTTATATCCAATGCCGTGCTTTACAAGGATATTTCCCCCACAATTATATTCTCTCCTGCATTCTCAATTTTTCCTTCTCTGCTAGATTATTCCCATTAGCATACAAACATGAACACATTACTCTCAGATCATTTTTTTAAGTTTCTTTTGACCTGACTTCTCTCCTGATACTACTGTTTTTCTTTCCTTCTTCTTACAGCAAAACTCCTTGAAATGATACTCAGTTACTACCAATTCCTCCTCTCCCATTTTCTCTTGAATTTGTCACTTAGGTTTTTTATCCCAACTATGTCACTGAAACTCCTTTTTTCAAAGTCACCAGTGACCCAAACAACCACCCACTCCAGGTTTGACCCCTACTTTCTACATCCTCCAAATTTCTTTTGCTCATATCTTTTCTCCACACTATATCCTTATGGTCACTCAAGGCAAGAGGTCTTTAACTCCTCTTTTCCTCCACCTCTTACATCTGGTCTCTCAACAAACTGTCAGCATTACTTTGAAAATACATCAAGAATTTGAACACGTCTCACCATCTTGACCAATCTTCACCAAAGAGCACCTCTCTTCTAGTTTACTTCAATGACCTCCTAACCAGTTTCTCTCCTTAAGTCCTTTTCAGAAGAATCTACTCTAAACCCAGTCAGATCATGTTATTTCTGTACTCAAATCCTGCAAAGATGACCTAACTCACTCAAAGTCGTTACTATGACATGAAAGACCCTACGTGATTGGGCTCAACATTGCCTCACATATCTCATCTTCTGACACTCTCACCTGCTCCTTACTCCAGCCACGCTGGCCTTCCTGCAGTTCCTCAAACACATCAGGAACACGTCTACAGCATGACCTCTGTGTGTGCTGGACCCTTGGTCCAGGATGCTCTTCCCCTAAGTAACTTCCTTACTGTCTTCAGATCTTCGTTCAAAATTCAGATATTCAGCGAGGCTTTCCTCCACCACCCCATCATACTCCAATATCCCCTAACAATTTCTATCTTTTCCTCTAATATACTTTTTTCCTACAGTTATCACTATATTTCATTCACAGAGCTTTTTTATCATCTGTCTCCCTCACTGGAATGTAGGTTCCATGAAAGCAGAGATTCTACTTTGTTCACAGTGTATCCCAATACATGGATAAGAGTTAGGCTATATGCAAGAACATGGCGCTAACAAATGAATTCTTAAATGCAATATAAATGAAGGTATCCAGATGATGTTATTAAAACAAAGAAGAGGGGTGCCTGGGTGATTCAGTCAGTTAAACGTCTGCCTTCCCAGGGTCCTGGGATCAAGCTCCATGGCCTTTCTGCTCAGCAAGGAGCTTGCTTCTCTTTCTCCCTCTGCTGCTCTCCCTGATTGTTTTCTCCCTCTCTCTCTCTCTGTGTCAAATAAATAAATAAAATATTTAAAAAATTAAAAAACAAAGAAGAGAGAGAATGGAGTTCACATAAAGAAGAAAATGAACACTTGTTCTTAGATACAATTACAATTTGTCTCTCATTGTGATGAATTCTGCACCAATCTAATTCTTCATCTTTTTTTTTAAGATTTTATTTATTTATTTGATAGACAGAGATCACAAGTAGGCAGAGAGGCAGGCAGAGAGAGAGCAAGAGGGAAGCGGGCTCCCCACTGATGGGATCATGACCTGAGCCAAAGGCAGAGGCTTAACCCACTGAGCCACCCAGGCACCCCTAATTCTTCATCTTTTAAGCCCCAATTCATGTTTCACCTTTTCAATGAATTCTTCTCTGATGGTCCTACTATTCTGGTATTCTCTTCCTTGCCCATCTCCTAAACCCTTAAAATCAACATTAATCAGTTACCACTTAAAAGCCTTTTATGGTACATTAGCTATATGTGTGTTTTTGTGGCTAAACTTGCAACTATTTCTCCAACCCTTTGTCATCTCTTTGAGAACATGACCCTCATCTTATACTTCCCTGTATATCCCAACACCCACCACTAAGAATTAATGTAGTTTTATGTGTGGTTGGTTTGTTTTAACTGGGTATGGAAGAGACCAGAACATTAAGATTTTTTTTTAAGATTTTTATTTATTTATTTGACAGACAGAGATCACAAGTAGGCAGAGAGGCAGACAGAGAGAGGAGGAAGCAGGCTCCCTGCTGAGCAGAGAGCCCGATGGCTTGACTCTCTTCCAAGACCCTGAGATCATGACCCAAGCCGAAGGCAGAGGCTTTAACCCACTGAGCCACCCAGGCGCCCCCATTAAGATGTCTTAAAATGTCAAGATTCACCAATGCTCAGAGCCGCACACCTAGAGGTCTCCCAGAAGAAATATATCTGAATAATAGGGGAAGATGACAATGACGAGATTAGGGATGCACTTCTTCTCTTTCTTCCCCACCCCCACCATTTTTTTTTAAATTGTGGAAGCACATATATAACAAAATTAACTATTTTAACCATTTTTAAGTGTACAGGTCAGTGGCATTCAGTGTATCCACATTGTGATGCACAATCACCTTTCTTATATAAGCCTTTGTAAATACCTATCTCAGAGGTAGGTAAAAGATTTTCATATTCTGCCTTATAGAACAAAACTGCATCAATACCAGCCCCCCGAATTCGTGGGGGCCAAAGTTGCCTTTCATCTTTTTTTCAAGTTACCCCAGGACTTTAAGGGGCATCATTACCAAAAAGATCAGTGTAAATATCATTAAAAATTAGAAGTAAGAAAACACAGATAAACATCAAAAAGTACTCAGAGCAAATTTGGCAAATGACTTTTAAAGCTATTCCAAATAAAATTAAAAAGAAAAAAAACCTGTTCCAAATAACCCTAAAGATAACTTTCAGTAATTGTACATCATTACCAAGAAAGTTTCAGAGCAATGAAGCTTGTTTACCCAAAGTCTTACCCAAAGTCTACTTTGTAACTCTGTATGTTACAAGTACTTCACAACAAATCATTCTGCACAATAGATGGTCCGTCCCCGCATCCTAATCCATTTATCAGTTGTCCTCTACAAGATTCTATGTTCCTGGAATCTGCATGCCAGATAAATGGAATGAGAGAGCTAAGGCACTGTAACCAAACTCTGCATCTCTGTTGGTCTTCCAGCAAGGAGTATTTTCACTTGAATGATATTCCTCTTCTCTTCCTATAACAGTTTTTTAATTCATAAATCATCTCTTAAATACATACACAGAAGTTCAGGAAAAGACACTGAACCTCTGAGCTTCAGCTCCAGCCACTGTAAGATGCAGAGCGATAGCAGCACTGGCTTCACATGCCATTCGTGATGATTCAATGCAATAAATGAATAGAAGGCACTAAGGGCTGTGTCTCCCACAACGTAAAATGAGTAGTGATAAGCAACACGTATTACTATGACTTTCACCTAATAGAAAGAAAAACTATGGCAGCAAAAACAAAGATGAAACATCGCTCCTAAAGTGATGAAAATAAATTTTAATCTGAAAATAAATCTTTTCTTCACTAATGACCTTTGGTGGGGGGCGGGGGGTGGGGAGGAGAACTCTGCCTACGAATTCAAAGCTTTTACCAGTTCTTTGTGTCACATACCCTAAGGGCCAGGATTTCTCCCTTTGTACAGAATAACCCAATGAAAGGTGAGGCCAGGAGTTCATCCACATGGGGAGACAGAACCGAATCTAAATTATGTAATAAAAGAGTAGAAATTTGGGGCATTGTCCCTGGGTAGCTCCAAGGTTTCAGGGTCTCTGGAAACTTGGAAAAGAGGGGCAACGAGCTATGAAAAGAAGGCGACAATATTTAAACAGTTTAAGACCCACAAGCAGGCTATGGCAGTAAAAGGTGATCCAGGTTGGAAAGTGGTTAATAAATGATTTGTGGGGGTACCTGGGTGGCTCAGTGGGTTAAAGCCTCTGCCTTCGGCTCAGGTCATGATCCCAGGGTCCTGGGATGGAGCCCCGCATCGGGCTCTCTGCTTGGCAGGGAGCCTGCTTCCCTTCCTCTCTCTCTGCCTGCTTCTCTGCCTCCTTGTGATCTCTGTCTGTAAAATAAATAAATAAAGTCTTTAAAAATAAATAAATAATAAATGATTTGTGAAAAAATCATCGCTGATGTTGAAATTGTTCCTTATTCCTATTTTCCTTAAAACCTTCCTAATAGTCTGTCGTGCCCAGAAACTTGTCAGTGGTGATTTGGGCAATGAAGAAGCATGGGTTGGGTCACAGGTAAAGTGCTATGGAGTGGGAAAGGGCCAGGAGCCCAAGGAGAGGAGGCCAGTGAGAGTAACATGGAACTGAAGAGCTAGTGTGAGGTGACAGCAAAAAAGTCGGGGAGAATGTGAGTTCTACCAGGAATCCTCAGAAGTATTGGTGAGATCACTGGACCTCCAACATCTGATGTGATGAAAGCTTCAGTGGCTCTGTTTGAAACAGATGTTAAAGAAAACATGAAAGTTGGAGGATTTGGGATACTCTGATTACAATTACTAACACACATACCCATTTTTAACTTAAAATTTTATGTCATTGTATACCTATATATGTAGACCAATCCAAAGTTAGAAAGAAATCAAATTAAGAAGAGGAAGTTAAAATTACAATGATTTTACTTAAACTATACAAAAATGGTGATTATCTTATCAAAACTCTTACAGTTAAATAAGGGCAAAAATATAAATCAGGACATAAGAAATATCTTAAATACGTCCTATCACATATTGCAAGTTAACACTGACATGGGAATCAGCCAAAGTAAATGTAAATGCCAGTCTTCTTTTTTTTTTTTTAATTTTGTTTATTTGACAGAGACACAGCGAGCGAGGGAACAGAAGCAGGGGGAGTGGGAGAGAGAGAAACAGACTTCCCGCCAAGCATGGAGCCTGATGTGAGGCTCGATCCCAGGACCCTGGGATCATGACCTGAGCTGAAGGCAGACGCTTAATGACTGAGCCACCCGGGCGTCCCAGTCTTGCTTCTTATTGTGTGAATGGAAAATTCACTCGGGCTCTCAGGGTCTCATGAGTCTTGTCTGTCTGTGCCAGGTAAGGGGCCCTGCTGTGTTAGACTCCATCCTCGTGCTCCTACCTCACCATTCATTCATAGGTGGGCACCCTTCTTTCCTGATGCTGTCTGCTCCTCCAGCCTCCTTGGGTTTTGAGGACGCTTCAACACCCTTGTTGAATTTTTGGACATTAGCCTCCCTTAAGCTTCTTGGCTTGGCTCATTCATTCCACTTCATTCAGTTTCCTTCACCCTTGTCTTCAATGTGGACTTTCTGCTCCAGCCACCAACCCTGTCACTGCTTCTTATGCCCACAGCCACGAAGACCACACCCCAACCTCCAGGAAATAGTGGGGATCTTGGCAATAATAATACCAACTGCTAGGTTCCCATAATAATCAGAGGAGATCATCTCTATAAAAGTTCTACGTAAAAATAAGGTAACAGGGGCACCTGGGTGGCTCAGTGGGTTAAGCCTCTGCCTTCGGCTCAGGTCATGATCTCAGGGTCCTGGGATCGAGCCCCACGTCGGGCTCTCTGCTCAGCAGGGAGCCTCCTTCCTCCCCACCACCTGCTTATGATCTCTGTCAAATAAATAAATAAAATATTTTTTTAAAAAAATAAGGCAACAGAACATGATTTTGGAGGCACCTGGGTGGCTAAATCAGTTAAGCGGCGGCCTTCAGCTCAGGTCATGACCCCAGGGTCCTAGGGTTGAGCCTCATCCATGCATCCTGCTCAGCAGGGAGTCTGCTTCTCTCTCTGCCCCTCCCCACCTTCATGCATGCACTCACTCATTCGCTCGCTCTCTCAAATAAATAAAGTCTTTTAAAAAACAATTTAAAAAAGAACATGATTTTGTATTAGTAGTCATGGTATTAAATTCTCTCCAGCTTGAATTTTTTTTATAAATGTGAAGCCTATCCAAATATTGTGCTTTCAATGGCTATTGCTCTTGTGATGACTTTGGGATCAACCCCAAACATGCAAGAAAAAACCTTGTCTTATTTACAAATCTATCCACCTGTAGAAGCAAATAGATGCAACCATAAGAACAGCACACTTTAAAATGTTATCACTGCGGTGGAGTACTGCAGATGTTTAAAATATGAAAAATCGGTGGTAAACTTCATTTAAATTACCCCCATAGTTAAGGGTAACTCCCAAAGTACATCCCCGAGTTACTTTCAAATTCCCTGCATATTTACAACAATGAGCAGACCTGGCTCTACCCAGCTCCTGAGAAGTCTCAAACTCTCTCCCTGGAGTCCCACTGGCCCTCCTCACGGAGGCTGACATCTCCTCCCAAGGGGGAGGCAAGACAACTCAAACTCCTGAATGCACACACTTTGCCTCAGTGACCTTTCTCTTCCCAAGGTTGCAATGACCTATGCAACACTCCTTTTCCTCCCCTTTCTTTTCCTAGCCTCCACCTCGCCTCTTTTGTAATTATTTTCCCCAGAAACCTCTTTAAGCTCTTAGCAGCTTAGCTGAGACCTAAGTTCTGCTAGGTTGTTCCAGGTGCCAATTAATTTCGCAGCTGGAAGTGCACAACTGAGGTTTGTGTAAAGTTGATGTGCTGAGGTATTGCAAATAAAGAAGAAACAGAATTCAACCAACCATCGGAAGTTAAATCTTTATTTTAAAACTGACAAGGAATTTAGTATTAAATTCACTACTGGAATAAGAAATAGTCAACAGGGCAATTGCAGACAGAAATTGCAAGCACTTTATGTGAGGTATATTCTTCTGGACTCTAGGTAGCCAGCTTCTTTAAAGCTGTCTTTCATACCCAAACACTGTCCTATCCGTCAGTTACAGTCACTTGCTGGCTCAGTCACAAAAGCCCCCTGTCAACTCTGGACAGGATTTTGACAGCTTCCAGAGCATCAGTTCTGTCACTAACACTTATTTCTCTTCAACCTACATAAGATTATATTAATTTAACCAGGCTAGAGACATTCTCTTTCTGTTAAGATCAACCTTGAGGCCAGACCTGTCCTCACTCTGAGTTTTCCTGCAGGGTCCTTTTCAAGGCTCTCCCTCTCACTCCCTCTCAGTTGCCTCAGTCAGTGACTCAGTTTGTGGGAGTCACGCTCAAGAACACAAAAATGTTTTCCTCAGTTGACACTCCATTGACTTTGGAGGTGAATTACTTTAGAGGTGTGCTTCTGCTAAAAATTATAACTGGCACATTCAGGTCAATTATCCCTCCCCCCAATCTATCCTGACATATCTCCCTCTCAGGCAGTAAGAACTACCACCTCTCTCAGAATACCCACTTCTCAGAAAATATCTCAGCCAGGGGACTGTCTGGGCTGCTCAAGTGAGGGAGCATTCCAAGCTATCTCCTCAAGGAACCTGCCACATACTTTGCTTTTCTTTCACACATTTCTCACATATGTCATAAAAACTCATACAACACACAAGGTATATGGTTCTTTTCCACACACAAGATACCACATGACTTCTCATTGATTTATGCAGAAATGACATGAATGTGTTAGTATATGCTGTCTACTTTCCCTAACATGACTACAAGAGGAAAAAGAATAAAACACGGGTGCTCAATATATTAATTGCTTTCTTATGTTCTCTCCCACTACTTCCTCTTCTTTCTCCTGGAGTCCAACCAAATCACATTCTCACCAGGCTGCTGTATTAGTCATATTGTAGCAAGCTGTTTACCATAGAGACTCCCAAATACAACAATATAGAAGACACTTCTCTCTCTCCCATAACAACCTAAGAGATAGACAGTTCTGGGGGTTGATAGCTCCATGAAATCATTCAGGTACACACAACCCTTCTCTATTTTTGTCCCTCTATATCCAAGAGTGTTGCCCTCATCTGCATTTTTAGAGATGACTAACCACACCACAGTCTGCAAGAAGGAGAAAGTAAACTAGCACATGTGACTTCTGCTTCTATTGCTTCTATCCCATTGGCCAGAGGTTAGGGAATGTAGTCCCTCGTTGGACAGCCATGCACCCATTGAAATTTGGGAATTCTTTAACTGAAGGAAGAACTGAAGGAGAGAATAGATATGGGGTGGGAG
Source organism: Lutra lutra (assembly GCF_902655055.1). NCBI lineage: Eukaryota > Metazoa > Chordata > Mammalia > Carnivora > Mustelidae > Lutra > Lutra lutra. The sequence continues at coordinate 68,843,780 of NC_062281.1, read as the reverse complement.
CCGATTAGCAGTATAGTCTGTGCCACATCCAGTTCAGATTTAGGCTTAGAGAATGCCAGGTTCGCCCAGTCTGGGCACAAGGACTATAACATTTCTCATACCAGATCCTTGAGAAGCCTCTGCTACAGGTACAGTGCTAACACTGTCAGCTGGTATCTTTATTTATTTATGTATTTATTTGAGAGAAAGCAAGAGAGAGCAAGCACTAATCAGGTGGGGGAATGGCGGGGAAGAGGGAGAGGGAGAAGCAGACTCCCTGCTGAGCAGGAGCTCGATGTGGGCTCCATGCCAGGACCCTGGAATCATTTTCTGAGGGAAAGGCAAACACTTAACTGACTGAGCCACCCAGGCACCCTGGAATCCTTTTATGTCTCAAGCCTTGTGCTAAATAATTTACATACACTAACTCATTTAACCCTCACACAAAACATATGAAGTGGATATTATGGTTCCCATTTTAGAGATAAGAACTTAATTTAGAGGAGTAAAGCAACTTTCCCAAGCTCAGACAGCTAAGTGCCAAAGTCAGGAGGACAGGGTAGAGTGAGGTGGTCACATGAGTTATAGGTAAATTTGAGGTAAACTAGACCATTATGCAAAGCTCTGAGCTAACAGAGACTGAAAGCTAGTTTTCCAGGAGGAACTCCAGTGGAGACAGGGAACCAGACGGAGGTGAGAAGCCTGTTCAGACTAGATGATGCACGTTGCCAGAGTTAAGTAGATGAGCCATGGCCTGTTCTCACCAAGGCACTAAGCCGAAGAGTTTGTTCTCCCAGGAACCTACCAAATGCTGAGTGTAGAAGTAATTCGCCATTTTCTGTCCACCCCTCCTCACCGGAGGAGGGTCTCCCTGCATAGTGCCATAATCAGTGCCCACGTTTTAGGGTTTGGAAGGGACTCTGTCCATATTCAGTCATTGGCCACATAGGTCGGATATCACCCTTTACTCAGAATCTGTCTAGGCTTTGGGAATATAGAGATATTCAGGCACAAAATCATCCCTTCTCTGCAAGGTTAGCAGGGAAAACAGACATTCCATACTGTGCTCCTAATAATGTATAACAATTGTAGTGGGGAAAATAGTGGCTGGTGAGAGGCACCGCCTGCCTGATGTAAAGAGGGAGGGACCAGGGGCACCTGGATGGCTCAGTGGGCTAATGCCTCTGCCTTCAGCTCAGGTCATGGTCCCCGGTCCTGGATCGAGCCCCACACCGGGCTCTCTGCTGTGCAGGGAGCCTATTTCCTCCTCTCTCTCTCTCTGCCTGCCTCTTTGCCTACTTGTGATCTCTGTCTGTCAAATAAATAAATAAAATCTTTAAAAAAAAAATTCTTCCTTAAAAAAAAATAATAATAATAGGAGGGAAGGATCATTCGCAACCAGGAGTCAGGAGCCCAATCCTAACCCGGAGGGAGGGGCCCATTCTCCCTCCAGAAGGACTGGTGCTTCTGACCATAGTACACAAAAAGTCTTGCTGCTTTGATCCGCTTTCACATGTTAAAGAATCAGCTTCTTGTGGGGCACCTAGGTGGTGCAGTTGGTTGAGTGGCTGACTCTTGGTTTCAGCTCTGGTGATGATCTCAGGGTCGTGAGATGGAGCCCCCGGCTCCACAGCGCAGAGTCTGCTTGAGCTTCTCTCTTCCTCTCCCCCTGCACCTTTCACGCCCCCTCCCTGCCCTGGCGCTCAAGTGCTCCCGCTCTCTCGCTCAAATAAATAAATCCTTAAAAATAACAAGAATTGGCTTATCGTACCACTGACTTTCCTCTCAGATTCTCATTTCCAAATCCTGACTCTTTCATTTTAATTTGATTATAAGGACTATCTTCCCCCCCACACCCCCACGATTGTTCCTGGTACAGTGGTTCCCCCTTATCTGTACGGGATACATTCCAAGACCCCACAATGGGTGTCTGAAACAGGAACTCATACGAAACCCTACATATACCGTTTTTTCCCATACATATATACCTATGATAAAGTTAGTTTATAAATTAGGCACAGTAAGAGATTAACAATAAAACTAACGCAAATTTCCGTTTCCCTCCTCACAATTTCACGAAGATTTGTTCTTACCGTAAATCTTTGCAGCCACAGCATACCATTGTTTCTTTCCTTATCAACTTGAAAACTTTCACCTTTTCACTTAACAGAAGCACTTTGAGGCTCCTCTCTGCCATATGCTAATTGCCACCATCACTGTCTTGTGCTTTGGGACCATTATTAAGTAAAATAATGGTTACTTGAACACAGGCACTGCAGTCCCGGGGCAGGAGACCTGAAAACCCAAGCGGGCCACAGCCTACGCAGTGCGCATGCGCCGGGAAAGGACCGCTTCAGGTCCGGGGCGGGACAGAGCACACCCAGAAGATTTCATAACGATACTCCTAGGGGCTCGGGAAGCTTAGAATTTATGAATTCTTTAATTCTGGAATTTTCCAGGTAATATTTTTCAGACCATGGGTAACTGAAACCACGGGCAGCAACACCACAGATAAGAGGGTACTACTCTACTGATGTTTTCTTTAATCCTTTCAACTCCACCTATCAGACTCCCATGCCCCAAACCTTTTCCCTGAGGCAACCAGTGTATGACAGAATCCTGTAAATGATCAGTTGCTACCAAATGTTAGTTACAATCACTACTGCTAATGAAAATAAAATGCCAGAATACTCGTATCATCAGCCCAACCAGCGCACCCCTGGAAACTTTACAGGCCAAAACACCTTTGGCAAGCCTTCAGAGGATCAGAAACATATACCATCCTAAAAAAGAATAAAGTGACTGATAATGAACAGTCCTAATGTCATTATTCACACAAGCCAAGACTGGAGCTGCTAGGTAAAGAACAGGGAAGGCTCTTCAGTGGGTGTCCCTGCAGTATGGACCCTCACGATTGATTAGGTACATAATTAATTCAGCTCAGAGAAACCACAAAGGTAAATTACCCATTGGCAAGAAATAAGAAAGACTAAAGAATTTAATAAGTAGTGGGGGCATCTTCAGAAGGGTATGGTCTCCTTTTTTGAGGTACATTACATCCAAGATTGTGTTGTTGTATAAATCACAAATATTTCAATCATTGCCCAAGTATGTATTATGTGTGCTAGGTCCTGAAAATGTCACAGTAACAGGTAGACACTGTCCTTGCCATATGAATCAACAGACATATAAATAAAGCTGTGATTATAAACTGCTAGAAAGGTTATGGTGGAAAGTTCAAAGAGTTTGGTGAACATTTTGAGAAGTGATTAATATAGATTAAAGGGCTGGGGAAAGGATTGCTGAAGAAGATATTTAAACCCCAAATGAATAGAAATAGGCCAGTAAAATGACAGGAGATGAGAATGCCAATAGACACTGAATGCAGAGGAGGATGGAATTGAGAACCAAAGCCACAGAAGTGGAAGTCAATGCTCCTCGGTAAGCAGGGGCAGTGAGGTTACCTGTGTTCTACACTAGTCCAGCTTCCCTGGCTATGGCATGTCAACAGGGTCATAAAATCTCTACCTCTCTCTCTTTTTTTTCTTCTTTTTAAGATTTTTATTTATTTATTTGACAGAGATCACAAGTAAGCAGAGAAGCAGGCAGAAAGAGAGGAAGGGAAGCAGGTTCCCTGCTGAGCAGAGAGCCAATGCGGGGGTTCAATCCCAGGACCCTGGGATCATGACCTGAGGTGAAGGCAGAGGCTTTAACCCACTGAGCCACCCAGGCACCCCAAATCTCTACCTCTCAACCAAGGTCATTAGACTCTTGGTGTTCAGGTGTTTTCTGTCTGCAGGGTCAAGATAGGACAGAGAAAGTTGCAAACCGAACCCTGACTGCTAAGGTTATCACTGTGTAATTCCTTGAGCTTTCCAGATAGAATTAATCATTAGATATTCTGGGTTCGCATACCTTCACCATACTTCCCTGTCTCACTACTGTTGTATTATAATTCCACCTTTACAATTTTTCTCTCCTTCTAGATTGTGAGGTACACAGAAATCTTATATTTTTATTTATATTACTGGAATCTAGCACACTGCCTGGAAAAGAGTAACTCTTCTATAAATGTATATTAAATAAATACATGAAAAAAATAAGTCAATTAATCAGGCATTAGGATCTGTAGAATTCTGTTGCAACTTAAGGAACTATGGGTTTACATACATTATGCATTTTTATGCAAAAGTTTCTAAATATAATGATTAATGAGAAATAGCTTCTTTACTTTATTGGATGATACTCAAAATTGTAGTGAAAGAAAAAAAGAAGTGGAAAAATATGCTGACCCAGACATTCAATGCATTTCTTATTTTCTTATGAAAATGTCAATGCATTACGAGGGCTAGTTAAATGAAGATACACAGCCTTCTACATCACTGCCTGACTTCAAAAATGAATGCATCTATCCTCAAAAAAAAAAAAAAGCACTGATTTTGTGCTCTAATTGAAAATGTGATGTTTTCAACTAAAAAAGGTCTATGTTCTAAACTAATGCTATATGAATGCAATTATTCTCAAAATGCCCTATTTGGAATCACTACATCTTGCACAACAGTGCCAACCACCTAAAGTTGCTGAGAATCTTTTACTACTGACAATGGCTGGGTATCAAGTGTAATAGGACCAGACGCAACAAACAAATTAAAATGTGTGTCTTTGTCAAATGACACCGTTTCGAGGAGTGTAAGTGACATGGAAATTAATGTCTGTGAACAGCTGGTTTTAAAGATTAAAGAAAGTGATTATTTTGCCCTGCCAGTGGACAGATCCACCCAAATGTGCTGAGATGTTGGCATTTTTAAGATACATTTCCATGAAATACGGTGGATAAGTTCAGGCTGTTTAGAAAAATTTAATCCAGTCTTACAATAGGAGAAGACCATTTTGAAGTATTTCAAGAGGCAGCCCAGAATGCAATATATGAACCAGGAATTTTATATTGCTGTTTATTTGGTGAGAGGCAAATTATAGAGTTATCAAAGCAGGAAATGATTTGATTACAAAGAATGATTCAGATTCTTCCTGGATATGTTTCTTCCTGGATAAGCTGCTTCTTTTATTCCCATAATACTGGTCTTCTAAAAAGAAAGATGAGGGATGCCTGGGTGGCTCAGTTGGTTAAGCAACTGCCTTCAGCCCAGGTCATGATCCCGGCGTCCTGGGATCAAGTCCCACATTGGGCTCCTTGGAGCATGCTTCTCCCTCTGACTCTGTCTGCCTGTGCTCACTCTCTCTCTTTCTCTCTCTGACAAATAAATAAAATCTTTAAAAAATAATAAAAATAAAAAAATAAAAAGAAAGGTGAAGGGAAAACATGTTTCCATTTTTTGGAAGACTATTATGAGTTTTAACAGGAATGTTCCTCAAAATAGCTATATGATCAGGAATTCCCAAGGCCATGAGAACAAAATATTTACGAAGTCCAGTATCAATTTTTCTTTAAGCCAAAATGTCTCCACTGACTGATTGGCATGAGGAGCTCTAACTATCAAACTCATCATTGTAGAGCCTTGATGTCCCTAAGGGATGTGTCCTGTGACCTTCCAAATCTTAAGAACATTCAGGAACAGTAACACAGAACTGGCAATAGACAGTGTTTTAAAGGATATTTTCACAAAGTAACAACACTCAAAACTCCAAGAGATTTACTCCTTGGTTGAGGTCAATTCATTCACATAGGATATATTTATTGAGCTCTTTCTTTCAGAGCTCAGATAGTCACCTCCAAATTAGTTCCACAATGTTCTTGACTCCCATTCACACTTCAGCAAATCTACAGGTCGAGGAGTTACTTGCACATAGTTGAGTTTCTGACTCTTGATCTCAGCTCAGGTCTTGATCTCTGGGTAGTGGGTTCAGGTCCCACATTGGGCTCTGGCCCTGCGTTTTTTTAGGTGAAAAAAAAAAGTTAAATTTGCCAGTGCAAACATTAGAGTTTATTAATTACACACTTTTTAAAAAGATTTTATGTATTTATTTGAGAGAGAGATCACAAGCAGGCAGAGAGAGAGGGAGAAGCAGGCTCTCTGCTGAGCAGAGAGCCCGACACGGGGCTCAGTCCCAGGACCCTGAGATCATGACCTGAGCCGAAGGCAGAGGCTTAAACCACTGAGCCACCCAGGTGCCCCAATTACACACATTTATATAAAAAATTTTTAAAGAGGGATGCTTGGGTGGCTCAGTCAGTTAAGCATCTGCCTTCAGCTCTGGTCATGGTCCCAACATCTTGGGATCATGTCCTGCCTGGGCTCTTGCTCAGTGGGAGTCCGCTTCTCCCTCTGCCTGCCCCTCCCCCGGCTTGTGCTCACACAAGTGCTCTCTCTCTCTGACAACTAAATAAATAAAATATTTTTTAGAAAATTTTAAAGAGATGATGACATACTCTAAACTGGCTTGAATTATTCCTTGTTTGGGAAAATACGAGAAATACATTACCCTGGTGTCAACCAAGACCAAATCTCAGACAGCACATCTTACCTTAATTCCCTCTCTTACCAGGACAGCTGCTTTTTTACTTTTTTTTTTTTTAAGATTTGTTATTACTTATTTGAGAGAGAAAGAGAACACGAGCAAGGGGGAGGGGCAGCAGGAGAGGGGAAGCAGACTCCATGCTGAGCAGGGAGCCCCACAAGGGGCTCAATTCCAGGACCTTGGAATCAAGACCTGGACTAAAGGCAGACACTTAACCAACTGAGCCACTATAGGTGCCCTATTTTTTTTTAAACCAGATAACCTTTGAGGCACCTGGGTGACTCTGTCAGCTGAGCATCAGGCTCTCAGTTTCGGCTTAGGTCGTAATGTCATGGTCATGAGATGGAGCCCCAAGTCAGGCTCCATGCTCAGCGTGGAGTCTGCTTCCAATTCTCTCTCCCTCTGCACCTCCCCCACTTCTCTTCTTCAAACAAATAAATCAATAAACATTTTTAAAAACAAATAACGTTTGCTTCTCCTCTCTATAGAGACATGTTTATCCCAGTATCTCAGTAGCCCAATAATAAATCCAAAAGCTCTCTCTGCCACATCCCCTAGAAGACTTAGTCTCCTTATGGAAATAAGTTTTCTAGTATTTACACAGTTATCTCAGATTTTTAAAGGTACACTTGCCAATTGGGTCCCGCTCAAGCTACTTTGTTGCATAAGAAATATCTTTAAAATGCAAGTAAATAATAAGTGATATTAAGTATTATGACCTATTTTTTAAGAACTTATGTGAAATGGATTCATTAGGAATTAGGTCTTTGAGACAAACTCATGACCTAATCATGAGGAAAGTGCTGCAATACCTTGAAAAAAATGTAGGAACCAACAGCTCTTTATCATAAGGCTTGCCAGGAAAAGAGAGGCTGTGTCTGTGAGGTGGCATGAATAGGTAGAGTGAAGAAGAGATGGTTCCTGCACCTTCGTTTCAAGCAAAGGAATTCAGATTTGATCAGTCAGGTATGTTCTTAAGTAGAAGAATAGCAGACTAATAATTACCTGGGGAGATACATCTGCTTAAATACTGGAAGAAAGAAAATCAGAAAGAAACTGAGCTACTATGTGTCTCAATAATCTGAACACAAAGTGAAAAGAGACAGGATGAGGTCTAGCTGCAGAAGCAATGAAAAGGAACCCAATCCAAGAGGCACTGTAGATAGTGCATACGTAGGACCAGAAACTGATCAGACAGGAACTTGAAGTAGAGGCTAGCAACAAAATAGTTCCAAAATGCTGAGCCAGGCACATACTGTGACATTAGAAATGAAAGGAGGTTGAACCAGATAATCTCTAAGGTCCATTCCAACTCTTACTGTGATGATTTAAAAAAAAAAAAAAAAAATGAATGAGGACCTTACATTTTTTAGAAACGTGTCTAGGTCATCAAACTTTCTTCATTCTGAGAGTACCTCCTGAGCACAAGCTACATACGAGGCATCATCCAAAGTCCCAAAAATACAGTGATGGTGAACAAGACAGCTCCTTATCTGATTGGGCCCGTATTCCAAAGCGGATACATGTAAAAAAGTCACGGAAGGGCTCAAACTGAGTTGATCAGATCCAATTTATGTTTTAAGAAGCTGACTTTGCTGTCCTACAGCCAATGAGTCAAAGGGGATCAGAGGCTAAAGAGGAAAGATTCCCTCAAAGGCAGAAAGGTGAAGGTGTAAAGGGGTTAACATTAAGACATCTGAAGAGAGGACTTCTGACTGGGCTGCATGTGGTGGTGCGGTTAGTGATGGCATCATGGATACTGCTATGTTCCTAGTTTAAGTAATCAGAAGTACGTAATGTCTTTAACTATGGCGTGGAAAGTTGGTGGAGGGAATAGAAGTTTAAGGGAAAAGCAGGCTCTTCAGGAAAACTTTGTCCTTAGGGTGTTTTTGACTGAAAATGTAAGTAAGAAAAGGTAGGTCGAGTGTCAAGTATTCGAGCTGCACTACAGCGTTCAGGTGTAGAACTCACCACTCCAGGATGGACATGAATATTTCGGGCTTTGATCTATTGGCTTTTTAGCATCCAAGTGCAAGTAGTAGGGGTTTTGGTGGGCAGGGAGAGAGCAAAGCTTGCAGATTGAAGCTGAGTAGATTCTTTGATATGCAAGCCAGGAAAAAGATTACAAAATATTTACCCATCATCAAGTAGCTTATTAGCACTGTTACACCACAAATCACTGACAGTGAAGAGTCTAGGCAGGGATATTCTTTACCATCTTAGTGCCACAGGCAAGACTCAAAGGCAAACAGAAATGTTTTGGGGGAAAAATTAAATGACTTCCCTGTAGTAAGTGAGGCTGAACGGCAAAGTCAACATCCTGTCCCGTGGCTCGTGTCATAGAAAACCTTTATTTACAATACTGGTCTCTGTTACTGCATTAATTGGTACCTAAAAGTCACGGTCTCCACCTTAATCCTTATTTAGAAACATCCAGTCACAAAATACACTGATGGCACCCAGAAGCAGCTAATCAATAGTGCAGGGTTTCTTTCTGACACAGAAAATCAGAACTTGGCAGGTAAATGGACTTTCTGTCATGGCTCTCAAATCAATAGGTCAATTGGTTCTGGCTTCAAGTACTCAATATATATTTAGCCTAAAAATAATAGGCTTTTTTGACCCAGTTCTATGAATCTCTATTAGTAAGTTGTAAGTTATTGGGAAAAAACTTAAAAATAATTGACAGGATAGTTCAATAGTGAAAAGGCAGGGAATCATTTTCATATGGGATCTTAAAGACATCTCTGGTTCATTTTTTTTCTCTAAGTCTTATGGATTCCACCCATATAAGAGCTCTCCAATCTTTCCTCACCTCTCTTTTTACCCACTTTCATGATTGCATTGCTATTCCAATAGATTCCAATGCTATTTAATTAATGTCACCAACATATAGTAATTGAGCAGGCCCTATCTGGGTACTTGGGAACCAAGCAGACAAAATTCCTTGTCCTTAAGGTGTTTACATTCTACTGAGGTAAACACACAAATAGAAAACATGATATATAAATAAGTTAAACAGTAATGGTAGAAGGTGTTAAGTGCTACCAAAAAAAAAAGACAAGACCTAGTAAGGTAAGGAAGAATCAATATGGTAGGTAAGAGAGGATATCTGTTCAGGGAGTCCTCATGGAGAAGGTAAAGTCTGAGCAGAGATTCAGCTGGTGGAGGAGAAGATGCGGATGAAGTAGGATCTATGGGGAAAGGGTTCCAGGTGGAGGAAGCAATCAGAATAAGAGCTCATGGCCAGAAACGCAAGAAAGCCTCGTTGTCTAAAATGGGTGAGTGAGTGGTAGATGTGAGCATGGGTTCTTTTCCCTTTTCCTCAGTAGGACTCAAGTCAGAAACATTAAGAGTTACCACAGACTTCTCTCCTCCTCCCACATTGTCATTGTCTCCTGTGGCTTTTCCCTCATCAATATCCTTCTGATGTCTCTTTTGACTTATTTTGCACTGTCATCATTCCTTATAGAGATTATTGAAGTAGGTCTTATCTATCTTCCAATCTACTGATTTTCCAACTACATTCCTATGAATTTCAGGAACGCCTCAGAAGTGACTCTGATTGGTCACCTTAGGAAATTGAGGAGGACCCACTTATCACTCCAATGATAAAGATATATCAAAGAATGTTTTTCCAAATGTTAACTGGGCTTATCACTGGGTGATGGGATTTCGAATGATCTTTACTTCTTTTTAGTGGTGCTTACTTTTTCTTTGGAAAAGATTATATTACATTTATAATAAATAACATGATAATTTTATAATAAAAATATTAATAATAAGCTCCTTCATTTGGTGCAGGGAGACTTACCTTACTTATTTACTGACATAGGGGAATACATTCTTGAGTAAAAGTCAATTTATAAAATGACACTCTAATAAAAAAAGAGAGATAGAGGCAAACCAAAAAATAGACTCTTAACTACAGAGAACAAACTGATAGTTACCAGAAGGGAGGTGAGTGAGCAGATGGGTGAAATGGGTGGTGGGGATTAAGAAGTACACTTGTGATGAGTACCAGGTGTCATACAGAAGTGCTGAATATTGAATATTGCACACCTCACACTTATGTGACACTGTATGTTAACTAACTGGAATTTAAATAAAAACTTTAAAAAATAAAATGAAATGATACTGTGTCTCTAGAACAGAGACTGTAAGATACCCATCAGCAGGTTAGTGATGGTTTTCTCTGGACACTGTGATGATAGGTGACACTCTCTGTATGTTTCTATACTGTTAACATGTTTTATACGTTGAATAAATATATATTACATTTATAATTTAAGAAAAATAGCAGTGTTGTTCTTTATACGTTCCATACATTTTAGAAAAACTAGTACCGAGAAACCTAATAGTATCTCATAGTTACGTTGAAACTACTTTTGTTAATTCTAATTACAGCTCTAACCCATTTTCATCTCTTGATATGTGCTGCTATCCTCCTGACTCACTGCCATTTCTAGAAACCCAGGAAAAGATGATGTTCGTGCGATTGTTTCTCTTTGTGCAGCCCTAAGATAAGGGAAAATGAAAGACGAGATGGCATTGGAGAGACTGTGCAGGAAATGCCCCCATTCTTTTAAATAGCAAATGGGTAAGGGCTGGGACTGTAAGCATCAACCTGGGAATTCGCGACACATTTGTCTCCTCCAGATCCCCACAACAATAACATTGTCTATTTGTCTTGGTTGTTTAATCCCTGTTTTTTAATTTGTATTTCTCAGACCTGGAAGTGTGTTTTTTCCTCATACTGAAATACATGCATTAGCATTTGAATCTCTTCCTTTCAGAACTGCATTCTCTTGTTCACATTTCTAATCATAAAGGGTTAACTTACAGACCTTACCTTACACTTGTTCCTAGACATCCTGACCAGAAAAGCTCTCCTCAGTGAGTCCTCAATGTCTTTATTTTATATCTAAGCCATCTTCTCAGTCAATGAACCTCCCTAAAAGATTAATGTAGTTTGAACTTTTATAGAGAAATATCATTTGTGCGCTGTCATATTTAGCACAAATGGTTCTTCAGTCACAGCTCAGTAATATTCCAGCATATTATTTCCATGGCATTTGAGAGTTTAAAGAATTATTGAAGGGCACGCTGTATTCATTTGGTAATAAGGCAGAGAGCACTGCCGTCTACATATGATTTCAACAAATGGAATCACCACTAATTTCATTGCACATAGCAAAATAGTTGTGATAATAATCCAGGTAAAATATCCCACTGGAGGAAATAGAGGAGATAGAGTCTTTTATAAGACCTCCAAGAAGTATTGAAGAGGAAGTCCTAGGAGTTGAGGGCAAAATGTTGAGAAATCGTCTTCCCATGTTGAATACGTACTTTTGACACTGTGGTTTTATCGGGCCTGGGTATGAGGCCATGGCCCTTGCTGGCCAGTGGTTTCTAGCAGAAGCTGCCAAAGATGCACGGGCTTCATGCAGCATGTTGGGACCTTTGGAGCCACTGTAGAGGAATGAAGGGGGAAACCACAACCACACCAAAGCTCGGGTATTTGGTGAGAAAATTCCCTGATTACTGGAGCTCTGTAAGGCACAAAGGTGAGACTGGTTTGACCTTTTTCTTAACATTTGGATTGACAGATAAGGTTTAGAGGAAGGAAAGGTCTTGTTCACTCTCAGGTGTCACCAAATAGTAGTATAAATGTTTCTGGAAGTGTGCTAAATCAGAAAGAGAGAGAGAAACCTGCTGTCAGGAAAGGCCTTTTCCATATATATTATTCCAACTCTATTTCAGGTATTGACCTTTTTCTTATTGAATTATCCATTCCAAGCAATGACAGAATTTAAATCTCCAAGCTATGAGAATCCTGAGAGCAGAGACAGAGCTCATCTTCCATATCTATATCAAGAATGGGATAATTTTGCCATTTGGAGAACTGGCTTATTCATAACACATTATAGTTCTTCTGCCTATTTAGAACTCTGCTTCCTCCTACTAGATGTAAACAGAAACGGCACACTGCATTGTGAGTTATTGCAAGTCATCTTATAACCAGTAGGGGGCATCATATCTGAGATAAAGATCACATTTTAGAAGGTAGAGTGGAGACAAGGTGAAAACTGGTCCTAAATATCATTAATAAGCTCTAAATGAAGCCCCAAAGCCTGGATTATTCTATTTTTCGGTGACAGAAAAAAATCAATCTTTTTAAATCTTAAGGTGGTTTGAGACAGGTTTTCAGTTATTTGCAACAATAAAAAAGTACTGAAAAAATTGAATTACATCTATTAAAAATCTAAATCAGGAAGTACCCTGCCAAAAACTAATTAAAGCATTTTGGTCTATAATTTTATACAATACCCGTCACTGGGCCACCCAGGTGCTGTGACAAATGAGCAAGTGTGATAAATTAGAACAAGACAACATACCACTTCTCAGGGCCTGCCTACAAAAGACCTCTTTTATTTTTTTCTTTTCTTTTTTTTTTTTTATTTTGCCTCTGAACAAAACTGGAACTGAGGATTAGACACAATATTCTCTTTCATTCAAGGCCCAGATGGCAGACTGCAAAAACTTAATTTCCGGTCTCTTAGTAGAAATTTTAGGACCATAGCTCTTAAGATTTTAAGTAATTCAGTCAAGTGACTATAGGCACTAAATGTTTGGGAATTGTGCTGTCTTCGGTTTTGTTGTTGGTTGGTTTTGTTCTTAATAACTGTAATATATCTTAATATTCATAGCCCATCCTCAGAGAAAACCAGCAGGGTGCCCCCTGTGTCTGACAACATGATTGTTTACAGGCCTAGGATCCCCAAGGATGGAGCTTTGAGCAGCTGGAGCTTCTGAGGACTGGTGTAATGGAACTCAGTGAGCATTTGGGAACATTTGGGAATTGCGCCATGAGATGCTGCCTTGAGGGAGGGTTGAAAATAGGAGAACAATGACATGTGACAGAGTCAGACTGGGACAAAAAAGGAATATAGGTTGTCCATGGTACTCTGCAGAAGGCTCTTAAAGCTCACAGACTGGATTCATCATAAAGTTCTAGGGAGGAAAGGAGTGCTGTGTAGGTAGGACTCTAACTGGCCCCCAAGATGTCATGCCTCCTCTCCTCAGCCCCACACCCACCCCGAATAATCCTCAGTACTATGAATCTGATGGCTTTTACTCCCATGCTTAGATTATATGACACAGGTGACTTTAAGAAAGGAATCTTATCAAGATGTACATGACTTTAAAAAAAGATGTAGATGACTTAACAGCCCGAAGCCTTTAAAAGCTTGGAGTTTTCTCTGGCAGGCAGCAGAAGAGAAAATCAGAAACTTGGAGCATGAGAAGGACTCAACTCATCATTGCTAGCCTGAAGATGGAGGGGCCACAAAGCAAGGAATATGGGCGGGGTCTAGTTGCTAAAAGCCCTTGCCAGCTGACACCCAGCAAGGAGGCAGAAGTCACAGTCCTGCAACTGCAAATATCTGAATTCTGCCAACAATAAGCATGAGCTTAGAAGCTGATTTTTTCCCAGAGTCTCCACACAAGAACTCAATCCAGCTGACACTTTGATTCCTGCCTTGAGTTCATCCCAAACAGAGAATCCAGCCCCACTGTGCTGGACTTCTCACCTCCAAAACTGCAGGTAATAGATCAGTGCTGTCTGAAGCATCTACATCTGTGATAGTTTGTTACACAGCAATAGATAACAAATATATCTGTCAAATCAAAGTAGTAAACAGAGAAAAGTATTCTGGCAGGAACAGTGAAGAAAGACTATAAGGAGGTGGAGCTGAATGGAGGAATCTTACTAAGAAAAGGCTGTTCACACATTAAGAGCTAGTAGTGAACAGTAACTGAGTTTTGGATAAGGCAGATTATCAGACACAGAAGATACAAGGAAGTCACATAGAAATGGACATAGTTGTTATAACTTCTAAAGCCCAGTCCTCCTGGAAAACTGATAGCAACATGTGGGAATGAATAACTGTAATGTATAATTACATTTATAACTCAGCTAATTGAGTCTGAATTTATAGGCAACATAGATGATTATGATATATATTTACATGGGACAAATGATTTAGTGCCAGAGCCTAACAGATTCCTATCTCAGCAAATGGTCCAACACACGTGCCTTAAGAAATCTGAAATTGGGGGTGCCTGGGTGGTTCAGTGGATTGAACCTCTGCCTTCGGCTTAGATCATGGTCTCAGCGTCCTGGGATGGAGCCCCACATGGGGCTGTCTGCTCAGCAGGGAGCCTGCTTCCCCCTCTCTCTCTGCCTGTCTCTCTGCCTACTTGTGATTTCTCTCTCTGTCAAATAAATAAATAAAATATTTAAAACAAAAAAGAAATCTGAAATTGTCTGATAAGCTAAGTTTTATGTTCCCTGGTTTACCCACTAACCCCCATACCAATCATTTTTATTTTTGTTGAGTGATTTTGAAGTATTCCTACCAACTAGGGAACTGACAGATCAAATGTCAGATGAAGATAGCATTGTCATTCACCAGGAGTTGTTTCTGATTATGTACAACTTTATACATGTGAATATTGGAGCCCTTATTTTAAAGAAAAATGTGATTTTTAAAAAGAGGCGGGGACGCCTGGCTGGCTTGACCTCAGAGTTACAAGCTCAAGCCCCATGTTGGGCCAAGAGCTTACCTGAAATAAATAAATAAATAAATAAAGTGAAGCTATCACTTACAAAAGATGGGTTTCTTAGCAGACTTTATTTTTTAAAACAGTTTTGGGTTAACAGCAAAACCAAGAAGAAGGCACACAGTTCCCATACACTCCTTGCCCCTGCACACGCATAGATGTCCTCTACCATTATCAATATAGCCCACCACAGTGGAACATGTGTTAGAACTGATGAATCTACGTTAACACATCAGTATCACCCAAAGACTATAATTTATGTTTATCCCTTCTTGGTATTACACATTTTATGGGTTTGGACAAATGTAGTTTCACTGCCCTGAAAATCCTCTATGTTCTGCTCATCATCCCTCCTCCAACCCCCTGGCAACCTCTGGTCTTTTTACTGTCCTCCGTTGTTTTGCCTTTGCAGAATGTCACATAGTTGGAACCCTACAATATGTAGTTTTTTAGATTGACTGCTTTCACTTTGTAATATGCATGTTTAAGTTTCCTCCATATCTTTTTGTAACTTAATAGTTCATTTCTATTTATTTTTAAAAAGATTTTATTTATTTATTTGACAAAGAGAGACAGCAAGAGAGGGAACACAAGCAGGGGGAGTGGAAGAGGGAGAAGCAGGCTTCCAGCTGAGCAGGGTGCCTGATGTGGGGCACGATCCCAGGACCCTGGAACCATGGCCTGAGCTGAAGTCAGACGCTTAATGTCTGAGCCACCCAGGCACCCCAATAGTCATTTCTTTTTAGTGCTGAACAACAGTCCTCTGTCTGGATGTACCACAATATATTTATTCATTCACCTACTGAAGGACGGCTTGGTTGCGTCCAAATTTTGACAATTATGAATACAAGTGTTATAAGCATCCATGTTTGGGTCTTTGTGTGGACATAAGTTTTCAATTCCTTTGGGTAAATACCAAAGAGTACAATTACTGGATCATATGATAAGAGTATGTTCACTTTTATAAAAAACCACCAAACTGTCTTCCATGGTTGCTATACCATCTTGCATTCCCACCAGTAATAAATGAGACTTCCTACTGCCCCATATCCTCAACACCTTTTGGTGTTGTCAGTGTTGTGGATTTTGGCCATTCTAGTAGTGGTATATTCTAATAATGTGGTGGTATCTCGTTGTTGTATTAATATGCATTTCTCTGATGACATATGATGTGGAGCATATTTTCGTATGCTTAATTGCCATCTGTATATCTTCTTCGGTGAGGTGCTTATTAAGGTCTTGCCAATTTTTAAATTGGGTTATTTGTTTTCTTATTGTTGAGTTTTATGGGTTCTTTGTATATTTTGGACAACAGTCTTTCATCAGATGTCTTTTGCAAATATTTTCTTCTAGTCTGTGGCTTTTTTTTTTCCTTTCTCAACAATGCCTTTGCAGAGCAGAAATGTTTAATTTTAATGGAGTCCAGCTTATCAATTCTTCCATTCATAGATCATGCCTTCAGTGCCTTATCTCTAAAGTCACCACTCAAGGTCACCTAGATTTTCCTCCTATATTATGTTCTAGGAGTTTTACAGTTTTGCATTTTTACATTTAAGTCTGTGGTCCCTTTTGAGTTAATTTTTATGATGGATATAAGGTCTGTATCTAGATTTTGTTTTTTATATGTGGATACCCAGTTGTTTTAGCACCATTGATAGAAACACAAATATTTTCATTTCCCTACCAACTTTTAGTGAGAGGTGCCTGGTAGTCTGTTAACGTACAATGGTTTCTAACAATAATAATAAATCTTGCTAAACACCTAGGATGCAGGCATTTCATACAAAGACTCAACAGTAGTATTGCTTTTATTCACTTCTCTCACAACTGCTCTGTGAGTTGGATTAATGGTGTGACCTCATTTTACAGACAGAAAGGCTGACATAGAGATAGAGCAGGAAAGCTGCCTTGATCCCCCTATAAAGCCCACAGCAGAGTGAGAATTCTCATTTACTGTCTCTGTCATCTGCTCCCAGAGTGCCTGATGCATGAGAGTTGCTCGTTTGTACCGTGTCATTCATAAAGCCATGAAGAGGGTGCACTCTGGGTCCTCTCAGTCTTACATTAGGGAACACCTAAGGACAACATTTTTCAGAAGTGATCTTTCTCTCAATTATCATATGGTTTCACTTACCTGTGGAGCATAAGGAATAACATGGAGGACATTGGGTGAAGGAGAGGAAAAGTGATTTGAGGGAAATCAGAGGGGGAGAAGAACCATGAGAGACTGTGGACTCTGAGAAACAAACTGAGGGTTTTAGAAGGGACGGGGATGGGGGTGAGCCTAGTAATGGGGGTTAAGGAGGGCACTTATTGCATGGAACAGTGCGTGTTATACGCAAACAATGAATCTTGGAACACTACATCAAAAATTAATGATGTACAATATGGTGACTAACATAATGTTAAAAAATAATAATAAGGGCGCCTGGGTGGCTCAGTGGGTCAAGCCGCTGCCTTCGGGTCGGGTCATGATCTCAGGGTCCTGGGATCGAGTCCCGCATCGGGCTCTCTGCTCAGCGGGGAGCCTGCTTCCCTCTCTCTCTCTCTCTGCCTCCCTCTCCGTCTACTTGTAATCTCTCTCTGTCAAATAAATAAATAAATAATCTTTAAATAATAATAATAATAATAATAATAATAATAAATTTTAGAAAAGAAGTGATTTTCTCTCATATTATAAAAGAAATGGGAGGAGAAACCCTGAGTAACCCAATCTCAAGGAGTACAAAAATCCCTTCTTATCAGGAAAGGAGGCATCTCACAGTTTCAGTGGTTTTGCTACAAAAAAACACTAATCTTGTTCCCTTTCTTCTCTTTAGCAGTAATGTTAACTAAAAAAAAAAAAAAAAAAAAAATCCCAATTGTGAGCCCGAATTACAGGTGAAGGGAAGCATCAGAGGCCTCCCTGAAAATGCTCTGCTCGTTTAATCTGTAAGTGATCCTTCAGTAAAGTTATAACAAAAAACAATTGGGGGAATTTGGGAAGTCATGAGGACCAGAATACATTGGGATTATTTCTTTTTTTTAAAGATTTTATTTATTATTTATTTGACAGAGAAAGAGAGACAGAAAGAGAGAGCAAGAGGGTGCAAGCACAGGGACCTGCAGCAGAAGCAGGAGAAGTAGGCTCCGCCTGAATCCCAGGATCCTGGGATCATGACTGGAGCTGAAGGCAGACGCTTAACTGACTGAGCCACCCAGGCGCGCCCGTCGGGATAATTTCAGAAGCAGAAAGAAAATGGTTCTGCCAATCTCCAGCAGTCCCAATTTAAATATTCCCTTTCCTAAGTGAACACTGCTACTGATTTTTGTGATTACTTCACTTGTGAATGGCTGGGGGGGTGGGAGGGGGCGGGATGGTGGAATAAAAGTTCTATGACAAATTCACTGATCCCTGGAAAGAATACTCCAGGATCTGTGGGACTTCATAGAGATCTTTTTTCACTTTGGAGCCTAGCCTTCCTATTAACTACTTCATTTGCTGGCTGCTCCCCTCACTCTGAATCAATGCCGCTGTCACAAGGAGACTCCAGGCAGCTGTCCCTGTGGTCACCAAGCACTTGTGTTTCATGAGTTGTTCATATGTTGACTCTAACAACCGAATTTGAGAAACTATGACTCAGAGAGAGGGCCTTTCAAAAAAGGCAGTGTTTTTAACACATAGAAAGACTTTAATTAAAACAGAGATAACTGAATCCCCTGGCAAAATGTCTTTTTTAAGTGGGATATGACTTTTCTCTTTGTTCCTGAGTAAGACTCAAATTCTAATATTTCTATTCTTCTCCCTGCTGGTGGCATTCACTCCTTGAACTTCTTTTCCTTAATCATCCATTTGGCTTCTGTACTAACCCATAAATTTCATACTTTGTCAACGTTTATATCCTTTAGCTCTACCCTGAGAAGATAAAAATGGGGTGGCCTGGGAGTTAGGAAGATAACCTGTTGCAGTGGGGAGGACATGGTCTGTGGAGACAGTCCCACTTTGTCACATATGAGCTGAAGGACTTTGGACAAGTTCACCCGCATTAATGTCGATCCTCTAAATTCTGTGGGAGGATTAAATGAAACACTGCCTGTCAAACACACGGCACTGTCCAAACAGTAGGTGTGGACTTAACAAGGACCTGGCTTCAGTCAAGCCATTTAACTGCTTTGTCTCGGCTTTTTCATCTTGACGGTGGTAGTGATAATATGTGGACTAGCAATAAAATGGAAGCAACACGAAACATGCAGAGTATGTGGGAAGCAGCGAGCACTCTGCAAACGTCAACCTCCCACCCATGATCAATACGAGAAAGACCATCTGGATGGAAGTTTTATGATTCTGTAACTTAAAATATACATTTTTAATGGACTCTCTAGGTTGGAAAATCCTGGGACCATTGTTTCTTGTGTGAATTGATGCATCGTGTTTGTGCTGATGGTAATTACAAGATTCCCACCCATCCACTGGTACTTTCTAAATAAGGCAAATGCCTTCATTACCTCAGTTTTTCTAGATCAGTGTCCTCGCAGGTATACCCTGGATAGCATTCATGGTACAGCATATTTAATTAAAATTACATACTGAGGCAGTATAATGGTCACATAAGTTTGGAGAATATGAGTGATGAAGAGTTAAACAGATTCTTTTAGTCTAGGATAACTGAGAGTTTTTACTGTACGAATGTCCATCATGACTCTCCAAAAAAAGTAGTGAACATTCTTTTGCAAAGTTCATCAAACTGGTGTGGGCGTGCCATGTGAGAGGACATGTATTCTTAGGGAAACACATTAGAAATGTCACTTATAGTACGATCACTGGCAGGCCGTGTTGTCAATTGAGGACTGAGTAGTTTTAATCATCAACGTATAAGCCACGTTCGACACTTTGGGGCACCACAGACTTAAGACTCTAAAACATAGCCTCCTAGGCCCTAACCTAGACCAACCGAATCCAGATCTCCTAGGATGAGGCACTGGCATCCGGATGCATAAAAAGCTCCACCAAAGGATCTAATGCCCAGTCGATGTTGAGAATGACTATTGCGGAAGGTCTGCGTGGATCCTGAAGACACCATCCTTCTGGACTTTGACATGGGGCTTGACATATTAATTCCCACTTTACAATCAACTGAGTCATAGTCAGTACCCCCTGAGGCCCCACACACTCACTAATCCAAGCCTTGCTAACTACGGGTGTTCTTACTCAGACCCTGTGAGGTCTGACCTGGAGACCAACGCCTAGAACTCTCTGACCGCCCCCCCCCCCCACCCACCCCATGCAAGTTTTTCCAGTGAATGGCAGTTTTAAACTTAGTGGACTAGTTATAGATAACTCCATGTCTGTCTTAGATATTACTGGAGTTCTGACAATAACCACATTCACAAGATAATCTCAATGCCTCCTTCCCACTTCACGCTTATGTACTACTAGAAGTAGTATTGTCTGGAATCTAGCCAAAAAATACCTCCAACTGGACTTGCACTTCACTCCACTAAGTGGTCTTGGAAACCTGTTAAAAGAGTAACCCAGGGGCGCCTGGGTGGCTCAGTGGGTTGAGCCGCTACCTTCGGCTCAGGTCATGATCTCAGGGTCCTGGGATCGAGCCCCGCCTCGGGCTCTCTGCTCGGTGGGGAGCCTGCTTCTTCCTCTCTCTCTGCCTGCCTCTCTGCCTACTTGTGATCTCTCTCTGTCAAATAAATAAAATCTTTAAAAAAAAAAAAAAAAAAAAAAGAGTAACCCAAATGTATTGGTTTCCTATCGCTGTGATAGCAAAGTCCCACAAACTAAGTGGCTTACAGCGACGTATTTATTCTCTTACAGTTCTGGAGGTCAGAAGTCTAAAATCAGGCTGTACACAGGGCTACATTCCTTCTGGAGATTTCAGGGGAGAACTCATTTCCGTGGTTTTTTCAGCTTCTAGAGACTGCCACATTCCTTGGCTTGTGGCTCCTCCCCCCTTTTTTCCATCATCAGTTTCCTGTCACTGACCCTGATCCTCCTGCTTTCCTCTTACAGAGGCCCTTGTGGGGGGGTCGCCTGGGTGGCTCAGTCAGTTAACCACCTGCCTTGGCTCAGGCCCTGATCCCAGGGTCCTGAAATCGAGCCCTGTGCGTCAGGCTCCCTGCTCAGCGAGGGGTCTGTTTCCCCCTCTGCCCCTTCCCCCTCCTGACGTGTGTGTGTGTGTGTGTGTGTGTGCGTGCATGTGCATTCTCTCTCTAATAAATAAAATTTTTTTTTTGAAAAAGGCCCTTGTGATTATACTGGCCCACCTGGACAATCCAGGATAACCTCCCTGTCTCAAAATCCTTAGTCGCCCCTCTGAAGCCCTTTTCACCTTGTAAGGTGACATATTCCCAGGTTCCAAGCATTGGGATTTGAATGTCTTTGGGACAAACATTGTTCAGCCTACAGCACTGATGATTTCTCAATTCATCTAAACCATATATTGACACACGTATTATTTTAAAAAGTACAGGGCACTCTTGGGTGCAATCAGGGATCCTAAGGATAACAGACCAAGTCCCAAATCTTAAGGATCCTCTTGAGGACCTAATAAGGCAAATAAAATAAATTTATAAAAGATTTTTCAGTTCAAAGATTTGTATAACCAAGCAAAAGGGACAGAACAATATGGTCTCTCAGAGCCAAACACAGGAAATTAAGTAGGACACTAAATTCAGAAAGTGCCAAAAGTTAAGGTTGTCATGGCAACATGAACTCAGTAACACAGCAAAACCTGTTCTTCAAAAGTATACACTTAACAGCTTTGCACAATTATGATCTGCTGAAAGAGCAGCTTTCATTCAATGATCCAGAACCCTTTACAACTACAGATTAGCTCTTGTTCTGTAGCTATAAGACAAGAAATGGCTTGCTGCACCAAACTCAACTTCCCAAACATTCAGATGTCATCCACTACGTGTAAGACGCGGAGAGCTAGGTCCTGAGAGGATACAAGTATGCATAAGACCTGATTCCTGACCCCCAGGTACTTCTTACCCCGGGCTAAGCATGCAAGTGGTGACCGAGAAAGTCCAGGAAGCAAAAGGAGTGCTGGGGGGTCCGAGGTGGGAGGGCTCAGGCTGCTGGGCCCTGGATTCGGTGGCGTTTGAAAGGAGCTGCACAGGATAGATGGGAATACCCCAGCGCTAGCTCAGAAGCTGGAGAGAGCAGAGTGCGTAGAGGAACGGTAATTAACAGTGTGGTTGAAAGGAAGATTACATGTGGAGGGTCTGGGTGGCCCAGTCAGTTAAGCATCTGCCTTCGGCTGGGGTCATGATCCTGAGGTGGAGTCCCAATTTGGGCTCCCTGCCCAGCTGGGAGTCTGCTCCTCCCGCTCCCTCTACCTCTCCCCCTGCTCGCTCACCCTCTCTCTCTCTCTCTCTCTCTCTCTCTCTCGCTCTCTGTGTCAAATACATAAAATCTTTAAAAAAAAAAAAGTTACGTGAAAATGATCTTATAAAGCCAGGCCCAGGAATGATAATTAGCAGATATCAAGTGTTTTCAGGAAGGATATTTCACAGACTGAAAGGGTCAAAGGTCTTTTCAGAAAAGCCCTAATCTGTTTTTCTCAAACTTTTTGCTGATTAAAAAAAAAAAAAAGTCTCGCTGATCATGCTCTATTGTGACCACCTGCCTTGGCACCTGTCGATCCCCTGCACCTGAAATGCAAGGCAGACTTGACCATATCAGCTTTGTAGCCAAGGAGGCTGAGAATCAAAGACCAGCTTCCTGGGGCACCTGGGTGGCTCAGTGGTTAAAGCCTCTGCCTTCGGCTCAGGTCATGATCTCAGGGTCCTGGGATGGAGCCTCACAGGGGGCTCTCTGCTCAGCAGGGAGCCTGCCTCCTCCTCCTCTCTCTCTCTGCCTGCCTCTCTGCCTACTAGTGATCTGTCAAATAAATAAAAATCTGTAAAAAAAATAAATAAAAAATAAATTAAAAAAAAAAAAAGATCAGTTTCCCAAGCATACGCAAGAAAGGAAGTGGCAAGCAGGGGTGTGAATGTTGTCTATCTGACTTCAAAGCCCAAGTAATTTTCTTACTCTGTTGATTATTTGATGTCTCTGTCCCCAATGAAACTCCAGATTGCTTATGGATAAGGTTCATACCTTGCTCAACTTTGTGTCCTCAGAATCTGTCTAGTTGAGTGACAGACACACAGCAGGCCCTACGTAATTTTTGTTGAATGAATGAATAAATAAAAACTTGAGGCCAGCAGTTACTGAAGGCAGGGTGTTCCTTTCCCTGTGGAGGCAGAATCTTTTCCCATACAGCAGTGATGTTCGTTACATGCCCTGTTACAGTAAACATTTGGTGGGCTTTATTCATCAGCCGGTTATGTATAATAATTTTAAAAATGAGTATGAATTTCATGGATGTCCCTTCCTTCATCCTAATTCATGCCTGCAGCTTTCCCTTCTCCTGTTCTATCTAAAACTTGTTCCTGGGAAGACTGAAAAACACCATCTCCTGTTACACTGGCGTCCTTGAAGATAATATTCTGTCATCCTTGCCAGTTGGGTTTTTGTCTCCCATGGCCCAGAGACCCCCACCTAAAATGTCTATATAACTTGTGATATGACAGGGTGCCCCTGACTTCTCAGAGTCCTGTTTGAACTGGTTTCTGGGAGAGCTTTGTCTTTTCTTTCTCTCCTCTCCTGGGGCTTTTTATTATTTGAGGGCATTTTGAGGTGATCCCTTCCTTTTTCTACTTACAATAAGAGAAGATCATTTGCTCTTTGCCTGTTATTTCGCCTAACCTTGGTAAACCCCCCAATCGACTTTGACCCTGTATTTTCATCTTCTGAGTTTAAAACGGCACTTTGTCTACTGCTCTTTCTACAAGATCTGTTCAATGCTTCTCAAAAAACATGTTATTTAACTCTTCAGTCATGACCCTTCCCTGGCTCTAATCTCCAAATATTGGAAAGACGGCTAACATCTCTTTGAAACTACAAACGAAAGGGATGCCTGGGTGGCTCAGGTGGTTAAGCATCTGCCTTCAGCTTGGGTCATGATCCCAAAGTCCTAAGTCCTGGGATGGAGTCTCACATCAGGTGGGAAGTCGACTTCTCCCTATTCCTCTGCCCTCCCACCCCACCCCCCTAGCTCTCACTCTCTGTCTCTGTCAAACAAATAAATAAAATCTTAAAAAAAAAAATACAAACTAGGAACCTTGTAAAAGCACTGAATTTATCTTCTATCCTACACTCTAAACACTAAATTACCAAATTTTTCATAGCCATCCTTTCCCTTCTATTCCTCACTCACTACAGATTTGTTGAGATTAATATATTTTCTCCACTCTTTGCCTTTATATTATCCATATTGCTACTGACAAAGGTATTTTCTGTGAGCTTTGCTTTAATTGGGACAACTTCATTCTCTGAGCTGTAATGCCTTTGGCTCATTTCGCAGGCCTTCGGATCCCGTCAGAAGTCTTCACTGCGCTCTTCACCAAAACACTATGAATTACCCGAATTCCTTAGCTTCCTTCCACATCCAAGGTCTCCCCATCTCATCAGGCTTATCTCCTAAATGATTTCTCCCCACTCTACTCTTCCAGCTTCTTCTTCTGCTTCTCTATTCATTCAAGCTGTGTCAGAAATTCTCCCCTCCTTTAGACCCTTATTAGGAAGATCCCATACTATCAGGAAATCCTGTCATCATGACCCTCAAAATAGATAATCTCCATGTCCACCACCACCATGTGGTGTGGGCCAGCACACGCTCCTTCTAAGATTACAGCGGTGGCCTCCACGGGTCTCCTGGCTGCCCCCACTGCACTGTTCCCAACCAGCACTTCCACTGACCCTTTTATAAATAGAATCGAATCACTTCTCTCCTCTGCTTTAAAACCTAGATAGCAGGGGCGTCTGGGTGGCTCAGTGGGTTAAGCCTCTGCCTTTGGCTCAGGTCATGATCTCAGGGGCCTGGGATCGAGCCCCGAATTGGGCTTTCTGCTCAGCGGGGAGCCTGCTCTCTCTCTCTCTCTCTCTCTGCCTTCTTGTGATCTCTGTCTGTCAAATAAATAAATAAATCTTAAAAAAAAAAAAAAACAAAAAACTTAGATAGCAAAGTCTTCCAGAGTCTAGACTAGAGCCCTCTTCCCCCTTTGACCTCATGCCGTGCTCTCTCCCCCTCGCTGAGTGCACTCCAGCTACCTACGCACAAGGCGGGCTGCTTCCTGGAGTGGTGGCATATGCTAGGCCTCCTACTTGGGGCCCTCTTTCCCGGTTTATCTACTCCTTCCAGTCATTGTCCAAATGCCATCTTATTCATCCTATGAGTAAGGCCTACCCTGCCTTAAAAATACAACTCATTCCCTTTCCCTGCTTTGTTTTCCTCCCTTGGCACTGGTCCCCGCCTAATAGCCTGAGACGGGTTTGTTTGCTGAATTTTTGCCTATTTTTTTTTTTTTTCACAAAACAGTGACAAGAACAGTACCTGGCCCGTGGCAGAGACTCAAAGTAAGCTTGTTGAATGAATGAAATCAAAGCATTAATGCCCCGCAAGCTTGATATTTTGCTCTCGTTACTATTCCAACTGCATGGGACGCGGAACATAGAAAACACAGCCTGGATGGTGCAGAAGTGCACATTCATGGCTTTGCCTTTTTACAGGTTTCACTCATAAGCAGCAGAGCAGCGCTGTTTTATTTGTAAAGTCATAAGCAACAATGCATGTGCTGTGCTGGGAACCTAAAAGGGACTTTGAGACACCAGACTCACGGTGAGCAGTCCAGACTATAGAACAAGGCACAGTTTGAAAGTGGAACAAGAAGAAAAGTTATTGTGCAAGAATATTGATAAGATGCTGCCTTACATTATAAGGAAAAGTTGTTTCCAATGGTCTTACTTGCAAATCTTGGGATCTTACGGTGTCAGGATCTTTTTTTCCCCCGTTCATATGAAGACAGGTTTGTTTTTTTTAAAGACCCTAAATCCTCAGCTTATACAGCTAGAGACACATAAGATTTAATAAATAACCAAATAACCCTGGGACTTGAAAAAGAGGTCTGAATTTGAAATGGTCCACATGTCTTAGATTTTAATTCCTACCATTTGTATCAAATGTTGATCAAACGTCACATGGAATAAATGAGTCTGAATCTTCTGGCAGAGAAGCCCTATTGTAAAACCATCTTTGCCGGCATTAGCCCCTCCGCGTGAAATGGCAAAGACGACAAGATGAGGCTGCTGCTACCCAGGCTCGTGGGTGAGGGAGCCACCATAAGGCGACCACTCAGAAACACGCTTGAGTAAACAGATGGGTCTTCTGCTGTGCCCTGAAGGCAAACAGACCAGGCTCTGCTGGACCTTGGGAGGGAGTGCATTCCAGGGTCCTGTTTCTCTCCTTGAAAATACCCTGCCTCTTGAGTTCCCAGACTTCAAGCCTCCAGCTCCTTCCTCTCTGGCACCGAGGAGGAATCATAGACAGGAGGGTTCCTGGGGAGAGCACATTTCGGTTCAACCCGGCTGTCTAGATAAAAGCCGGCCCCTGCACCTGCTCGGCCAGTTACACTGGGAGCCAGCAGCATCAAGGCTGCACAAGTGCAAAGACATTCCAAGGAAAGGGGAGGGCTTTTGTAGAAATCGCTACTACTTAATACATTTAAAAACTTGGGAAAGTGTGTCTTCTGTCCTTTGCTGCCACCATTCAAGCACAGGCTTCACCTGAAATTTTAAAAAAAGAGAAGGACGCTTTAGCAACATGTTCCTATGTTTCCTGCACAGACTCTATCCACGGTGGCAACAATGTAATTGTAGGATCTTATTACTAATCTCAATGTGGTGGTCCAGCTTTGAAAATGTTGTTGGGTCAAAAGTTTAGATTTGAAGTACACAAAGATCAACAAACTTGTTTAGTGCAGCATTGCCATTAGCAACAAGAGTAGCATGGAAAACAATATTTATCCACTGAGGTAGTTTAAGAAATTACATCACCAACATACTTTGGAATAATATATAGCCTGCAAAAATTAAACATAGGAACGTGTCCAAGATAAAGTGAATGTAAGATTTAAGCTACGAAACAGTATCAATGTTACAGGATCTCATTTTATTAAAATGTAAATGC
The DNA here is from genome assembly GCF_902655055.1 of Lutra lutra. Classification (NCBI taxonomy): domain Eukaryota; kingdom Metazoa; phylum Chordata; class Mammalia; order Carnivora; family Mustelidae; genus Lutra; species Lutra lutra. The sequence goes on along the minus strand of NC_062281.1, from coordinate 68,816,634 downwards.
TTGTCTTTACACAAAAAGATACCTTGGAGGATAAGAACAAACCACCTGAGGGGATTATGGGAGACTTCATTTTCTGTTTCACATATTCCTATGTTTTGGAAGTTTCCAACAGGAGTGCCTGGGTGGCTCAGTTGGTTGAGCATCTGCCTTCGGCTCAGGTCATGATCCCAGGGTCCTGAGATCAAGCCCCACATCAGGCTCCCTGCTCAGTAGGGAGTCTGCTTCTCCCTCTCTGCCTACTGTTCTACCTGCTTGTGCTCTCTCTCTATCCCTCTGTCAAATAAATACATAAAATCTTTTTTTTTTAAATCTCTTGTAAAATAATAAAAGAAAGAAAGATTGCAACAAGCATTTATTATTACTTTGAACAAAAAACACATGCAGGTTTGCGTGTGTGTGTATGTGTGTGCCCACGTGCACCTGTAATTAAGTTCTCCAAACTATGGACATAATAAAATCCAAAGTAATAAATGACACAGTGTAATGGCAGTTAATTTGTTATTAATCATACCCAGACTTACATTATGCCTTTTATCACTTCCTAAGAAACACATGATCCTAAACTGAGAAGACCGAGGTCATTCACAGGAAAACAATTTCTTTTCTTCTGACTCAAAAACTCCTGCTATTGTTAACTGCAATTACCCACTCGAACAAATACGGGAAAGAGAATCCCATAATGGAAGTATAAATTTAGGTGGAAAACCACAGCCTAGATAGAAACACCTTCATTCCCCAAAGCACTCTCTTTCTTCGTGCTCTACCCACACAAACTCCCCCAGGTAACCTCAGACCCCAAGACCCAAAAATCACTGTCATTGTCTCGCTTGTTGGTGGGAGCAGGTTGTCAATCACCACAAAGAACACAGAAAGATCCCAAAGTTTTTGTTCCCAGATTTTCTAAGATCACTTAAGAGAATGCAGTGACAGAAACAAGGGCAGCAGGCACACTGCCCCAGGCTCAGACCTGACTCACAGCAAAAGATGGTAAGCAAGGAAAACAATTTCAGGACGAACAAAGAAAATAAAATCCTCAGTACTTGTCTCATAAAAGGCCTGAGAAGTGGTTTGAAAGCCCTCGCTGGCTACTCTCTGTTCAGAAAGAAGCAAATTAAAAAGGTTAGTCTGTTTTGCCATTGAAGCTCGCTGATAACCACCTCTTTGTGGATGATAAATTTAAATGAACATTTCTCTGCTGCCATCTCGTGGATTATCGAGGTAATGCAGTTAAGGCTGAGGAGTGGCCAATCTAGTCCTTCCCCACCCATTACGCCAGATATGGAAAGACTGATTGTTCATGACCATTTATGTGACAGAACAAAAGAGAACTCAATTTATATCGCATTCTATTTCTAACATATTATATTAAACATCTTCGTAAGAACCATATTTATTTTTTTAAAGATTTTTATTTATTCATGGACAGAGAGAGATCACAAGTAGGCAGAGCAGCAGGCAGAGAGATGTGGAGGAGGAAGCAGGCTCCCCACTGAGCAGAGAGCCCGACGTGGGACTCGATTCCAGGACCCTGAGATCATGACCTGAGCCGAAGGCAGAGGCCCAACCCTCTGAGCCACCCAGGCGTCCCAAAACCAGATTTATTTTTAAATTTAAGATGTTTTAGTTTTCAAATGTTACCTTGATAGGGAAACAAACGTTCTTGTCGCCGCTTAGGCAAAGATCACTTCCAAAAAAAAAAAAAAAAAAAAACTAATGTTGTAATATACACTATTGGCATTATCTCTATCACCCAACATTAAAATTTAGAAAACAAAGTTAAAATCCAAGGGCGCTGGCTGGCTCAGCCTGTGGGATTTGCGACTCTTGATCTCAGAGCTGTGAGTTCAAGCCCTATGATGGGTGTAGATATTACTTAAAGAGCACCTGGGTGGCTCAGTCATTGGGTGTCTGCCTTGGGCTCAGGTCATGATCCTGGGGTCCTGGGATCGAGCCCCACATTGGGCTCCCTGCTCCGCGGAAGGCCTGCTTCTCCCTCTCACACTCCTCCTGCTTGTGTTCCCTCTCTCACTGTATCGTTCTCTATCAAATAAATAAATAAAATCTTTTTAACAAGATAGTACTTAAATAAATAAACTTAAAAAGTAGAAGCTAAAATATCTTATCTAAAAAGTAACATACGTGGCATTTTGGTCTAACTCCAAACCCAGTCCCTCCAAACCTACACACCGTTGGGAAATTGTAGCCGGGAGCAGGAACACAAGAGCATGGAGTTGGGGGGTCCCAAACAGACCAGGTGCAGCCACTAGCCCCTGACAAAATCCAAAGACAGAGAAATGAGTAGTAGTGAAATGAGAAAGGAATTAATTTTGGTGAGGCCAACCCTGGGAAGACAGCAGACTACCATCTCAAAGACTGTCTCCAAAGAGCCAAAAGTACCTCCACAGTTTATATAAGGAAACTGTGGGACAGAGATGGGTGTGTACCTGCAGGTGAGCTTTGAGGAGCAAAGTGATGACCGTCTGGGAGTCAGTCACAGGCAGCGTCTTGCTGCCTCAGTGCAATCTTGACAGCTTGAGAGAGTAGTTTCGTTTCTCAGTTTCCCAACAGGTGTTGCTTTGCCCTCAAGGTCTTCCACTGGAGCTCACCTGGTGGTGTGACCACTCCTTAGAGACTGGAACGGCCCTCGAAGAACCGCCAGCCTACTTTTGACGAGGTGAGGTAGGAGTATAATAACTTCAGAGCTGTTCCCCTCCACAAACACTGAGAGCAGGGAAAGGAGGGAGAGGGAAAGGGGAAATGGGAATGAGATATTGTGATTCTGGCGAGAAATATATAGGTGGTCTTTGTCGCCATTCCCATCACAGAGCTCCTAAAACTCTTGAAATTTCCTAAATGATGAAAGCAATAAAGGTGTCTTTTGTTACGTTAATGAGGTGGCTTTGGACCACATCTCAGGATGGGCCCCAGAGGTTGAATCAATCACCAATAGCCAGTGCTTTAATCAATCATGCCTATGTAATGAAACCTCCTTAAAAACCCAGAGAGTTGGGACACCTGGGTGGCTCAGAGTGTTAAAGCCTCTGCCTTTGGCTCAGGCCATGGTCTCAGGGTCCTGGGATCGAGCCCCACATCGGGCTCTCTGCTCGGCAGGGAGCCTGCTTCCCTCTCTCTCTCTCTGCCTGCCTCTCTGCCTACTTGTGATCTCTCTCTGTATCAAATAAATAAATAAAATCTTTTTAAAAAAACAAAAAAAACCCCAGAGGGTTCAGAGAGTTTCCAGTTTGGCAAACCTGTGGAGATTCAGGGAGAGTGTGTGCCTGGAGTGGGTACAGAAGACCTGCACCCTTTCCCCCCACCTGGCCCTATGTAACACTTCTCTCTGATTGTTCCTGAGTTAGATCCTTTTATAATACACTAGTAATCTAGTTAGTAAGATGTTTCTCTAGGTTCTGTGGGCTGCTCTTGCAAATCAATCGCACTGAAGGAAGGGATCCTTAGAACTTTCAATCTGTAGCTGGTCGATTAGAAACACAGGTGACAATCTGGACTTTGCAATTGTCATCTGAAGTGTGTGGAGGGGGCAGTCTCGTGGGACTGAGCCCTTAGCACGAGGTATGTGGTACTGTCTCCAGGTGGTGTCAGAACAGAGTTGAAGTGTGGGACTCAAGTGATGCTAGAGAATTGCTTGGTGGTGTTGAAAAACACACAGAATGAAACTGGTGTCAGGATTGTGGCTATCATCCCTTGTCTGATTCTGAATGCAGTCCCAGCGGGTGAATGCTATTGTGAAGTGTGGGGAGACATTTCCTACGTGGCTGCCAAACCCACTGTCAAGTGTTGTTACTCATTCATGCTGAAATGTCCTGTACCATTTCTGGACTTGCAAGCATCCCTTGGAGAACCCAAGTTTTAGGGTCAGCAACAAATCCAGAAAGGGATAGAAGGGAAAAAATAGAAATCCTTGTTAGTCATAATATATATATATTGGAGAACTGAAAAAAAAAACTGGAAAAAATCCTGCTGCCTGGCCCTCCCTGAATTCTTTCTCCAGGAAATCTGAGGAAGTATAGAATTTTCCCCACTTGAAAGAACTTAAAAAGAGTCTATTAAGGGAATGTTCATGAGACTCTCCAAATTTGTTCTTCAGGATCCCATGATCAAGGTGGAGGACACGTAATTCTTTTTTTTTTTTTTGAAATTTATTTTTTTAATTAACATATAATGTACTGTTTGTTTCAGGGGTACAGGTCTGTGATTCATCAGTCTTACACAATTCACAACACTCACCATAGCACATACCCTCCCCAATGTCCATCATCCCAGCCACCCCATCCTTTCCACCCCCCTCCCCTCCAACAACCCTCAGTTTGTTTCCTGAGATTAAGAGTTTCTTATGATTTGTCTCCCTCTCTGGTTTCATCTTGTTTCATTTTTCCCTCCCTTCCCCTATGATCCTCTGTCTAGTTTCTCAAATTGCTCATATCGGAGAGATCATATGATAATTGTCTTTTTATGATTGACTTATTTTGTTTAGCATAATACTCTCTAGTTCCATCCACACGGTTGCAAATGGCAAGATTTTGGGGTTTTGATGGCTGCATAGTATTTCATTGTATATATATGCCACATCTTTATCATTCATCTGTTGATGGACATCTGGGCTCTCTCCATAGTTTGCCTATGGTAGACATTGCTGCTATAAACATACAGGTGCATGTGTCCCTTCAGATCACTACATTTGTATTTTTAGGGTAAATGTCCAGTAGTGCAATTGCTGGGACATAGGGTAGCTCTATGTTCAACTTTTTGAGGAACCTCCAGGGACAGTATATCTATGGCCACTGTCAGACCAGCACCTTGCAGTTGATTGCTAGTCTAGGCATGGTATATATAGTAAATCAGTTTTTAGGAAAGGTAGGAGAGCAAGGTACTAATACGCACTCTCATTTGCAATTTATTTACCTCTGGTTATAATGTGGATGGCTCCATAAGAGGAGAAAGGTGACCTGATAGATCTTCTGAGTCAGATTCTGGCTCTAAAATGCCACTTCTTCATAAGGTTCTATAAAATCTATGCTTGGGGACTTGAAGATAAAATATTACATTGGCCAGGAAGAAAGTCTGTATTGCTAAATTTAGGGGAGGGGAAAAGGACACCCAGTTAAATTCAGATTTTAGCTTTTAAAAAGAAATTGGACAATGGAATATTACTCGGCCATGAAAAAGAATGAAATCGGGGGCACCTCAGGGTCCTGGGATCGAGTCCCGCATCAGCCTCTCTGCTTGGCAGGGAGCCTGCTTTCTCCTCTCTCTCTCTCTGCCTGCCTGTCTACCTGCTTGTGCTCTCTCTGTCAAATAAATAAATAAAATCTTAAAAAAAAAAAAAGAATGAAATCGTACTATTTACAATGACAAGGATGGAACTAGAGGGTATTATGCTAAGTGAAATAATTCAGTCAGAGAAAGACAAATACCATATGATTTCACTCATATGTCGAATTTAAAAAACAAAACAGATGAACGTGGGGAAGAGAAGGAAAAATGAGACAAAAACAGAGAGGGAGACAAACCATGAGAGACTTTAACTATAGCAAAAAACTGAGGGTTGCTAGAGGATAGGTGGGTGGAGGGATGGGTAACTGGATGGTGGACAGTAAAGAGGACACTTGAAGTAATGAGCACTGGGTGTTGTGTGCAACTGATGAATCACTAAATTCTACTTCTGCAACTAATAATACAGCATATATTAGTTCAATTGAATTTAAATAAAAACTTTAAAAAGAACTTGGGACATATTTATATTAAGAATTTATTCAATGTTGGGGTGCCTGGGTGGCTCAGTGGGTTAAGCCTCTGCCTTCGGCTCAGGTCATGATCTCAGGGTCCTGGGATCGAGCCACATCAGGCTCTCTGTTCAGCAGGGAGCCTGCTTCTCCCTCTCTCTCTGCCTACTTGTGATCTCTCTCTCTGTCAAATAAGTAAATAAAATCTTTAAAAAAAAAAAGAATTTATTCAATGTTTATCTGAAATTCAAATTCCCAGTTGGCATCCTGAATTTTATCTAGCAACCCTAATCTTTCCTTTCCCCAAAGGGAATATTAAATTAAATAAAACTGACATGTCAACTGGAAAAAAGAAAACAAACCAGAATTCCTTTTAAATATAAAGCTAATATTTTTAATTATTAAGATAATTTATCATAAGAATATACTGAGTAACAAGTTTTCCAAATCTAAAGGGGGGGGGGGAGGAAGGCAAATTACATTAAGTTATAATTTAAGATAGAATTGAAGGTCAGATAGAATAATTCGGTTCAGTAAATCAGACACTTAGTAAGCACCCTCGATGCAGGCACCATGCTAGACATTGGGAAGGGCAAGAGGGACAAGAGCATTCCCTGTTCCCAAACAGCCCATAGTCTAGTAGCAGGGAGAGAAAGCAGAGTTGATACAGGGTTGTAGACAGGAATCCAGAGGACACTCACCTTTCACCCTTTCTTCTGCCCTCCATAGAACCTGGTCTCATCACTAATGAAGTGTGACTATCAGGGGAAGAGATTTAATTTAAATAAATCGATCAGGGAGCGCCTGGGTGGCTCAGTGGGTTAAAGCTTCGGCCTTCAGCTCAGGTCATGATCCCAGGGTCCTGGGATCGAACCCCTCATCGGGCTCCTTGCTCAGCGGGGAGCCTGCTTCCCCGTCTCTCTGTCTGCCTCTCTGCCTACATGTGATCTCTGTCTGTCAAACAAATAAATAAATAATATTTTAATAAATAGATCAGAACTGTCTGATTCTTGGTTAAATCAAAACCTACACATTGTTGGGGTGCCTGAGTGGCTCAGTCAGTTAAGTGGCCAATTCGATCTCAGCTCAGGTCTTGACCTCAGGGTCGTGATTTCAAAACCTTCACTGGGCTCCATGCCCAAGGTGAAGCCCACTACAAGAAACAAACAAAACAAAACCTAGACACATTGTCTGTCAGATAATAAAATGATAAAATGTCAAAGCTCCAAATAACCTTGGAAATCTCATCCAGCATGTCTGTGTGATAGAACAGAGGCATACAGTCCAGTATTTGTGGGCATCAACATGGCAGTCCCCTAATCTACAGACTCTGTCCAGAGTCTTATCCTGACTGTTGCTTCCTTAGGTGACATCAGGCCATGAGGGTGGACTGGCCCATATCTCAGGTTCCAAGTGATGAATAAATTCATGCTTCCAGACACCAAAGCTGCCAAAGTAGAGAGAATTTTTAAGAGTTATAAGAATGACTGCTGCCATACTGTAACACTCAAGCTAGAGCAAAGTGCACAGTGGGTTTAGGAAGGAAAACAGAAAAAGATATTAAAATCAAATGTGATGCTTCCAGCTAATTCAGCAAGTAAAATCTAGTCATTCTATCCTTTATCCTCACAAGGTTGAATCAAAGGGCTTATGTCTGAACTTAACTAAAACAAACTGGTTAGGAAAATTCACAATGAGTTGGCAACTGGTTCACAGAACAGATAGAGTATAGAAATTGACTTATGAATTGCTGATGCTAGTTATTTATTGCCTTCTTTCCTCTGCTTGTCACTCTAACTTAAAAGAATAAAAAGGGAGAAGAAAGCAAAAAAAAAAAAAAGAATAGAGCTGAGATTCCATCTCCGAGAGAAAGGGGTGAAATGACATTAACATAGTGAAGTACTTGTCCTCCTTTTCCTTGAACTTTCCCTTCAGCAAATTGCCTTTATTTAAAGCATCTTCCTGTCAGAAATCCTTGATGTTGTGGGGGAAGCTTTGTCTCCGTCTCCCCAGAAATAGCCCACGTTCCTATTTATGTATGTATAGGATGATCCCTTTTAGAAATAGGAAAACTGATTAGGACAATTCCCATTAAAATGGAAATGGTTAATAGTTTCTAATCTTCCCAATTCACACAGCACCATTTCCCTGTTCTAACAAAACTGATGAAGCTTTAGGCATAAACACAAAGATATTTTTACTCATTAAGGGTTTCTTTCTCTGCCCCCACTACCACCTGTAATACCGGGACATAGACATCTCTGGACAAACAATCTGTTTGCTACATTCTGTTCTGTTCCTTGCTTAAAATGCCCAACACTCATCTGCCTTTGTCCCACATAGTCAAAAAGCTTTTGATGTTTCCAAGTTACATGATTGCAGAAAATATCTGTTATATTTTGTGTCTAGGACCTCTCCTCCTTGTGGTTACCCCCATTTTGCTCTGTTGAGCTGTAGCCCACACTTAGCTCTCATGTGTCAAATGTCTTTGAGTTCACTCCACAATCTAGGCCTAAATTCTATGGCCAGACAGACCATATGGGAGAAAGATGGCTATAGCCACCCTAGAACAAAATTTCCAGATTTCTTTCCTATAACTACTGGAGTATGTTGAGGAATGTGCCCTAATCAGTGGGGTGCCAGGAGACACTTGCTGAGAACTACAGGCCAGTTCCTGTAGCTCATGTAGTATCATGTATCATGTAGTATCATGAGAAAGATACTCATTCTCATGCAACTTTCACTGAAGTAGGCTGAGCTGTTGCTATCTCTTGCTACCATGAGTAGAGAGTCTGAGAACAGAACTAGAATAAACAGATAAAGTTTAGAATGACAGAAAGAAGGTGCTGTGTTACTATGTAAGCTCCCATAGAAAACTAAACTGCATCTAAAGAAAGCACTACTACTCAACCTTTTCAGTTTTGTGAATTGTAAGTTACATCCCTGCCTTTAGATTTCCTGTCACTCCCAAGGGATGGTGCTTTAAAAAGAGGGCAGAGAGGGGCGCCTGGGTGGCTCAGTGGGTTAAGCCTCTGCTTTCAGCTCAGGTCATGATCCCAGGGTCCTGGGATGGAGCCCCACATCGGGCTCTCTGCTCAGCAGAGAGCCTGCCTCCACGTCTCTCTCTGCCTGCCTCTCTGCCTACTTGTGATCTCTGTCTGTCAAATAAATAAAAAAAATCTTTAAAAAAAAAAAAAAAGAGGGCAGAGATGGGGTGCCTGGGTGGCTCAGTCAGTTAAGCCTTTGGCTCAGGTCATGATCTCAGGGTCCTGGGATTGAGCCCCATGTCAGGCTCCCTGCTCAGTAGGGAGTCTGTCTCTCCCTCTCCTTCTGCCCTTCCCCCTCCTCCCCACCTCACGCACTCTTTGTCGAATAAATAAATAAAATCTTTTTTAAAAGGGGGGAGGAAGCAGAGAACCAGAAAGAGTCTTAAAATTAAAAATATGATTTCTTGGGGCGCCTGGGTGGCTCAGTGGGTTAAGCCGCTGCCTTGGGCTCAGGTCATGATCTCAGGGTCCTGGGATCGAGCCCCGCATCGGGCTCTCTGCTCAGCAGGGAGCCTGCTTCCTCCTCTCTCTCTGCCTGCCTCTCTGCCTGCTTGTGATCTCTGTCAAATAAATAAATAAAATCTTAAAAAAAAAAAAAAAAAAAGATAGACATATCTTTAAAAAAAAAAATATGATTTCTTAAATAAATTTTCAATAGAAGCCCAGAAGATAAAGCTGAGAAAAAACCAAAAAAGTAAAGCAGTGAAAAATATAAGAATAAAGTTGGAGAATGGAGAATCAACTGAGGAAGCCCGGTATTAGTTAAGTGGGAGTTGGGGTGGGGAGAGAAAACTAAAGGAAGAAAATTCCTAGAGCTGAAGACAAAAGTCTTCAGGATGAAATGCCATGCAAGATAAATAAAAAGGATTTACACCAAGATATATATATAGATGTTTATCTATATATATATACACCAAAGTATACCTTATGCCAAGGTAGAGCCTTGTAAAACTGCAGAATTTCAAGGAAAAAGTAGAGACCATAAAGCTCCTAGAGAATAAAAACAGGTTCCCTACAAAGGAGGAATTCAAAGTAATATTTAACTGCTCAACAGGGTGCCTGAATGATATAAGACAATATTTTAAACATTTGGAGAGAAAAAAGTTGTATAGATCTACAATTCTATACTACATAGTACCAGCCATCCTGATCAAGGAAATAAGAAAATGATAAGACTTAGAAGGAAAAAGATAAAACTATCAGTCAATTCTTAGAAATAATGAGTTAAGCCAAGTTCCCAGATAAAAAACAAAAACAAAAACAAAAACAAAAACAAAAACACACAGACCTCCCAATAGCATTATTCTACACTCACCAATTAGAAAATATAATTGAGGGGTACCTGGGTGGCTCAGTCAGATCAGTGTCCAACCCTTAATCTCAGCTCAGGTCTTCATCTCAGGGTCATGAGTTCAAGCCATATGCTGGGCGTGGAGCCTACCTAAAAAGAAAAAGAAAGTAAAATTGAAAGTAAGATACTAGTCACCTGGGTGGCGCAGTCATTAAGCATCTGCCTTCGGCTCAGGTCCTGATCCCAGGGTCCTGGGATCGAGCCACACATCGGGCTGCTTGCTGAGCGAGAAGCCTGCTTCTCCCTCTCCCTCTGCCACTGCTTGTGTTCTCTCTCTCACTGTGTCTTTCTCTGTCAAATAAATAAAGTGTTTAAAAAGAAAGAAAGAAAGAAAGGAAGGAAGGAAGAAATTAAGATATCATTCAGAGAAGCAACAAAGCCAAGTGTGAAGAAAAGTAAAAAGGTTCAGAGATATTCAAGGACTCTGTGGACACACCCTCCTGGAAAAAAATTTCATAGAATCTGAAAACAATAAGATTAACCCACATTACTATGAAAAAAATCCTGTGATGACAGCTATGTGGCTAAGACAAGACATTAGAAGATATAAAGAAGACTGTCTTCAAAAAGAATGTTGGAATGGATTTTCTTTTTTCTTTTTTTTTTTAAAGATTTTATTTAGTTATTTGACAGACAGAGATCACAAGTAGGCAGAGAGGCAGGCAGAGAGAGAGAGGAAGGGAAGCAGGCTCTCCGCCGAGCAGAGAGCCCAATGTGGGGCTCGACCCCAGGACCCTGAGACCATGACCTGAGCCGAAGGCAGAGGCTTAACCCACTGAGCCACCCAGGTGCCCCTGGAATGGATTTTATTCAGCAAATCATATGAGTAAGAAGCTGAAAGAACTTACTGATATGGCAAAGAAACATGTTTTTTTTCTTTCTCAACAAGAACTTAAAAGGCAACTCTGGAAACCCTGGAAAAATTTTAGAAACCTGAAAAAAAAAAACAATAAAAAACAAATAGGAAGAATCCTCTTTCAAGTAGCAAAGATTTGATTTGGTGGGAGTATGTTTGTTTATTGGTTCAATCCTACTGGCTCAGTGTTAAATATTATTACATGTACCACTCACAAGAATTAACTCGAAATGTATTAAAGACCTAAATGTAAAAGTATAATTGTCAAACTTCTACAAAAACATGGGGGAAAACCTGCTTGACATTGGTCTGGGCAATGATTTTTTGGATGTAACATCAAAAGTACAAGCAACAACAACATCAACAACAAAAAAGTATAAGCAACAAAAGCAAAAATAAACAGATAACACTATATCAAACTAAGAAACTTCTACACCGAAAATGAAGCAATCAGTTAAGTAGCACCTGGGTGGCTCAGTGGGTTAGGCCTCTGCCTTAGGCTCAGGTCATGATCCTGGGATCGAGCCTTGCAACAAGCTCTCTGCTCAGCTGGGCTCCGGCTTCTCCCTCTCCTTCTGCTTGTCTCTCCCCTGCTTGTGCTCTCTCTCTCTCTGTCAAATAAATAAATAAAATCTTTTAAAAATAATAATAATAATATAACTAACAAACTCAGGGGCTGGTAGTGGGGGAGGTGGGAGTCATCTTTCACATTAGGGTGTTGACTAATACAGCCTAAAGATGACATACATCAGGAAACAGAGAACTGTGAGTATTATTTACTCTGGTGGTAGCCACCTTTAGAATTAAAAAATAGAACAGTTAAGAAGTGACCCCCTCTGAAAAGTGATACTAAAGATAGAGTGAGAGATTTTTACTTGTTATTTAAAACCATTGAATACCAATCTATTTTTTAAAACTATGTATATGTATTATGTAATAATAATAATAACTTAAGAAGTATCATTTTATCTTCAAGACATAACTATATTTTTCTATATTGCACATGCTGGAAACAGAAACAGTATGCTGACATCCAAGAAACTGTTAAAATACTTCCACTGCCTCATAGCAGAGTGATCAAACACTGACATATGCTTAATACAGCCTAATGCTGTAAAAGAAAAAACATCATGCAAACACTAAACTTGTTCAGATTTCTGTGTGTTCTAATGGGAAACAACTCTTCCACAGATTTGTTTCAGAAGTTAAGAATTAAAAAAATAAAAATAAAAATAAAAAATAAAATAAAATAAATTAAAAATTTAAAAAAAAAGAAGTTAAGAATTTGCGGGGCACCTGGGTGGCTCAGTGGTTAAGCCTCTGCCTTCGGCTCAGGTCATGATCCCAGGGTCCTGGGATCGAGCCCCACACGGGCTCCCTGGTCAGTGGGGAGCCTGCTTCTCCCTCTCCCACTGCCCCTGCTTGTGTTCCCTCTCTCGCTATGTCTCTCTCAGTGAAATAAATAAATAAAATCTTAAAAAAAAAAAGTTAAGAATTTGCTGACTTTCCACAAATCCACACTCACTGTCTTAAGAACCTTTCTTTTTCATGTTTCCCAAGTCCTGAAACGCAACTGAAAATAAAAAATAGAGTGAAAGATGATATTCTTAAGTTTGTGGTGCTAGGGGCTATTGACCATTTTAGGAGCCGACTAAGATGCTTCCAGAAATAAATTTTTAAAACTAGCTTATTGCAGAAAACCAATGAAAATATATCACCCAACAAAAATGTCCCTGTCAAACACATCTTTAACTAAAATCAACATGGTGCGTTGATTTCTTGGGTGGGAGAAGGACAAACAGAATATTAGAGCAGTCTGCCTGCTAGATCTCGCCCCAGAGAGAACAGACCAGCACGGACCTGTAGATATAACAGGAAAGCAGTTGCTTCCGAAATTATGATGAGAAGGTAGACACTCGGGAAATAGTTTTCACACAAAATTTGACCCACTATGGATAGTAGGAATGACTTAAGCTGCCACACAGTGTCAGACAAAACAAAGGAAAACCGAGTTAGCCTCGTAAGTCTGTGAGGTTCCGAGGATCAACCTGGCATTAAGTCCCAAACAGAGTTAACCATCTAGAGAATGGTTGCTTTTACTCAGGCTTCTTTATGGATTGTAAGCCTGTCACATTTCACTCGTTTCACGAGCCTCATCTACAAGCCACACTAAAAATTAATTAGCAAAACAGATTCATCACTGTGATTATGGGACGCAGAGAGTCTAAAGTCAGGAATGTAATGTTTCCCGTAGAACTATCTGGCGAGGCCAGAAAGACAGGAGTGCCTGCCCATAATAGGATGATTAATCAAACTTCCCTAAGCAACTCTTCCATGGTAAGCCCACAGTAAAGAGGAAGTGCTGCAAGGCATAGTCAACTCCAAACAACGTGATAAAACTGTAGAAACAAGGGTAGAGAGGCCAATCTGATACATCAATCAGAAATAGAGCAGCTAATTTTAAAAACATGAAAATTTTATAGGCTAAGAGCTTCAACTGCACACATTGACAGGACCTAAAAATCTCACACGCTATTCCAAACTAAAGAACACAGTTAGACACAAATTGGGGCAGCTGCCAATGACCACCCAAGGTCACGTCTGTGCTACTGCTCTTCACTGCTCTCTAACAGCTCATGCTCTCACTGGCGCCAGAGGTGGCACACAGCCTGCTGACTCACATAGCTCCTCTCCCACGCTGGCCATGATGCCAGGTCCAGGATTGGACAACGGTCCAACCTGTAGCTAGGAGGCAGGCGCCATATTGCCTGTCAGAGTGGCACGGGGATGACGCTGGAGTGGCTCAAGCTTTGTTCCCTGCCATTCAGGGAAAGCCCATCCATGGCAATGTACAAGGCAAAAACAAAGCTAGCCTGTGCAGGGTTCCAATGGCATTCAAATCCCTAGATGTCACCAGACCTGGAGCTGACTATGAGCCTGCCCTTTCAGCAAGATGTCTATGTGAACCAATGCATTCTTTTAGCTTTAATTAAAGTTGGGTTTTTGTCATTTGAAAGAGGCTTAATGTTTATCATCTGTGTAAATAGTTTATTGAAGAAACATGACTCTTTAGGGGAATTATGTAAAGCAATTTTTTAAATTATTGCCTGAAGCTATACTACTTTGAGTCTCCCTCTCTCATCTTTTAAAGATAAGCACAAATTAAACGCCTTTCAGTTTTTATGGAAGTCAGCAAACTTTTTCTGTAAAGAACCTGATAGTAAATATTTTAGGCTTTGTGGGTCACATATGATTTCTGTTTCATATTCTTATTTTGTGATCCTTTAAAAAATGTCAACACTATGGATTGGGGCTGGATTTGACCCATGAATTGTTTAAAAAGTTCAGTTTTGAACTTCAGTCTCATTCCTTTTTTTTTTTTTTTTAAGATTGTTTGTTTTTCTGACAGAGAGAGAGAGACAGAGACCAAGCAAGAACAAGCAGGGGGAGCAGCAGAGGGAGAGGGAGAAGCAGGTTCCCCAATGAACAGGGAGCCCATTTGGGGCTTGATCCCAGGACTTTGGGATCATGACCTGAGCCAAAGGCAGATGCTTAACAATCTGAACCACCCAGGTGCCCCAAGCTTTAGTCTCATTCTTGGGAGAAGCACGTTTCTGCCATGTGTGCTGGACTGCCAGGTGTAGTTGTCCTCTGACACTGAGCAAATTCTGTAGCTACTCATGTAGATGACTAAGTAAGTCAAAGTGACCACCAGGAAGTCCCCCATGATTCCCAAAGCCAGGATTAGGGTGAGGCAAGCAAGATGCCCAGGACACAAAAGTTAAGGAATTTCTCACCCTTAGATGCTAATCCTGCATTTGTGCAAACCTAGGGCTGAGTGCTTTCCTAAATTTTGCACCATGGATGCCCTCCTTTGCCTCACCCTTCTCCTAGCCCAGACAACTCCTACATAACAGCTCACTCTTTTTTTTTTAATTAAAGATTTTTTTTTATGTATTTATTTGACAGAGAGAGATCACAAGTAGGCAGAGAGGCAGGCAAAGAGAGAGAGAGAGGGAAGCAGGCTCCCCGCTGAGTGGAAAGCCCAATGCGGGACTGGATCCCAGGACCCTGAGATCATGACCTGAGCTGAAGGCAGAGGCTTAACCCACTGAGCCACCCAGGCGCCCCAGCTCACTCTTAAGAAGACTGAAACTGGTTTGCTTGTTCTCTCTATGATGTTTGCTGATTTGGGTCCTGGCTTCTCCTGGAGCATAACCTACTCCATGTATTCATATTAGCCCAGCCCATGAATCACCCCTACCGCCAATGGGACTTGGGGGCAAGGAAACCAACCAATATGCTGAGGTTTGTGCTTTTATTGTGTGGTGAGTAATATAAACAATTTTTCTGACCTAGGAATCTAATATCTTCTGCCAGTAGATGTGGAAGCTAACTTGTTAGCTTGCAAAGTAAAATCAGACCCTCTACAGTTCTTGATGTTCATAACTGATGCAAAACCCCTTGCCCATCGCTATCCTTCAAACCATCTCCATCGAGGGCTGGATGGCAACCCCAGGACTTGTAACAGTATTGTCCATCCTTGTGATACTTTCTCCCCTTTCTTCTTTAACTCTGGAGCTGGAGACAAGGAGGAGGGAAGGAAGATCCCCCCGATAGGAGGAGTCCTTCATTTCTCTTAACTGGACTTGGTTCTGTCTCACGCTGGTGGTCTCCAAATAGGCTTTATGTGTGTTCCTCTCATGCTCCTGTCAGCTTCAGCCCAGCTCCTTCAGGAAGGAGGAGTCTCTCCCTTTGACCCATACACGGCAAATGTCCTCAAAGCCCCTCTTGAGGTGGTTAGTCTTCTCACTTGACCTAGGTAACTGTATAGTTCCTGTCCTTCCTTTAGCCTCCAAGTTCCTTCTCAGGGAGTTCAAAGAATCTCTAGGTAACTTTTCCATAGCCTGAGGGCTACGCAAACCTAGAACAGGGTGGCAGCTCCCACCCTCTTCTACAGAAGCACTCATGCCACATGCACCTCAAGGTCCCTTCACGCTCTACTGACACAGGCTACTCTGGCCAACCTCTTGCCTTCAGAGACCGTAGACAGAAGCACGTAGTAGTTCTATGTACACATTCCATTCCAGATTCTATAGGAAATATTTTCTGCTCTCTGTGCTCTGTCCATGCTCCACTAAAGTGACAATGCAAGAAGGACCTATTGGTACTTTTGGTGTCAGACTGATTGTCTTGGAGCCACCCACCCCTCCCCACCTGTCCTGGGTTGGGAGAAACCACCGGGAGAAGTGGAATTTCTTCTTAAGGTCAAAATTTCACTCCCCCTTCAAACTTCTTACATAACCTCGCAGGTAAAGGAAGTGTTCATACAATAAATCCAGAATTCGGTAGTGTTGGACAGTAGATAGTCCATTTTGGGTTAGGACAGAGAATTTACTACCCTTTCTTCTCAGTTTCGGGCATGGCCAGCGATTCCAGAACAATAGGAAAGTTCCTACTGAATATCCTGACACCTGCATTAAGACATGGGTCTTTTATACACATTGGAAACGAACATATACAACAACTTTGCAACATTGTTAGGTTCCACTAAAATAAATCCCACAATGGGAAACTTTGTGCTATGTTCATAGGTCTCAGTATATATGATGATAGCACAAACAAAAACTGGTCTCCAATTTAAGGGAAATTTTTTTCAAGAGAAATTTATAATACATTCAAACATATAAACCAGAAAAGACAACTTCAGAAATTAGAAAAACAAAAATGTCCTTATTAGAAGTATTAAACTGTTTTCTGACTCAGTAGAATGCTTGTGGTTACTTCAATGTTCAAATGACTTTATTGTCTTGTACACCAATCATGACACCACCAAAAATATCATCTTGTGCAGTTTTAGAGCTGGCCTCAAAGGGTTCTAGGTCTTTATAGCAGCGGCTCTTAAACTTCAGCATGCCTGCATCGAGGTCCCCTGGTGGGCTTATTAAAATCCTAATTGCTGGATCCCAACCCCAGTTTCTGACCCAGCAGCTACTTGTTGGGTGGGATCTGAAATTTTGCTTTGCTAACAAGTGTTCAGTGATGTCAATGTTGCTGGTCTGGGAATCAAACATTATTAAAGAACCACTGCCTAGGGCACCATCTTCTAGCTCAGGACAGCCAGAGGGGCCCAATCCAACCTGTCCTCTCTTTATACAGCTTTATTATACCATAGGCATACTCACTTGTTTACATATTGTCTCTGGCTCTTTTCTTGGTACAGTTGTAGAGTTGTGTAGCTGGGACAAACTTTATACCCTACGAAGCCCTTTTTCTGGTCCTTTTTGGAATATTCACTGTCGGTGAATTTGGTCCTCTAAAGGAAAAGTTTGCTCATCTCTGATTTAGAGCATCATCTTTTAGCCCATAGCAAACCCTGCCACATAGCCTTCTGGACTGGACAAAGGATGGTTACAGAGGATAACCATGCAAGGCTGCTGCTATGATTAGGGCTTATTTCATTAATTATGCAATTCAATTAAATTGTGTAATAGCCTTGACTTTGTATGGGTCATTTGCAGCTATACCTAAACTTTAAAACTATTTGCTGGAAACCTTAATTTATATTCAGGTCATTATTTTAATTCTTTTAATGAAAAAAATTTTTAATGTCCCTATATACCTTGAAAGATAAAGAACTATTGGAATTATCTGTTATCCAGTAACGAAGGGAAATTGGAAGGATGCAGCATTTGTTATTATTATTTTTTTAAAGATTTTATTTATTTATTTGACAGAGATCACAAGTAGGCAGAGAGAGAGAGAGGAAGCAGGCTCCCTGCTGAGCAAAGAGCCCAATGCGGGGCTCGATCCCAGGACCCTGGAATCACGACCTGAGCTGAAGGCAGAGGCTTTAACCCAATGAGCCACCCAGGTGCCCCCTGCAGCATTTATTATAGTAGAGTTTACTTCTCATACAGAGATGTACATACAAGGAAAAAAATCTCATAAAGTCAAAATTATGCTTGGAAATCTAAGTCACCTTTAAAATACAGTATACAACATTTACAGACCATGTTGGAGGCAGACTCTCAATATGTCCAACACAGCCAATTTTTCCTTCAGCATTCAAACAGATGGCTCATTCTTTGGGTGAGCACCAGATGAAGTAGTTGGTTTGTATTTGAGGCCATCTTGTATAAAAAAAAACACTTCTCTTTAAACACTAGAATCACACTCTGCACAGTGAGAAGTTCACACTACATGGCACAAAGAATCTATGACCAATTGAGGAAGCCATAAATTAATGTCTCCCTTTTAACACTTAGTCTGGGGGATACTCAAGAGAAATGGTAGGCACAAGTGACTGCAGGACTTAAATTCTCAACCTTTCTTAATTTCTCTCTGGCCCAGCACTCCAGTTGGAGTCATAAAATTTAAATGTAACTCTGATGGGATTCCTCTATGTACATGAAGATCCTGGTAATGAAATCAAGGTCTTGAAATGGTGGTTCATATCCCACTCCTGGTACTAATTTCTGCTATTGCTTTGCTCAGAGTAAGAAAAATCCAGGTAAACAAAGGAGAAAGATTTGAGATTTATCAGCATTAATAATGGTACTAGTACTTTGATAGTATTATCTCTGTTCATGTCAGGGCTTTTTAGCTCCAAAAAATCCAAGCTGGAATTTGACTAGGTCATTCATCACCATCCCTCATCTCTGACCCCTGAAGAGTCATGGCCGTGGCTGAGTCAACACCATGGTAAAATGCAAACACTTCTATTCCAATAGACAAAGCTGTCTTGGGCTATTTTCCTCTGACAAAGGCAACTTAAGAGGCTGTCACTTTAAGGCTCCATCCATATTTAGTACAAATACCAAATACCAAGCCCCTTCAAAGGATCCCAAAGATTATTTGAAGCCATTATTTATTCCTCATGGTAAGTTCACATGAGATTGTTTTTATTTTTAAAGATTCTACTTATTTGAGGGGTGCCTGGGTGGCTCAGTGGGTTAAAGCCTCTGCCTTCGGCTCGGGTCATGATCCTGGGGTCCTGGGATCGAGCCCCGCATCGGGCTCTCTGCTCAGCAGGGAGTCTGCTTTCTCCTCTCTCTCTGCCTGCTTCTCTGCCTACTTGTGATCTCCATCTGTCAAATAAATAAATAAAATCTTAAAAAAAAAAAGATTCTATTTATTTGAGAGAGAGAGAGTGTGTGTGTGTGTGTGTATGTGTGTGTGTGTGTGTGTAAGCAGGGGAAGGAGCAGGGAGAGAGGGACAAGCAGACTCCTCAGTGAGCATGGAGCTGGACGTGGGGCTGATCCCACAACCCTAAGATCATGACCTGAGGGGAAATCAAGAGCTGGATGCCTAACCGACTAAGTCACCCAGGCGCCCCAACAGGAGATTGTTTTTAGAAAGACAATACCTGGTTAAAATTTTTTAAAGATTAAGTTCAAGTTTACCTTTGTTTCAAATAAAATTAAAATGCTAAGTTGAGCCTCACACAAGTCCTATGAAGATAGATATTAATCTTATTTTGCATATGAGAAATTGAAGAGCACGATTAAGTCACACAGGTTTTGGGCTATGGCTGGACCCTAATCCTAGATCTTCTCAGATTCCCAGAAGCTGAATTAGTAGATTTCTTGATAAGTAAATCAATGGCTAACTTTGGTGTAATCATTACAGGAACATGAAAAGAATATGAAATAGTTACTCTACAATTATTTTAATTGTTGAATGTGTAAGTCCAAAATAGAATAAGGTAAGACAGTCTGGAGTAACAGCCTGAGGAAATACACATTTTACAGTTTCAGCAATTTGTATTACAGGGCTAGTGAAAACGAGGAATGCCATCTATCCCTATCTTACTGAAATAGAATAAACACAAATTTAAGAGATTCTTAGTTCTAGTAAACAACCTTTCCCTTAGCATATTATTCATCTAGCTAGAGCAAAAAGTCACATGAACAAACTGAATTTTACCATTTTTCCTCCTTTTGCATAAAAAGTCAGAAATATAGTTTAAGGAAGCTTGGGCTTATTAGAAAAATGGTTTAAATTTTTTAAAATTAATGTAAGGATTTCAGTACATTTACTCAAAAATCATTATTTGTTTGATTCAGTTTAATGAAATGTAATTGTTTCTTACATTTAGTGGTTATGAGTGGAGATTGTTTAGACTGACCAATCCATTAGAACATATGTCTAATCTTCCATTAGAATATATGTCAATGAGTCAAGAAACATCTCCTCATTAGTGATTTAGGACTTCCATGATTTCCTAATGGTTACCATAATTTTACTTTGAGATTTAATGAACACCTGACATAAAAAAAATCTTCTGTCCAAGGGTGCCTGGGTGGCTCAGTCGTTAAATGTCTGCCTTCGGCTCTGGTTATGATCTCAGGGTCCTGGGATTGAGCCCCGCCTCAGGCTCTCTACACCTTGGGGAGACTACTTCTCCCTCTCCCACTTCCCCTGCTGTGTTCCTGTCTGTCTCTGTCAAATAAATAAAATCTTTTAAAAAAATTAAATTTAAAAAAATCTGTCCCAATTTGCTGATTCATACTCAAATAAAATGTAAAATACCTGATCTAAATTTATGTAATTTATTAACCAGCAAAATTATGGTATTATTACTGGTATGCACTCAATTTACTTATTATCAGTGTTTCTCTACTTGCAGTTTGGACAGAACAGTTCTCAATATTTGGGATTGTCTTGAGCAATACAGGAGTTAAGCATCTCTGGCCCCAGAACCCAGTTCACTATATTACTGTAACCACAGCACTGTGTGGGCATGAGACATGAATGTGCTTCCAGATATTGTGAAAACACTACCACTCCTTTCACTCCTTTCAAGAACCACTGTGATGAACAATACAGTAGACACAGACAAAGTCTGGCAAAGATAGGTAGTTCTTTGGAACAGGTTTTTGGGGGACAAGGTATATTCAGTGTAAGACTTAGCTGGAAAATTTTCTTATAACCCTTAATTTGACTTGCTGACTTCTTCATTATTGAGCTGGATTTTATTTTAGAGTAATACATCCATATGATATTATGAATAATGAACACTGTTTATTCTATCAGATAACTGTGTTCATTTAAGTCAAAGAAGGGTTCTGAGTCAGAACTCTGAACTCAGGAATTGTACTTCTCTCTTCCTATCATGGCTCCCAGCCACCCCCTAAACACCACACAGGACTTGGTCCTCTTTTTAACCTGAAAGAAAATATAATGGAAAATCAAGTTATCTCTGTTTATAAATGTCACATATCATCCAAGATTTTTCTTTAAAGCAATTCAGATTTATTAATATTACTGATTTTATAGAGCACATTTATACATTAGTTCCAGACTTAGTTTTGGAAAATTGTTATGCCTATACATATCACAAAGATATTATACCGCAGAACCTTTGCACAATTATGTATATGAATTCCAAACCAGAAAGCCTTAACCAAGAATTAAGACTGCATGGAGACTTTTATTAAAATGCATGTGAATCTGAAATCTCAAAAGTGAGTACAGCATCAATCTGCTTTCATACTTTTTTCTTCAATAATTCATTTGCAAGAAAAGGGGGAGGGAGGCAAAATTTCATTTAAAAACTTTCAAGTCTTGAAATCAAAACCACTCCTTAGAGAGCACACAGCCACAGAATCTGTTTTATATGAGCTTGTATTGAAAATAATCAAAAATATCCATTACATTTGTGTATTTGTTACAAATTGCAATGTACATTATGGATTCCTGCATCTACATATGCACATAAATGGGCTATATTTACAGTAATAATGAGATAGCCTCTACAGAGCAAATGATACAATAAATGTTCAACTATTTTGAATGGTTGCTATTTCTATTTTATGGTAAGTGATATGTCTTCATTGTTTTGAAAGTGTAGACAACTGAAATTAGATTGTCAATACCATTCCTCTACAGTAAGCACTAATGGGTATAGTCTACATGAACATATCCTGTGCATTCCTTTGAATCAGGTAAAGAAAAATAATAGCCATAACTCTGAAAAACGATCTGAGAATTTTGAAGGGGTGGGGGGGTGGGAGGTTGGGGGCACCAGGTGGTGGGTATTGTAGAGGGCACGGATTGCATGGAGCACTGGGTGTGGTGCAAAAATAATGAATATTGTTATGCTGAAAAAATAAAAAAATTATTAAAAAAAATAATAGCCATAACTTACTAATAAGTCGTATGAAATAGCTGCCTTTCTACTGATGACATTCTTGCTTCTAGTGTTGGATTAATATTTTTAATTTGGAGAATTTATAAATATACAGGAAATGTGTGACACCCATTAACCAAGACTCACAGACTAACATAATTCCATGTTGATGTAATAATAGAAGCTGTAATTTATAAC
Organism: Lutra lutra; assembly: GCF_902655055.1. NCBI lineage: Eukaryota > Metazoa > Chordata > Mammalia > Carnivora > Mustelidae > Lutra > Lutra lutra. The sequence continues at coordinate 68,794,303 of NC_062281.1, read as the reverse complement.
AGATACCAAATACAATGCAAGCTTACTACAACTATCAGAGGCTTCCTCATCCTAAAACATTTATGCTTTTGAATAGTTGCTAGCTCTAAAATTTTTATATCCACTTTAAGTATTCATTTGCTTAAATTTAAGCTTTCTGCCCAGCAGTGCCTTGAGAAATTTTTAAACTCTGACTTGACTTTTTAGTATCTTTTTATTTTGATCATGGCCTGGACTGTGGATATCTAGAGAATCCAAACATTTTGGGGTGTATGTGTTGAAATATTTCAGAACACGTGATACTGGGGGCTAAAATAAAGGAAAATTTCAAGGTTAGAAACTCCATAGCTACAAAGAATACCAAATAGGCAGCACCATACCAGAAACTATGTAGGGAACACAGAGTATCCGGACATCCAAAATAGGAAACACACCAAACACAAGTTCAAGGGCAAAACGAGCACACTAAAAACCATACAAAGCTGACAACTAATAAAATAGCAAAGATATTTAGCCAACAATTAAAAAAATTGTGCTTAAGCTTGCACTCTCAATTTGTTTCTGAAACCAGCTGGTTGGAGAAAAGAAGCTTTACTAGACTAATAAGCAAAAGCTTAGCTCTCCCAAGATCTTTAGATCTTAAAAGTGTATCAACGAAGTCATGGTTCTCAATCTTGACTGTATATTAGAATTACCACAAAGCTGTTTAAACAAAGAAACAACCACCACTCCCCCACCCCCACCAGTCACCACCCATGCCTCTTGCCCTATCCCTAGAGACTCTGGCTCAAGTGTTTGAAATGGGGACATGAACAATGCTATTTATTAAGAGCGTGACAGTGACCCTAAGTACAGACAGGGTTGAGACCCTCTGAATTAAAATGCAAAAGTCAAGTGAAAGGGTCAGAGAAAGCTGATGGTAATCTAGGAATCTGATGATGCCTCATGGAAAGAAACTCATCCATGTTAATATAAAAAATACAAGTGACTATTATCAAGACTGAGCACATTCTTATCCTGATTTAATCTTAAATAGACTTAAGACAAAACCATTCCCCTTGCAATGTCTGAATGGGTCAGTCCACTAAGTCCTCATTCAGCTCTACAGAAGGACCCCGAGGAGTTCATCTACCAGTACTCTGGATTTACTTGCTTCTGAACCTCGTTCTATATTGCTCTCTTTTCTGTATCTCATCTCTCTTGAATCCATCCCACTAGTATTTCAACATTTCAGTCTCTCCCATCTTAAAGCACACATGCCTAGATCCCTAACATCCTTGCCCACAATCCCATCAGTGCAGCCCAACAGGGCAGCGGCTGACAATCCTGGACATCTCCTCTCACAACGAACCACCAAGTTCTTCTACGATACTGTCTAAAAAGGTCTCAAATAGGTCACCTCTCTCCATGCCCACGGCTACTTACCCAAGGCCAAGCAACCACTGCCACTCTATTTCAAGTATAGAAATACCCTTATAATATGGTATCCTCAGATCCATTCTTCTCCCCTTTTCACATTAACTAATTCCGCTCACCACTCAAGTTCTGGTTTAAATCTTGATTTCTCCAAGAAACCTACCCTGACTCCCCAACCCACTTTCCCCACCAATATCAGGTCCCCAAAACCTTCTGTACTATTTCCTGGTACATCACATTTGTTGTTATCTGTTCCACGATCTTCCTTCCCAGTGGACAGTGAGCCTCATGAAGGATTATGTCCATAATCCCTCCAAAAAGCACCAGGACTGGGAGAATATAGGTTTTCAAGTATTTAGTAACTGATTTTAATGATGTAACTGAAAAATACCCGTAAGCACTACACTTTAATAAAAGCCTGTGGCTCTCTCCAGCATGAGTTGGTAATTGCTGGCATTACTCTATCACTTTGTCTCATTTGAGCTTCACCAACCAGAAATAAATACCATAATGAGTAAGGAAAGTACCTTTATTTTTTGTTTCCAATATAACTTTTTGAATATAAAAGTTGTATGTCTAACATACTTCTGTGGAGGTAAGAGAACATCTACTTGGCTTATTGCTATTTCAACACCAAGAAATCATATACTGAAGAAAAAGCACTGATCTGCTTTCCCATCCTGGGTAATTACTAATCACTTGGTGATCAGGATCTTAATTTGGAATGCATTTTAACTTGTTACCTTACTTGCTATACTTGCTACTTTAGTCACAGAGTGAGAAGATTCTCATAAATTGTCATCTCTAAGAATTTTACTACATTCTGATTCCACAAGAAGTTAACAAGACTAGTAGTCCTTATATCAAGCCCTATAAATATCTTCACCCAGAAGTGTCTTTATACATTGTTTATCGTCCATAAGCTAGTTTTCTACTGAATTTAATATTAAATTCGTTCTCTTATCTCAAGGGACTGGAAACACTTGGTTTTGTTCCCACTAGTTACATCTTGCTTCAATGTTATGTCACATGGATTATCTCCTAAAACTGAATCCTGATTTCTGGGTCAACATTTTCAGTCTGCCTTAGGGTTTTCATCTACATTTGCTATAACCATCTTTTTATTCATTGGTAAGGTTGGTATATCTGATTTTCCATGCATTTCCTCCCCTTTTCTATCTTCTTTCATTTCCTACTACCATTGTTTAATTCATTCAGCAGTACTTACTCACCTATCAGTCTTCTAATTCATTTATCTTAACCTAAAATATCCTTTTTTTCTCCCAAACACAAAATCACTTTTTCTTCTGGAAGTGTATTTTATATTGTCCAATTTTTTTTAAAGATTTTATTCATTTATTTGACAGAAATTAGATGTAGGCAGAGAGACAGGCAGAGAGAGAGAGAGAGGAGGAAGCAGGCTCCCCGCCGAGCAGAGAGCCCGACGTGGGGCTCGATCCCAGGACCCTGAGACCATGACCCGAGCCGAAGGCAGAGGCTTTAACCCACTGAGCCACCCAGGTGCCCCTATATTGCCCAATATTTGCCCCCACTGCGATATTTGTTAGCACAGACTACACACTATTTTTAATGCATCCTAACAAATTATCTTCCTACCTGAAATATGTAAACATGAAAAAATGGGTACCTTTACAACTTACATTTTCACATGAAACTTATCAGAAGAGAATAGGTTAGACAAGGGTTTCTGAGCCAGTAAGGGCTGCAAAGCACCTCAGCCAACAGGCTGGTCCTGAGAACAGCAGTAATGAGAGGCTTGGTCAGGCTTCACTTTGGGCTCCGTTAAGTAAGAAGCAGTGCAGAAGAGGAAGTGTGAGGTGTTTTTTTTTGTTTTTTTTTTGTTTTGTTTTGTTTTTTACACAGAGATAGAGATCACAAGTAGGCAGAGCAGCAGGCAGAGACAGAGGAGAAGCAGGCTCCCTGCTGAGCAGAGAGCCCGATGCGGGGCTCGATCCCAGGACCCTGAGATCATGACCTGAGCCGAAGGCAGAGGCTTTAACTCACTGAGCCACTCAGGTGCCCCGGAAGTGTGAGTTTTGAAAGCAATCTCTGCTGTCATAATCCACAAAATGAACACATTTGGGAATGAAGAGACAAATGATACAAGTGAGTGGTCAAATGTACAGCAAACGTCTTAAGTGCTGAAAGAATTTAAAGAACTGGGAGACAGATTGTCAAGGGCCAAAACGGGCAGCGAAGGAGGACTCCATGGAATAGCCAGTTCTGGAAACTAGAATCTGGTAATTTAGGATAAGGAAAACATATGATGCATTGACTGAAGACTAAAAATGTCAACTCAACGACAAGTAAGTGTCAGGTAAATCAGAAGAGTAGGACAGGTTACAGGGAGTCTTGAAACCAGCATAATTTGGATCTGACACAATAAAAGTCCTAAAGATTCACAACCAAAAGAGTAGAAATGAAAAATATCTAACAATTATTTGGGCAACTATTTGGTCGCTAAGAAGGAAAATCCCAACCCCAATATTCAGTAGCTGTGTTTGACTCCAGTTACTTTATTTCCAGTAAAATAAGTATGAAAACCCTTCCTCACTGAAGCACTGTGATGATGAAAGAAGGTAACACAAGTAAAGGACACAGTACAGAGCCTGAAACACAGCATGTGCTCAAGTAATGTTAAATGTTACTAACAAGCAGGGAGCAGCAATCCAGATATGCAATAATTAAAATCCAGACAAGATCTGAACCAAAGTACTAAATACCTATGCCTTCAACATCGAAATACTATTATAATTGTCCCACCACCGTAACTCATTTGTAAACACTCCCCAAATGCTCAGCTCTGTAGTGTAACAAACACTAAAACATAAGAAACACTCTGTAGTGTTATGCTCTGGAGTGTGGCAAACATTATTTTGCCCTGTATTATGCTCTGTAGTGTGGCAAACACTAAAACATAAGAAACACTCCCTCCCCTTAAGGATCTTGATTCCAATAAGAATATACTCAGGAAAAGTAATGGACCATAAATGAGAGGTCCCAAACGAAAAAGTTAATATAGCAGTTAAGAGGAAGAAGGAATCATGGGGAGAAAATTGTTCACAGGATTTGTTTAAGAAGCAACGGGAAATGCTGTTGCAATGTGTGTGCTGCAAAGATTTTTTAGTAAAGAAATGGGCAGGGGCGCCTGGATGGCTCAGTGGGTTAAGCCTCTGCTTTTGGCTCAGGTCATGATCTCAGGGTTCTGGGATCAAGCCCCGCGTGGGGCTCTCTGCTCAGCAGGGAGCCTGCTTCCCCCTCTCTCTCTGCCTGCCTCTCTGCCTACTCATGATCTCTGTCAAATAAATGAATAAAATCTTTAAAAAAAAAAAAGAAATGGGCAAATCTGTTTAGTATGAGGACTTCTATAAATCAGGTAAGAAAACTCAAATGCCCTCTCCTCTCTGCCAAAAAAAAAAAAAAAAAAAAAGAGAAGAAAAATTCATAGGGGGAAAAAACAGCTCTTAAATATATAAAAGAGCTAACCCTCATTCAGAGGATATCTTTTTTTTTTTTTTTTTTTAAGATCACTAAGGGCTAAATATGGGATAATACAGTTGGAGAGGCTGAATGAAAACAGGAACTCTCACATCATTCTGGTGAGAGAAGAAACCAGATATACTCTCTAAGGAGGCAGAATCTATCAAAATTAAAAGCTCTCACAGGGGGCGCCTGGGTGGCTCAGTGGGTTAAAGCCTCTGCCTTCGGCTCAGGTCATGATCCCAGAGTCCTCGGATGGAGCCCCGAATTGAGCCCCGCATCGGGCTCTCTGCTCAGCAGGGAGCCTGCTTTCTTCTCTCTCTCTCGCTCTGACTCTCTGCCTACTTGTAATCTCTGTCAAATAAAAAAAATTTAAAAAAAAAATCTTTAAAAGCTCTCACAGGCTCTGATGTACCAATTCTACATCTAGAAATCTACTCTACAGACATACTAATAGCACTATTTGTAATAGCAAATGACTACAGTCAAAACACTGGCTAAATAAATGGTGGAACATTAATATAATACTCTGAAGCTGAGTGGGGGGAAGCTGCTCTGTACAAGGATATAGAATAATTTCTAAGATACACTTTAAGTGAAAAAATTAAGGTGCCAGGCATTTTATTCCCATATATGGGGAGAAAATTGGAAAAAGTTGGTAAATTTATAGAATATTCTTGATGGGAACACAAAATTAGTAACAATGGCTATTCCTGGTTAGGAAAACCAGGTTTGGTAGTTCAAAGATAAAGTCACTTTTCACTGTATACTTATTTTGGACACTTAAAAAATTTAAAGTGTAGGGGTACCTGGCTGGCTCCTCAGTAGAATCTGTGACTCTTGATTTCAAGAGTTGTGAGTTTAAGCCCCATGCTGGGTGTAGAGCTTACTTTAAAAAAAAAAAAAGGAAAAGGAAAAGAAAATTTAAATGTACACTTCTTACCAACTGAAACAAATTAAAACAAATGAGAATAAATCAAAATGTTCAGTTACTGATATTGTTTATGTTGTAGGATAACAGAGGACTTGTTTTCTTTATTCATCTCTATAATATACTGAGCTTATTTTCATAATAAGGTATTTTTTTAAAGGATCTTATTTATTTGACAGAGGAAGAGAGAACACAAGCAAGGGCGGTGGCAGCAGTAGAGGGAGAAGCAGGCTCCCTGCTGAGCAAGGAGCCCCGTGCAGGACTTGATTCCAGGACGCTGGGATCATGACCTGAGCCGAAGGCAGAGGTTTAACCACTGGGCCACCCAGGCACCCCCATAATAAAATATTTCATTTTTTTATTTAAAAATTTTTTTTAAAAAGATCCTTATTTATTTGAGAGAGAGAGAGAGAGCACACCAATCAAGAGCACAAGAGCAGGGGGAGGAGGAAGCTCTCTGCTGAGCTGGGAGCCCAATGCAGGGCTGGATTCGGACCCTGGGATCATGACCTGAGCCAAAGGCAGAGGCTTAACCCACTGAGCCACCAGGTGCCCCATAATGAAGCCTTTTAAAGGAGAAATAGTACAAAGGAGGAAATTCCAAATCAGAAGAGTATGAGCAAAGATCTAGAGTGTAGGATGAATACAAAATATTTCAGTTATAAAAAATGGACAAGACTAAATAAAGCAGACATTTCCTAACAGATAAACAACCGTGCCTCCCATAGAAAAAGTCTGTAATTATACTATAGAATGTATGAAGAACTTCATTGGAAGCTAAACTCTCATGACATTTTTGGTGCTACACAAAGCAGTCAAACTAGCCAGAGTCCTTTACTGACATCACAGCAGAAAATGACAGAAATACTGTTAAGATTAATCTGATAGTTTAAAAAAAAAATTAATCTGATAGATTAGGATGTAGCCACTCTGGAAATTAAAGTAGCCAATTTCTGGCCCAGAGGTGTTGTCTGTGGCACAGGTAGTATTTTAAGGGTCTGGAACAGCCGCAACGTCCAGAAGCTCCACATTGTTAAAAGTCCACAATACAAGCAGCAAACATGGGTTTCCCTCTTTTAACAGGCCAGCGGCTCTACGGTGTTTTCCTTTGTTGTGGCCTAACCAGACTCACTTCTCTCATATACCAGACTTTTTTGGTGTCCAGACAGTTTCTGATTGCTAAGAGACCCCTGAGTTACGTCACTTGACAAGATTCAGGCACGAGGGTCTGGACAGGAATGGTGGTAGTAGAACCAGAAAGGCACAGCAGCAGGACCTAAGACGCAGGCCTCCTTGGAGACTTGGGAGCCAGACTGCCTGGGTTGGAGTGCTGGCTTCACCATTTATTAGCTCTGTCACCTGGGACTAATGAGCTACTTACTATTTCTCTGCCTCATTTTCCCCATCTGTAAAATACAGACACAAAAGTACCTACCTATGGTTGTTAAGGGTTAAAGGACTAAATATTTGTAAAGGACTTAGCATGGTGTTGACAGATTTAGTTTTCAAGTCCACTGCATCTGACCATGAGCTTGGTTCTAAGAGAAAGATTCACAGACTTTGTATCTGATAGGTATGGTGAAGGGAAGGGGATCTATCAAAGATGACAGTAGGTGGAGATTTAGAAATTATTGACACAAGGGTAAATGAAATCCTGACAATAGATGAATTTGTCAAGGGACATTCAGATAAAAATCAAATACCTGTGAACTAACCCTCAAAAAAATACCCTTAACTGGATAGAGAAAGTTGAGGAGCCAGATAACGTGTGTTTACAAAGGTATAGTGTCTCACTTGGAATCGAGCACAAGAATAGAATCGTGTCAAACTTCCAGTAAGAGTAATTCCATCTTAAACTTAGAAGATTTTAGTTTCAAGTTACTTGTGATGATCTCATCGGATTCAAATAATGATCCCATAAAGTAGAATTCTCTCCATCCCATTAATGAAGAAAAACCTCAGAGACTACATTATTACCTAAAATTAAATAGCTAGTAAGTTATAAAACAGGACACTGAAACAATAAATAAATAAATAAATTTCTCCTATAACAATTCTATAAGAATCACGATATTATAAGCGAACCTTAACTTCATTCAACAGAGCAAGTATTATGCTCCTCTCCCACTTTTCTGAAAAATAAAAACCAAACGACAAAGCAAATGAAGAAACTTGCTAAATACCAGTAAGTCAGAAACAAACATGCCAGAAAAAAATAATACAACCTGACATTTTCTCCCTAGTCACCCAACAAGTTAACAAGTACCTGTCATTTATTTTTACTGATCCAAGAAAAATTCTTTGTTCATCCTCCTAAAAAAGTATTTGTTCAGTTACTACTAGCCCGTTAACAGCTACAGACTCTCTCAGTTCTCAGAGAGCTAAGCCAGGAGGGAATGCTGGTAAATCTAATTTCAGTCTAATACGATACATGCTACAATGAGTATATGTACCGGAGAAGCTGATCCAAACCCAGGGAGAGGCATGTGTGGTGCGGGAAGGAAATGAAGGGAAGATGCATGGGAATGAGCTGGGTAAGGCACCTGCAGAGAGCCGGGAGAAGGTGCCAGGCACTGTGGATACAAACAGGCTCAGGAGTAATCAATAATGCTTATACCACAAAAATGCAATATCCATTCAATTTTAATTATGTTACCTTTTATTATTTTACAATATATTTCAAAAAATGCTGTTACAGTTGCCTTAACTGCTCTATAAGACCTGAAATAAAAGAACACTTAGAATTAGAACACACAGACATCAAGCTGTAATACCTACTTGTACTGAACCATTACTACCAAAGAGATGTTTTTTAAATAGGCAGATGTGTGGCGATGCAAAATCAAATACAAACTTGTTAAACAGTAAACTTTGTTTTAATGGCTACCGAAAGGAGGTGGTTTTGTTTCCATTTTCAACACGTCTGGTTCTGGCAGCAAGTTGGATTACACATTTAAAGCAATACATGCCTGGAAAGCTTCTACTTTCAGTTGTGCGTGTCATCTGAATCAGAGCCCAGACACGTGAAAACTAGCATTCCCAATCCCCTCACTACCCCTCCCTCCAGAAGGTCGGGAATTCAAGATTCTTGTTGGTGAAGTATTTTACAATAATTTTTTTTTTTCCAGTGACACTGGATGCTTTTAATTTTCTCTAAAAGAGAAGCGATGAAAATGCAAGGAAACCCTCCAGGGTCCAATATTCACTTCACATTCTCCACAAGCAATAAAATAGCAGCTCTAAATGTTGATGAAAAAGAATGTCAAATTCTCCATATTAGTTTCTTAATCAGATTAGCACTAAAATTTATCTGGATTTAGTTGGATTTTGAAAATTTTAGTTGCCAAATATTTCAGAAATTTAATAAAGCATTACATATATGTAATTAGCTCTTATCTACCAAAAAAATATATATGTATGTATATTTATATTTATTTATCTTACCTTCACTGAAGTTCTTTTTTTCTGGCTGGACATGAGAACAAGATTAAGTGGACCAATGCTGGCTTTATTTCTTTATAAGCAATAATTTGTCTTTTTTTTTCATTCAGTACAACTGCATGTTCGTAATAAATTCACAAAAGGCAATACAAGGAAATGCCTACTGAATAGGCAGATGCCAAGCAATTCATGTTTTAAGGTTAGACTCTACCAAATGGCACTATGGCATTATAGGCATTCAATTGTTGTTTTCTTTTTTCAAGTTTGTCAGTTCTTTACTATTTTTTAACCTAGCGAGGGACAGTATATGACCACAAAGTAAGGCCTAGAGACCATCTACAGCTGCTTCCAGTATTATGCTGGACGGAACTCTTAAGAGCTGATATAAACCAAACTGAACAATAGTCAACTGGAACCACAGCTGATCACATTCAAATAGTTTCCAACAGTACTTTGCTAATATACACATTTCCTTCTTCTTGGCTGATTTTGTGTTGATCTTATTAAAATTACAACAAGTAAGACTGCAAAGTTTTTGTAGACTTGTGGTTTTAGGGACTACTATGTTCACATGGATATATTTTAATTCACAAAATGTCTCTATAGTAATGTTCTTCCTATAAACATGGTTGGCAAAATAAAAAAGGCACAAAAGGGGGATAATGAGGAAGGTTTTCAATTTCAGTGAAGAATACCAAAGTAAGTATCTTTCATGAAGAAAAGCAGAGAAAAATGTTCAGTAATTCATGCACAACTTGAGCTAAAAAAAAAAAAGATAATAATAAGCTTCTCTTCAGATAGGTCCTGAGGCTTGAGGAGAAAATGAGTTTTCCTAATCATGTGCTTCACGTAAAATAAAATGTAAAGCTGCACACATATATATGTTTGGTTTAACAGTGGACCCATTTTTTTTTTAAAAAGTGAGGCAAATAAAGGAAAACAAAACCAAAATACCTTCATCAACAAAGATATCCACCTGTAGCCTCTGTCCTTTTTACCACTGAGTGGGGCAAAATGTCCAATAAAATGTAAAATGCAGCATACGCAATCATGTAATCTAAAAACTTTTCATGATAACTTATTGCAAATTGCACTTGACAGTTCACCACAACAATGGAAAACTGGCCCCTTGTTGGTTCACACAGTCCTAGAGACCCAAAGTGAAGTCACCAGTAAAATGATCTGGATAAAAAGTTTGCAGCTGTGCTGAGCCAGCTGGCTCCACCCTCTGGGTGTGAGCCGACCCGGGACACTGCTTTGTCTTGTTCCTTTGTGGGACTCTCATCCTCAGGCAGGTAGTCGGGCAGTTCTGTGTTCTGTTCGACTTCCACAGGCGTATCTTGGAATGGGACCAGCATCTGATACAGAGACATGTTAAGAGTTACTACCAAATCATCCTAACTGACAAAGATATATATGTCTTAAGTTAAAGGTCAACTTTACTACTCATTCCAATCACCGTGTTTATTCTCAGGGCTTATATTCCTTTAAATCTTCCTCTTACATAAAGGTAGGCCCAAATGCTGAGCACAGAAAAGCAGAAATATACAGGAAAATTAAGATGCTTTTCTCCTGAGGCTCCAGGAATAAACGTGCAATTCTTATCTATTTAAAGAAAACAAAAGCAAGTTATCTGGCTACCTAGGTAGGGCCCCTGAAGGACCACTAAATCTCCTTTCTATGGGAAGACAAATACCCTAAAGAAATGCAGATTTGTTTTCCCTAGTGGCAAAAGTAGCAAGAGGCTAAGATTTTCACTATATTTACCTATCCATGGTGACCTTTATTTCTTACATTATTTTTTACATTACTTTTACTTTATTTTTTACATTAGCAAAACTAAGGTTAGAAAGACAGTATTTAAAAACCAATGTAAGAAAAACAAACAAAAACAAAAACAAACAATGTAAGGGGCCCAGGGGTGGCTCAGTGGGTTAAGCCTCTGCCTTCAGGTGCTCAGGTGCTCAGGTCATGATTGAAGAACCCCGCATCAGGCTCTCTGCTTGGCAGGGAGCCTGCTTCCCCCTCTCTCTCTGCCTGCCTCTCTGCCTTCTTGTGATCTGTCTGTCAAAGAAATAAATAAAATCTTTTAAAAAATACTAATAAAAATAAAAAATAAAAACCAACGTAAGGGGGCGCCTGGGTGGCTCAGTGGGTTAAAGCCTCTGGCTTCGGCTCGGGTCATGATCCCAGGGTCATGGGATCGAGCCCCGCATTGGGCTCTCTACTCAGCGGGGGGCCAGCTTCCTCCTCTCTCTCTGCCTGCTTCTCTGTCTGCTTGTGATCTCTGTCTGTCAAATAGATGGATGGAATCTTTAAAAAAAAACAAACAATGTAAGGAAACTAGATAACCTTTACTTCCATATAAAATTAGGAAGATGTCTCCACTGAGATAAAGACACTCTGAAACCCACAAAATATAAGAACAGACTTTGAAATCCACAAAAGACTTCTATTTCCAAAAGGGTTAACTGTTAGCCAAGAAACATTAAGATAATCTGACCCAATCACACTCCTGTATATTTGGCAACTACAGCCTGAAAATACTAACAATCTGCTAGCCATAAAGAATAATTAGGAGTCAGTTAGGTATAAAGAAAACTAAAAGTATTTACCTCTTCGCCACTTTCACTTTTCACAACTTGCTGAGCCTTCATAACCTTGGTCGATGCTATTGCTGACGCCAAAGCCTAGGCCAGGATTAAAAGGAACAATTTTGAACAATGATTTGTTTACTTATAACCTCAAGGATATTCAGCCATTTAAAATACTAACCTCAGCTTTCAAATCTGAACGGATCCGCACCACACATCTTTGAACAGCCATTTGAAAAGTAAAGCTAATAACACCTTTAATTTTTAACAAAGCCTCTTCACAGAGATTTCTCCGAGACTGAAAAGGTAAAAAACAAAAACAAAATATTATTAAAATTGGCAAAATATTTTAAAAATTTGGCAAAATAATAAAGAGAAACAAATCAACTCAAACCACACAGAATTAGTCATCATGGGGGGCCATAGAGGAGTGAGGACGGGTAGCAAAAATCCCTATTTCAGTTCTACGGACTCATTCTTGAGGGCATACTGGGGTGGTGTTCAGTCAAGTTTATTAAATTTTATAAGATCAACAGACTAATAATTCCCGCTGGATTTTTTTTTTCAAACTTCATTACCAATACTTAGTTTTAATAATTTTTATCAGAAATAAGTTAGCCAGGGGCGCCTGGGTGGCTCAGTGGGTTAACCCTCTGCCTTCAGCTCAGGTCATGATCTCGGGGTCCTGGGATCAAGCCCCACATCGGGCTCTCTGCTCAGTGGGGGGCCTACTCCCCCCCTCCCCTGCCTGCCTCTCTACTTGTGATCTCTCTCTCCGTCAAATAAATTAAAAAAAAAAAAAAAAGAGGTTAGCCAATATTAATTTAAACCTTAATGCAAAATAATAATACAGAGGGGCGCCTGGGTGGCTCAGTGGGTTAAGCCGCTGCCTTCGGCTCGGGTCATGATCTCAGGGTCCTGGGATCGAGTCCCGCATCGGGTTCTCTGCTCGGCAGAGATCCTGCTTCCCTCTCTCTCTCTCTGCCTGCCTCTCCATCTACTTGTGATCTCTCTCTGTCAAATAAATAAATAAAATCTTTAAAAAAATAATAATAATAATAATACAGAAATAATACAGACTACATATTACTAAAATAATAATACAGAATAATATATATAAAAACTGCTGAAAAGCAGAGGTTCTTCTAGCTTAAGGGTGAGCATACTATAGTCTACCAACTGTTTTTTCTGGAACACAGCTGCAGGCATTTGACATTAGTCTGAGGCTAATGTCATACTATAGCAGAGTTAACAGATTTAAGAAAGACCATATGCCCTGCAAAACCTAAAATATTTACTATCTGGCCCTTTAAAGAAAAGGTTTGCTGACCTGTGCTCTAACTTAAAAGTCTCTGAGGATAATTCTGATAGACTGATGTTAGAATTAGTGTTCAGTGTATGACTCACTACTTTTTAAAGCACTTGGTATTTATAAATATCACCACCTCCTTCATTTATTGCATTCTCAATGGTTACCACTGCATTCTCAAGGGCTAATACCCTCTCTTAAGTTGTCATTTTCCACTGACAACACAATAAAACATACCCCTTTCAATGTTTGATTCCTAGTAATACACTACTTAGACCACTGGTTATTCTATCTGTCTCATCTTGTTACCAAGGTCCAGTGCCTAAAACTAAGTGATTTTTTTTCAACTTCATCTCTCAGCAGACTATTCCCATCACTTCAACCATTATGACCATGGAGAACACAGGTGTGTATCTCCAAGAGGACTTTATTTTCATTTGCTATCAGACATATCCACTTGGGTATCAAGTCTCAAACATGGAATCCAAAGCAAAAATGGATTGAAAAGTAACTACAGGGGTGCCTGGGTGGCTCAGTCTGTTAAGTATCAGGCTCTTAAAAGTCAATCTATAATTACAAAATCAATCTATAAAAATAGACTCAAAAAAACACAGATGATTAAATTAGTAAGGAGATTAAAATTATTCCAACCATCTTCTGTAAGTTCAAATAGATAAAGTATAAATAAACATGTTAAGGAGATATTAAAAAAACCCAAATCAAACTTCTAGAAATAAAATAAGGGGCGCCTGGCTGCAAAGCATGTAACTCCTGATTTTAGGGTCATGAGTTCAAGCCCCACGTTGGGCATGGAACCTACTTAAAATAAAAAAAATAAAATAAATAATAAAATAAAAGTGTCAATGGTAACGAAAAAAAAAAACACAGTGAATGAGATTAACAGGAAGTTAAACACTTGCAAAGGAAAAATTTAGCAAATATCAACAGAAACTAAAATGATGGGGCGCCTGGGTGGCTCAGTGGGTTAAGCCGCTGCCTTCGGCTCAGGTCATGATCCCAGGTCCTGGGTTCGAGCCCCGCATCGGGCTCTCTGCTCAGCAGGGAGCCTGCTTCCTCCTCTCTCTCTGCCTGCCTCTCTGCCTGCTTGTGATTTCTCTCTGTCAAATAAATAAATAAAATATTAAAAAAATAAAATAAAATAAAATAAAATGAAAGGAGAGGGGAAGAACTGAAGAAAAAAGAAAAAAAATGAGTAGAATATCAGCAAGCTGTGAGACTTCACATGGCTGAATATGTATAATAGGAATCTCTGAAAGACCAAGGGAAAGGGGGACAGAAACAATATTTGAAGAAATAATAGAAAAAAATTGTCCAAATTTGCTGTATATGATAAACCCAGAGATCCAAGAAGCTGAATAAACATGAAGAAAATTATACCAAGGAACATTATAAACAAACAGATCAAAAGCAGTGATGAAAGAGAAACTCTTAGAAGTAGGCAGAGTGAGAAAAATAAGATGTATTACATAGAGAAGAACACAAATAAGAAAACTAGAATCCAGAATAGAAACAATGCAAGGAAGACGACAGTGGAGCAATGTCTTAAAGTGTGGTGTTCAAAAAAAAGGAAAGAAAAAAGAAAAAGAAAAAAAAAAATTCTGTCACTTAGACTTTCACACCCACTGAAAATAATCTTTCCAAAAAAAAAAAGGACTCCTGCAGACATACAAAGGAGTTAGAGACTTCAATATCTGACTTTCAAAAATGAACAGACTAGGTAGACAGAAAATGAGCAAGGAAAATAAGACTTAAACAACAGCATAAAGCAACAGAATTCAACAGATTTCAACACTTATGATACTCCAAACAACAGTGTATAGATTCTCAGGGACATGTGGAACATTCTCCAGGATAGACCATAGACCCTGGTAGGCCATGAAAGAAGCCTGTATATACTGAAAAGGACTGAAATCATCCAATGTTGTCAAATCACATGAAATGAAATTAGAAATTAATAACAGAAGGAAATTTGGAAAATTCAGAAATATATGGAAATAAAACAAACTCCTAAATAAGAACCAATGTGTCAAAGGAATCACAAGAAAAATAAGAAAATACTTTGAGAGAAATAAAATGAAAACACCACATACCAAATCTGATGCATACAGAGAAAGCAGTGGTTAAACAAAAATTTATAAGCCATAATAACTACATTAAAACAGAAGAAAATCTCAAGTCAGGAACCTTAATTTCTAATTTAAGAAAGCCCAGAGAAAGCAGAGGATAGGAAATAATAAAGATTATGGTAGGGAAAAAATAGAAAAAAAAATTAAAACTAAAAAGTTGGTTCTTTG
This sequence comes from Lutra lutra, assembly GCF_902655055.1. Classification (NCBI taxonomy): domain Eukaryota; kingdom Metazoa; phylum Chordata; class Mammalia; order Carnivora; family Mustelidae; genus Lutra; species Lutra lutra. The sequence continues at coordinate 68,778,817 of NC_062281.1, read as the reverse complement.
AAAAGATCAACAAAACTGATAATTCTTTGGGGGGGCACCTGGGTGGCTCAGTGGGTTAAGCCTCTGCCTTCGGCTCAGGTCATGATCCCAGGGTCCTGGGATTAGCCCCACATCGGGCTCTCTGCTCCGTAGGGAGCCTGCTTCCTCCACTCTCTCTGCCTGCGCTCTGCCTATCTGTGATCTCTCTATCAAATAAATAAATAAATCCTTAAAAAAAAAAAAAAACAAACCAAAAAACTGAGAATCCTTTTAGCTAAACTAAGAAAAACAGAAAAGGAAGACTCAAATTACTAAAATCAGGAATAAAAGGACATTAAGGCAAATCTGACTAAAACAGAGGTGCCTGGGTGGCTCAGTGGGTTAAGCCTCTGCTTTTGGCTCACGTCATGATCTCAGGGTTCTGGGATCGAGCCCTGCAGCAGGCTCTCTGCTCAGCAGTGAGACTGCTTCCCCACCATCTCTCTCTGTCTGCCTCTCTGCCTACTTGTGATCTCTGTCTGTCAAATAAATAAATAAAATCTTTAAAAAAATAATCTGACTGAAACAAAAGGATTATAAGCAAATACTATCAACAATACATTATGCCAACACCTTAGATAATCTCAATGAAATGGACAAATTCCTAGAAAAATAAAATTATCAAAACTGACTCCAGGAAGGAAAAATAGACCTATAATAAGTAAGGAGATTAAATTAAAACCAGAAAATATCACACAAAGAAAGCTCTGGACCAAACAGTTTCACTGGTTAACTCTATCAAATGTTTATGGAATAATCAACACCAATCTTTCACAAACTCATCCAGACACTTTGCAGTTCATTTTATGTAGTCAGTTATTACCCTGATACCAAAACCAGAAAAGATACCACATGAAAGAAAACTGTAAATAAAACTATAAAATACCTTGTAGGAATACACACATAAAATACCTCAACAAAATCCCAGCAAGCTGAATCCAGCAGCATATTAAAAAGATTATATAGCATGACCGACTGGGATTTATCCTAGGAGTGAAAGGTTGATTCAGAATATGAAAATCACCAGGACGCCTGGGTGGCTCAGTCTGTTAAGTGTCTGCCTTCGGCTCAGGTCATGATCCCAGAACCCTGGGATCGAGTGCCGCATGGAGCCTGCTTCTCCCTCTGCCTGCCGCTCCCCCTGCTTGTGCTCTCTCTCTGACAAATAAATAAAATCTTAAAAAAAAAAATGAAAACCACCAGTGTAATACATGATACTAGAATTCATCTCAAGAATGAAAAGACAAATAAACACTTTAAAAATAGACAATAGGCATTTCTCCAAAAGAGAAAATATGTGACAAATTAAAGATACATACAATAAACACTACATCAACCACTGAAAAATGGCCAATAAGCGCATGTAAAGATACTCAACATCATTAATCACTAGGAAATCCATATCAAAGCCACGACAAAATAGAAACAAAAAAACACAAAAAAACAGCAGCAAAAAAAAGCCCACAATAAGATACTACTACACACACATCCACTAGGGCCGCTACTAAACAACAAAAGAAATATATGCCGACAAGAAAGAGATGGAGAAAGTGACCCCTCATATGTTGCTGATGAGAATGTAAAATGGCGCAGACTCTGTAGAAAACACTCTGGAAGTTGGTCAAAAGCTAAACAAGGTTAATGTATCATCCTAGCAACTCTACCCCAGGAACAATTGCAAAAGAAATGAGGACATAAATCCACACTAAATTTATACACCAATGTTCGCAGCAGAATTATTAATAATAGCCAAAAAGTGGAAACAGCCCAAATATCCATCAACTGAAGAATGAATAAACAAAATATAGTACATCCATACAATGGAATATTACAAAGAGGAAAGATGGACAATACATGCTACAATAGGGATGAACCCTGGAAACATTATGCTGAAGTGAAAACCAGGCATGAAAGGTCACACAGCCTATGATTCCATTTAAATGAAATGTCCAGAGAAGGCAAATCCATAAACACAGAAAGTAAATTAGGGATTATCAGGGGATGGGGGTAGTGACTGCTAATGGGTACGAGGCTTCCTTTTGGAGTAATGAAATGTTCTGGAGTTAGACTATGGTGATGGCTGCACAAACCCGTAAATATACCAGAAGCACGGAATTGAACACTTCAAAATGGTGTATTTATAGTATGTCAATTCTATTTCAATTAAAAAAAAAAAAAAAAAAAAAAAAAACCATGGGATGCCTGGGTGGCTCAGTTGGTTAAGCGGCTGCCTTCGGCTCAGGTCATGATCCCAGCATCCTGGGATCGAGTCCCGCATCAGGCTCCTTGCTCTGCAGGGAGCCTGCTTCTCTCTCTGCCACTCTGTCTGCCTGTGCTCACTCTCTCTCTCTCTCTGACAAATAAATAAATAAAATCTTTAAAAAAAAAAAGTCTTTAAAAAAAATTAATTAAAAAAAAACCTGAAAGAATTCATTGCCAGCAGACCTGTCCCACTGTAAAAAATGTTAACAGAAGGAAAATGAAATCAGATGAAAATCCAGAATCTACACAAAAGAATTAAGAGCCCTGGAAATGGCAAAAATGTAGGTGGACAGAAAATACTTTTTATTTTAAAACATCTTAAAAGAGACTGATTTTTTGAAATCATAGAGACAGAAAGTGAAATAGTGGTTGCCAGGGGCTGGGGGGAAGGATGAAAGGGGAGTTACTGTGTAATGAGTATGGAGCTTTAGGTTTTACAAGATAAAAAAACTGTACATTCATAAGCAGTATAGCGGTGAAGGTTACACAACACTAGGAATGTATTTAATACCACTGACATTAAATAACAATGTTTTCTTTCTCTTATTTCTGGTATTGATAATTTGTGACTTCTCTTTTATTCTTGATCTATTTGGCTACAAGTTAATCAATTTTATTGATTATGTCAAAGAATCAGGTTTTGATTTCATTGTTCTTTCTCTATTGCTTTTCATTGCACTGATTTGTTTTGTTTCTTCTGCTTTGGACTTAATTTCTTCTTTTTCTAGTTTCTTAAGGTAGAAGCTTAAGTCACTGAGAACTTTTCTTTCTTGTAAATAAATATTTAGGCATTTGGTGCTATTGAATTACCTTCTAATTATTTGTTTTACCAGCATCCCACAAATTTTGATATTACATTTTCATTTTTGTTCAGTTTAAAATGCTTTATAATCTCTTGATTTCTTCATTGACTCGTGGATTATTTCAGAAATCTATTATTTAGTCTCCAAAATATTTGGTTGGTTTCCAAATAACTTCATTTCTGATTTCTAATTTGTTTTTCCTTGTGCTAAGAGAACATACTTTGCATAAATCTTTTAAATTTATTAATACTTGTTTTGATGGCCCACAATAAGGTCTACCTTGGTAAATATTCCACGTGTATGTGGAAACAATGAATATTATCTTGTTGCTGGACAGTGTGTTCCCATGGATACAGATTCAGTTGGCTGTTAGTGCTATTTGAGTACATAAATATTTAAAATTGTTATGTCCTCTGATTAACCGACACCTTTAAGACAAAATGCCCCCGTGGGACTTATTCTTCAAGACTGCTGGCAAATGTCACTCAAGAAACTATTTACAGTAGTCCCTCTTCTCTGTCTTATACATGGGAGATCCATTCTAAGACCCCCCAGGGGATGCCCAAAACTGCAGAAAGTACCAAAACCTATACAGACTATGTTTTCTTCCTATACATACATATGGTAAGTTTATTTATAAATTAGGCTCAGTAAGAGATTAATAATAATGATTACCAAAATAAAATATAACAATACATTATAGTAAGTTACATGAATGTGATCTTTCTCTCTAAATATCTTTTTTTTTTGGGCACCTGGGTGGCTCAGTGGGTTAAGTCTCTGCCTTCGGCTCAGGTCATGATCTCAGGGTCCTGGGATAAAGTCCCGAATCGGGCTTTCTGCTCAGCGGAGAGCCTGCTTCCTCCTCTCTCTCTCTCTGCCTGCCTCTCTGCCTACTTGTGATTTCTCTCTGTCAAATAAATAAAAATAAAAAATCTTTAAAAAAAAAAATCTTATTTTTAAGACTTTATTTACTTATTTGACAGATAGAGATCACAAGTAGGCAGAGAGGCATAGTGAGGGGTGGGGAGGAAGCAGGCTCCCCACCCAGCAGAGCCGGATGCAAGGTTCTATCCCAGGACCCTGTGATCATGACCGGAGCCGGAAAGCAGAGGCTTTAACCCACTGAGCCACCCAGGCGCCCTTCTCTCTAAATACCTTATCGTACTATACTTACCCCTCCTCTTGTGATGATGTGAGGTAATAAAATGCCTACATGATGAGTTAAGTAAATGAGACAGGCACTGTGATATAGCCTTAGGTTACTACTGACCTCCTGATACGTCAGAAGGTGGATCCACCGCTTTCCCACCCCATCTTATAAACCAAGTGTTTATAAAAGTCTTACCGTATCATCAAGACCATCTATGTGCAAAACCACTGTTTTGGCACGTTTGTTTGTAGTTCCCAGAAAAAACTGAGCTTTCCTTCTACGTGAATTCATTTCATTGAAACTATCACCATCTGCCATATTGGAAGACTGAAGAATGTCATAAATTTCAGAAGCCAGCAGTTTTGTTTCTCCTGGAGTCGTAGTCCTTGAAAAGAAACACACACAAATTAATCTGTCTTGTCACTTCTATTGATTCTGTAATTTTATCCCTTGACTTTGCAGAGCCTTGTTTTCTTCATTCTGATGCTTTGTTCAACTGAAAGGAAATTCCAGTGACTCCTAGAATACCCAACAACATAGAAAAAGCACCTAGCTGCTCAAAAGGTCTTCTAATTTCATGTCATTTTTTTAAAGATTTTATGTATTACATACAGAGAGAGCATGTGCACATGTGCATGGGGTGGTGGGGGTGAGGAGGAACAGAGGAGAGGGAGGGGTTTTAAAGAATCTCCAGCAGACTCCTGGCTGAGTGTTGAGCCCAACACAGGGCTCAATCCAAGAACCTGAGCTGAAACCAAGAATGTGACGCTTAATGGACTGAGACACCCAGGTGCCCCAGGGTCTTCTAATTTCATTTTAAATCTGTGGTTCACTGAGATTCCAAACTTATCATTATAACCGTGCAACAGCATATTTAATCAAAATCATTAATTCAACAATCAACTAAAAGAATCAAGATATAACCCATCCCTGAATTCATACTAACGTAATTTGAAAGTACCCTTTCCTTCAAGAAGGTATAAAACATAAAAATCCAAAGGGAGAAAACAAATCAGGAGAGGATCATTCATGTTAAGAGTTACTTCAATAGGGTGCCTGGGTGGCTCAGTGGGTTAAGCCGCTGCCTTTGGCTCAGGTCATGATCTCAGGGTCCTGGGATCAAGTCCCGCATCGGGCTCTCTGTTCAGCAGGGAGCCTGCTTCCCTCTCACTCTCTCTACCTGCCTCTCTGCCTACTTGTGATCTCTCTCTGTCAAATAAATAAATAAAATCTTAAAAAAAAAAAAAGTTACTTCAATAAAGAGATTTTGTAATAAATTCAAACTGATTGCTTCTTAATTTACATTTTTTACATATCTTTAACAAAGTGTGTGTGTGAGCCGGATGCAAGGTTCTATCCCAGGACCCTGTGATCATGATATATATATCATATATATATATATATATGATATATATATATATATTTATCTCAGGAAACCACAACTAAAACAAAAGTTTTCATTCTTGAACTTTTAAATCCTACCATAGCTCCTCACATAAACATCTATTGCCATTCTGTCCAAAGACTTTCTGCATTGATAGAAATGTTTTACAGCTGCACTGTCCACTCACCACATATGGCTCCTGAGCAACCACAACTAAAAAAATGATTTTATTTACTTTGAATTAATAAATCACCATATGTGGAAAGTGTCCAAACTGGACAGTACAGACTAATGCTTTTTAGTTAGTTAAATTGAATAAACAGTAAATACACATAAGTATAAAAAATAACCCTCATTTCACTTATAGATAAGCTCAATTAAGTTCAAACCTTATACATTTGAGGCCTTTAAATCTACTCCCGTTCAGCTCTACCAACATCAGCACCTTTTGTCTTTTTTTGAATAGCTTTTATAAATGCCTTTTCCTCAACCAAAAGAGCTTTACCCAGACCATTTGCTTTCAAACTTACTCCTCCCTTGAAGGCTCAACCTCAAGTACCATCTTCCTTGTGAAACTTCCTCACCCCAATAGTCTATTCCTCCCTCTACATTTAAAGTACTATGCTGGGGCACCTGGGTGGCTCAGTCAGTTAAGCATCCCGCTCTTGGTTTTGGCCCAGGTTATGATTTCAGGGTTGTGAGAACAAACCCCATGTTGGGTTCTGTGCACAGCGTGGAGTCTGCTCTAGATTCTCTCTCCCTCCCCATCACACTCTCTCTCTAAAATAAATAAATAGGGGTGCCTAGGTGGCTCAGTGGGTTAAAGCCTCTGCCTTCGGCTCAGGTCATGATCCCAGGGTCCTGGGATCCAGCCCCACACTGGGCTCTCTGCTCAGGGGGGAGTCTGCTTCCACCTCTCTCTCTCTGCCTGCCTCTCTGCCTACCCGTGATCTCTGTCAAATAAATAAATAAAATCTTTTAAAAAAATAAATAAAATAGGGACGCCTGGATGGCTCAGTGGGTTAGAGCCTCTGCCTTCAGCTTAGGTCATGATCCCAGGGTTGGGCTCTCTGACCAGCAGGGAGCCTGCTTCCCTTCCTCTGCTTGCTTCTCTACCTACTTGTGATCTCTGTCAAATAAATAAATAAAATCTTAATAAATAAATAAAATCTTTTAAAATATAGTAAAATACTTGTACTTATATTACTGATCTTAATTTTCTTTTTTTTTTTTTCTCTTCAAGAATGGGGATGTATTCTCTCCACAGGGCCTCACTAAACTTTTTACAATCCATTTGTTTACTGAATGAGCAGGACCACCTCAATTTCCAATATTCAAACTATAAATCTATAAAGAACTTCAGGTCCAATGGCACTAATCTGGCAATTTCTGGGCACTCAATTTACTATAGCCACTGCTTTTCTGGGCTACTGTTGACCACAGACATCAATTACTTTGAATGACTTTGGCTGTGTATTGCAAGAAGCTATCAAAAAGACTATTTTGAGGGGGAGATATCTCAGCACTTTTCTGGTAGCTGTTTTACAGTACTGAAAAGGTCACTGTAGTTCTGAGATATTTTAAATACCAGCCAACCACAAGCTGTAAAGAGTATGAGGACTGTAGTTAGAGATACTCATGAATTTAGGAAGGAAAAAAAACAATGTCTTTGCTACCCCTTTTCCACCACCAATACTCTTTTCAAGTGTTTGGACCAAATAAAAAAACAATCATCATAACACATAAAAGACTCAACTAATGAGCTTCATATAAAAAATTTTTAAATGCATACATTATATATTAAATGAACCAGTAGAGACAAAAAATACTAAACCACTGTAACATTAAATGATTATCTTCCTGTTCTGCAGAATAAGCACTGTGTAGTTCTAAACCACACAGGGTTACTTACTAATGCCTTTGAGAATCTGGTGTAAAATTTGAGAATATTTCACAAAAAATGCAAATACAAAAATTTTTCACATCAATTTCAATGAATTTATGTACCTACCCATGTCATCTATCTTATATCAACCCTGAAGAACACAGATGGGTTTAACATTTTTTTTCAACTGATCTAGAACTGGACAGGGTAGAAAAGGAGAAAAGCAATGTAGCAATTCATCCAATGTTTGATAAAATTCAATGAAGTGGAAACTGCTTTTAAGAATATAATTGGTACTGAAATTGGAAGGGGAGGTGAACCATGAGAGACTATGGACTCTGAAAAACGATCTGAGAATTTTGAAGGGGTGGGGGGTGGGAGGTTGGGGGCACCAGGTGGTGGGTATTGTAGAGGGCACAGATTGCATGGAGCACTGGGTGTGGTGCAAAAATAATGAATACTGTTATGCTGAAAAATAAAAAAAAAATTTAAAAAAAAAAAAAGAATATAATTGGTACTATTTGAAAAAAACTAACTGTGATAAGAATACACAAAAATATCCATACTCCTTGATTCTGTAATTCTTCTACTAGAACTTGTTTAAAAAAAAAATCTACAAAATAAAAGTAAACCAAAATATAAAAACAGCCTTTTATATAGTTAGGCAAAGAAATTTCAGAACAGTAGCATTGCCCAACATTAACTTTCAGAGATGATGGAAATGTAGTCAATTAGTTACATGACTACTGAATACTGAGAATATGGCTGGTACAAGTGAAAAACTGGTTTTTAAATTTAATTAATTTAAATTTAAACTGCTCCATGTGGCTAATGACTACCATACTGGACAGAAGTTTCAGAAAAAAGGGAAGACTGCCTCTGCTGTCAGTTTCCTTAAGCTAACCCTCCTTTTCCTGGTTAGTTATTGCTACCGTATGTCTGACATACCATTCCTCTAACTTTTCTGAGATTTGCAAAAGAAACTAGCTCTACAAGAAAACTATGCAAATGATTATTTTCTCAATTCTCTGAAGGATAGTATAGAGCTAGAGCCATTCCAGATTCACAGGAGAGAAGATAGTCTATTATATCTATTGGATTCCTTAGGACTTTGGGGTGTAATTCTCTCATAAACCTGTATCAGTGGTTTTCATATTAACAGCAACAGAAGGGAAAAAATTCCATTTATTCATAAAAACAATTTGCCAAGATGATACATGTGCATTTACAATTGTCTGTGCTGCTATAGGGGCTATCTGCACTAACTTTCAACTAGAAAATTAAAGATTTACCAAAAAACCCAAAAAATAAAACAAAACAAAACAAAAAAACTAAACAAAACAATCCAAAAAACAAAAAAAGAATTTTAAGGATTTACAACAAACTATAACTATGTAACTATAGAGTCACAGAGGGTACAACTGCTTAGATAAAGCAATTACGGATGACAGATTAGAAAAATAGTTCTATGAAATAAATACTCCCACCACCACCTTTAACTTCAGTATTTCATAATTCCAAAATTTCATCATTTTCACACTGGAATAAATTCCTTTCTGGAAGATTTTCCATTTCCATCTACTTAAAAACTGAAAGATTTTATTTTATTTTTTTTAAAGATTTTATTTATTTATTTGACAGAGAGATCACAAGCAGGCAGAGAGGCAGGCAGAGAGAGGAGGAAGCAGGCTCCCTGCTGAGCGAGCCCGATGCGGGGCTCGATCCCAGGACTCTGAGATCATGACCTGAGCCGAAGGCAGCGGCTTAACCCACTGAGCCACCCAGGCGCCCCAAAAACTGAAAGATTTTAAAAGGAGAACATAATCAAATGACTGTGATATTCTCACTGTTAAGTATGGTCTTCAGGTGTACTGCAAAGGACTAATTTTATTGTTATCCTTCTTTAGAAACAAGTAAGGGATCAATTACAGACCCAGATCCCTCCTTTTTAATTTTTTTTTATTAACCTATAATGTATTGTTTGCCCCAAGGGTACAGGCCTGTGAATCATCAGGCTTACACATTTCACAGCACTCACCATAGTACATACCCTCCCCAATGTCCATCACCCAGCCACCCCATTCCTCCCTCCCCCACTGCCCAGCAACCCTCAGTTTGTTTCCTGAGATTAAGAGTCTCTTATGGTTTGTCTCCCTCCCGATCCCACCTTGTTTCATTTTTTCCCTCCCTACCCCACGACCCCCTGCCCTTACTCTCAAATTCCTCCTATCAGAGAGATCATATGATAACTTTCTCTGCTTGACTTATTTTGCTTAGCATAATACCCTCTAGTTCCATCCAAGTAGTTGCAAATGGCAAGATTTTGTTTCTTTTGATGGCTGCATAGTATTCCTGTGTGTGTGTGTGTGTGTGTGTGTGTGTGTGTGTGTACCACATCTTCTTTATTTGTTCATCTGTTGATGACATTTAGGTTCTTTCCATAGTTTGGCTACTGTGGACACTGCTGCTATAAACAGTTGGGTCAGACCCAGATCCCTTTTAAAACTAAGTAAAATTTTGTCTTAGGCAAAATTAAATTTACAAAAGCATATAAGCAAATTAAATTACAAATGAAGTTATTTCTTGATCTGTGTACTATGAACTACCTGTTCAATAAGTCAATTATAAGTAATTATTTCCTTATTTTCAAAAAATGCTTTTAAAACCAAAAGAGGGCGCCTGAGTGGCTCAGTGGGTTAAGCCTCTGCCTTCAGCTCAGGTCATGATCTCAGGGTCTTGGGATCGAGTCCCGCATTGGGCTCTCTGCTCAGTGGGGAGCCTGCTTCCTCCTCTCTCTCTCTCTGCTTGCCTCTCTACCTACTTGTGATTTCTCTCTGTCAAATAAGTAAATAAAATCTTTAAAAATAAATAAATAAATAAATAAATTTAAAAAGCCAAAAGAAAAATCCAAGACCATCTACACATTTAAAAGCTACCTTAGTCCTAAAGAAAAAAATTACTGTTGGGGTGCCTGGGTGGCTCAGTTGGTTAAGTGTCTTCATTCGGCTCAGGTCAAGAGTCCCGGGATTGAGCCCCCGCATCAGGCTCCCTGCTCAGAGAGCAGGCTGCTTCTCCCTCTGGCCCTCACCAGCTAGTGCTCTCTTTCTCTCTCTCAAATAAATAAAATATTAAAAAAAAATAAAAATAGGGGCACCTGGGTGGCTCAGTGGGTTAAAGCCTCTGCCTTCGGCTCAGGTCATGATCCCGGGGTCCTGGGATCAAGCCCCACATCGGGCTTTCTGCTCTGCGGGGAGCCTGCTTCCTCCTCTCTCTCTCTCTCTCTCTCTGCCTGCCTCTCTGCCTACTTGTGATCTCTGTCAAATAAATAAATAAAATCTTTAAAAAATAAAATTAAGTTAAAATAATAAAAATTTAAAAAATTACTGTTCAAATACTATCATTCAAAACATTAAAAAAGTTTAGACTTTTATGGTCTATTTGGCCATAAATGCAAGAGAGACTGCATAATCAAACAAGTATTAATTGCCCTAATCTTCTTAGGCAAGTGCAAATTGAAAGAGCTGATTAATAATCCCCCGGATTTAGTTCAGCCTTTAAAATCTGACATCAGGGGCGCCTGGGTGGCTCAGTGGGTTAAGCCTCTGCCTTCAGCTCGGGTCGTGATCCCAGGGTCCTGGGATCGAGCCCCGAATCGGGCTCTTTGCTCTGCGGGGAGCCTGCTTCCTCCTGCCTCTCTCTCTCTGCCTGCCTCTCTGCCTACTTGTAATATCTGACTGTCAAATAAATAAATAAAATCTTTAAAAAAAAAATAAATAAAAAATAAAATCTGACATCAGAAGGGCGCCTGGGTGGCTTAGTGGGTTAAAGCATCTGCCTTCAGCTCAGGTCATGATCTCAGTGTCCTGGAATCAAGTCCCTCATTGGGCTCCCTGCTCAGCAGGAAGCCTGCTTCTCCCCAAGCCTCTGCCCTTCCCCCCACTTGTGCTCTAATAAATAAATAAAATTTTCAAAAAAAAAAAAGTCTACTATTCTATAGATGTCTCTCTCACTTACATATATATACACTCACACATACACATGTATACTACAACCTTAGCCAACCAAACTAAAAAACTGATTTACAGGTTTAATCTACGGGACCTCTAAAACTTGCTCTAAGTCTTTGAAGTTCAAATTTAAAGTATATTTTAAAATAGCAACAGTAGGTTTTTCATCTAATTTCTTAAATAATCTGTACAACATATTTTCAACTTCAGCATCTATGTGTTAAAAGAATAAACAATCTTAATTTCATCATATGAATAAAATAGCCCTATAGAAGCATCCATGCTTAAACCTTTCACTGTTTCCAACAGAGCTAATATGCCAGTTAAAACTAGTTAACTACACAGCACTAAAGCATACTAGAAACAAGAATAATGCAACCTTATATTTTATAGGTTATAAAATATACAAAGCTTTTCTACATATATTATCCCATTTGGTCCTCAATCACTTTGAAGCTGTCACTGTAGGCTTTAGTAAGGAAACTGAGGGCAAAGAGAGTCTTTGTCTCAAGTAAGAGCTAGAATTCAAATTTTTACTAGTGAAACTGACCTCAAAGGAAGACCTCATAGGGAATAATTAACACAACTGATGGCAGTTAACATTTTCTGTTGTTTATTCCTAACTGATCAAATAAAAACAAGAAAAAAACCTCAGTCTCTACCTTATCATTATCAAAGATCAAGGCACCATAGTACTCTTACCAGGCAGCTAACCCCATAACAAATATTTTAAAGATTCCGAAAAAAGTAAGATTAACAAAATAAAATTCATTCAGAAGCCAAGAAAACTAAGAAAAAACGCACACTGCCTTGGAAGTCAGTTTAGATGATTCTTCGCTGATACAATATAACCATTAGTGTTTGGGAGGTACAGAACTTCTAGGAGCGCTCAAGCCAAAGAAACTGCAAGTTTTCTTTCCTGTGGTCATTTACAGCAGCTATTTATTGTTCTTGACCCTTTCGTGCCCTGGAATGCTGTGGGGGTTACCATGCTGAATTTATGCACAAGCTAAAAGCACCGGATGTGCCAGAGAGGCCATTTTTGATTAGGTTTTCCAACAGGACCCTTACAACTAATGAGTTCTTTCGAGGTGGGGAGAAGGGTTATAAACCAAGACTTCACATCCTACCCTTGCAGCTCAGAGAAACTAGTTGTGGCTGAGGCTGATGCAGGGAGTTGTAGACAGCTGGACTTCCTAATATCCATCAGATCTTGCAAAAAACTGAAGGTGAATGCAGAGGACTCTGAAATGCCACCCAAGAGCCTTCTGAAATAAATACAAGTTTGGGGGCCTGGGTGGTTCATTCGGTTCAGCGTCTGCCTTCGGCTCAGATCATGATCCAGGGCCACATTAGGCATCCTGTTCATTGGGAAGTCTGTTTCTCCCACTCTCTGCCCCTCCCCCCTGCTCATGCGCATGCACTCTCTAATACATACATAAATAAATCTTAAGAATATATATATATATAAGTTTTTACAATGCTCCTTAAGGAGTCACTACAGAAGTAGGATGCCTGGGTGGCTCAGGGAACTCAGTGACTGCCTAGGGTTCAGGTCAGGATCCCAGGGTCCTGGAATGGAGTCCTGTTAGGCTCCTTGCTCAGTAGGGAGCCTGCTTCTCCCACTATCTGCTGCTCCCCTTGCTTGTGTTCTGACAAACGAATAAAAATCCTAGAAAAGAGAAAAAGAAGACCCAGTTGGGCAGGGGATGGAGGCACAAGCAAGGGTACAACTTCTATGTTGTTAGAAATTACCTCATCTGTATATCGTGTACTGGGACACCTCTCCGTACTACCTGTGCCTGCATTGATTAGATGGCAAGATATAGAATGCCAATATAAGACAGTATGTTGACAATTACTCAATTTATTTTAAATCAGATAAATTAGGGGCACCTGGGTAGCTCAGTTGGTTAAGTGCCTGCCTTCAGCTCAGGTCCCGGGATCCAGTCCCTGCTCAGTGGGGAGTCTGCTTCTCCCCCTCTCTCTCTGCCCCTCTGCCTGCTTGTGCTCTCTCTCACACTCTCTCTCTCAAAATAAACAAAGTAACCATAAATTAATTAACTAATTAATTAAATGGCTACTCATTATAGTTTTAAAAGCAGTCAAGTCTAGTAGGAGATCAAAATACACAGTAAACTAAGATTAAGCCTCAAGAAGCACAGCTTTTTTGCTTCCAGACACAGTAGAAATACTGGAACACTTAATCTTCAATTTCTAGCCTTCTAAAAGGAAATCAGCAAACCCTAAGAAAGGAACAAAACCAGGGAATCCCAGGGGCAAGAGAACTCAAGGACTACAGATAAGTAACTTTGACTCTGTACGTTCCTTTTTTCTTACCTATAAAACTGTCATCTGTCAAAGCTACTTCAAAAGTTGTAACAAAATGAGACAATGGATATGAAAATCTTAGTAAGATGAAAGGTACAATTAAAAACCACCCATTTGCTAAAATTCAAATTAAATGGCTCTTAAGTCTCTGAGAAATAGCTTGATAATGCTCAGGAAAATCTTATCAAAAGCCCTTTTTTGCCATGATATTTAACAAAGGTTCTTTTCAATAAGATAGGAATGAAGTAGCAAAAGAACTTTGTAGGGTACTATAATATTACATTTTTTTTTTTAAAGATTTTAGTTATTTGACAGAGAGAGAGAGTGTACACAAGCAGGGGGAGCAGCAGAGGGAGAGGGAGAAGCATGCTCTCCACTGAGCAGGGAGCCTGAAGTGGGACTGGATCCCAGTACCCTGGGATCATGACCTGAGTCAAAGGCAGACACTTAACCGACTAAGCCACCCAGGCGCGCCCCAGTACTGCATACTTTCAAATGTGATTAATAACTTGTGTTGCTTTGCTAGCAAATCAATTTACATATACCTCACAGAACTTCATACAAGGTAGGATTTTCTCTTTTTAAAGATATGATTCATAAGTACCATATTTATCAATATTCTAAATAAAATTTGAGCATTTTCCTAAGTACTATTAATATCAGTGTTTAAGAATAATCCAAGAACACTGACCATCAGAACATTTCCGGACATACAACCCACAAAAGCATGCCTTCATATCAGAATAAAAATTTCAGTAAAATGATATACTGACAATCAGCATTCATTTAACAGGAAGATCCATTTTTCTACTGCCTTAGGAGACACCCTTTATTGTACTTACTTCTGTATAACATTTTGCAGACTTAACATCATCCCCAGTTCTCCTTTCATCTTTTCTCTGTTAGCACGGCATTCTGCCAAGTACCGAAGAGCCTACAGCAAAAACAGTGACAGGTTAATTCACAGCTCCAGACTATTCAAAACTAAACCAGTTACTAACCTACTGCAAGAGGAAAAAAGAGTGCAAAATAGGTTTTTGTTTTTAGAATCCACTGGTTTTGAAGTGTTTAGAAACTCTTCTTTAAATGTGATAATCATTGCTTTTGTGTTAATGGTCTTTCAATAAAAAGCTGTTTGGTCAAAAAAAAAATTAAATAAATAAATAAATAAAATAAATAAAATAAATAAATGTGATAATCAGAGCAGTCCCCTAGGGAAGAAATGATCCTTTGAGCTGAAGCGGCTGAATCTGCTCTTTGAAATGATGGCTCCTAACTTATCTGCAAGGTCAAAATTAGGTTGTTCCAGCTTCCTTTTCGCCACACTTCACCTTGACCGAGATAGAAGGAACCACATTCTATTTATTACTTTCAGGGAGTAGTCCCAGTAGCCACCATTTCCCTAGATGCTTTTTATATATTAATTAAAAGAACCTGCTGAGAGAGGCAAAGCATACAACCACCTTTATAGAATGAACTGTTTCTAGTTTTACACTTCACCTTTAAAATGTCCTTTTTTTACTGAAAAGCAAAAGATAAACTCACACAAATTTCTATTTTGGGAGCTTAACTTCTACGGTGCTTTTTTCTTAAAATGTAAAGTACACTTTTTAAAATTTATTTTTTATTGACGTGTGATCAAAAATGTAAAGTACATTTTGCAAGTATTTCTTTCACGTTCTGATTCTTTAGGGATTTCATTCCTAATCACTCATCATTTACTGAAGACTTTGGCACCTGCTTCTCAGGGATAGGTCTGTGAACTACACCACCCAAAACTCTGCCGTCTCAGCCTACTGACCTTCACATTTTCTCTTGGTCCTCTACGCTACATTTCCCAATGAAAATGGTACCACCTACCAAATCACAAATTCAAAGACCCCTCTCTGTCTATAATCTCCCATAATTTCTGCAACTTCTCCTAACTTTGATTTTCATTTCAGTCCATAAAGGATTAACTGCTGTGGGAACTGCCTTGCTCCACAAAAAACTAACAAACAGGACAATATGTCTTAAACATACTGAACAAGAGGCAGCATAGGACTGTGACGTCTGAGAGAAGAGAAGTGATGAAGAAGGCCTTGTAACTGCCCCCACCTTACTGCTCTGGAGGCAGTGTTCAGACTAGCACAGGGAGCGGGAACCCAAAAGGAGCCCAGTGGTCTTGCTGAGTTACAGATGCAGATATCAGAGGTGGGGAGGTTAGGGTGGTACAGTTTAGTAAAAATAAATATTTGGTCTTTGCCCATTTCCTGGTGTAGAACTCCTAAAGCCCTTGCAATTTTCAGAGTGACAGCAGTTTCTTTTGTTACTCATAAGGCAGCCTTTTTGATCACACCAGGGTTTATTTAAAAGAAGTGAGCTGGGCTGAGGCTCCAAGATAGCCTCAGAATGTGGCTGATCACTAGAAAGACCAAGAGATTACAGGGTGGGAAATTTCAGCCCCACCCATTGGCTGGAGATGGGGATGTGCTGGAGATTAAGCTCTATGTTTTATAGAGCTTGAACAAGGAGATTCAGAGTTTCCGAAGTGGGGAATACATCCATCTGCCAGGAGTGTGGCACACCTCAACTCCACAGGGACAGATGGTACGGCACTCAAGACCCCTCCAGACCTTGCCCTATAAACCTATTCATTTGTACCCTTTATAATAAACTAGTACATGTAAGTAAAGTAGCTTCCTGAGATCTGGAGCCATTCTAGTAAATTATCAAACTTGAGGAGAGAGCCACTGGAACACCCAAGTTATAGCTGCTCAGTCAGAAATTCGGGTGACCTGATACTTGCACCTGGCCTTTGAAGTGCATGCAGTTTTGTGGGAGTGAGCCTTACATTTGGGGGGTTTGACACTTAACACCAGGTGGGTAGACTAAACTGAAGTCAATTGCTGGACACCCAGCTGGTGTCCTACAGACTCTGAGAATTGGCTGGTGTCAGAAAACACTCCAGGTGGCTAGAATTTACAGAGCAGAATAAAAGAGAGGAAGGATCTGACCAGGAGGGGGAAAAAAAAATCAACAGAAACAGACCAAGATGTGACAGAGATGGAATTAGAAAATAAGGGCATTTAAAACAGCTATTATAAATATGCTCCATATGCTCAAGGATGAGTAGGAAAACATGAGCATGGTGAGGAAAGAAATGAAAGATATTAAAAAGCTCCAAATGTAACTTCTCACGGACAAAAACAAAATATCTGAAATGAAAACAACACTGGATGGGTTAAGAACAGATTAGACACCACAGAAAAAAAGATCAGTGAACTTAAAATGTAGCAACAGAAACTATCCAAGATGAAGATCAAAGGCAGGTGGAAGACTTAAAGGAAAAAAAAAAAATTAGAGCAGCACAACAATGACCTGTAGGACAACTTGAAATATTTAACATACATGAAACTAGAGTACTGGAAGAGGAGTGAGGAGGCATTAAAAAAAAAAAATGAAAAAATAGTGGATGACAACTTCCCCAAAATAATGAAAACTATAAAAACACATATCCAAGCAGCTCAACAAATCCCAAGAGAAGAACAACAAAAATAAGACACAAAGAAAACCATCCATCCAAAGCACATCATAATCATTGCTGGAAAACAGTGATAAAAAAAAAAACAAACACAGAAAAAGGATTTACATAGAGAGGAACAAAGGTAAGAATTACAGCAGTCTCGGTAAAAATCATATGAAACAAAAGAAGAGTACAGCTTATAAGAGTGACGAGAAAACAGAATTATAAAAACACCACACATGCTCTTCAAACTCAGTGGGACCTTGAACCCACTATTCCTCTCCTTTCTCTCTAGCTCCATCCCTCCATGACTTGACCTCCCTTCCAGCTCAGCCTGGCATCTACAGGCTATCATTTCAACTACTCTTGTCAAAATCCTGAATTCCTTTGCCTACCCTCTGGACAACTTACCTGGCCAAGAATCAACTCTGACCAAATCCAACTATTTGGCTCTCAGGGCCTACAGGGGCCTCAAGGGAGGTGAAAAAGGAGTTTTGTACACCTTAAGTAACTTATCAATTCAGTGTTACCGAGCTAATTGGGCCTTCAAAACTACCGTAACAATCTCTCCATTCTCCTCAGTTAGCAACCTGTCCCATTTTCTGTAACAACTCTAAGAGCCTCCTCAAACAACTTCTACTCCGGCAGCACCTAGCCTTCTGAATTTAAATAGAGCCAAGTCAAGGATGCCTGAGTGGCTCTGTCAGTTAAGCCTCTGCCTTTGTTTTAGCTCAGGTGATGAAACAGGGTCCGGGGATCAAGTCCCACCTCAGGCTCCCTGCTCAGCAGGGAACATGCTTCTCCCTCTGCCTGCTCCCCTGCCTGTGCTTGTGCTCTGACAATTAAGTAGAGACAAGTCTAGTCCACCCAAAAAGCCCACCCTACCTTCAGGCCCAAGTCCCTATCTGGAGCCCAACACTCTTCATAAACTTACACCCTGCACAAGAATTAATGACTCTCTAATACCTACTATCCAATCCATATTCATTTCAAAATATCTAAAAAGATACGTTTATGTTTGATTTGTTCAAATTAGGAACCAAATCAGGTACACACATTACCCTTGGCTGATTAAGTCTCCCAAGGCACTTTTAATCTTCAACAGTTACCACTATTCCTCTCCTCCACCCCAACTGTCTTTCTTTTTAATGTCATTTTCTGTTCACAGAACCAGATTATTTGTCCTAGTGTAATTACCACATTCTGTTGCCTGATTGCTTTAAATTGTTCTTTCACTTTCCTCTAGTTCCCACATTTCTCACAACATGGTAGTTCCCTCTACATTATTAGCTATGATCCTGTAGGTTTTTCTCTTTTCCTCTCCTTTCCTTATCTTTCCCTCCCACCTTCTATGAAAACAAGTGCTTTGTCCATCTACTGACAGGTGGATAAAGAGAATGTGGGGGACGCCTGGGTGGCTCAGTGGGTTAAGGCCTCAGCCTCTGTTCAGGTCATGATCTCAGGGTCCTGGGATTGAGCCCCGCATCGGGCTCTGCTCAGTGGGGAGCCTCCTCCCCCACTCCTCTGCCTACCTCTCTGCCTACTTGTGATCTCTCTCTGTCAAATAAATAAATAAAATCTTAAAAAAAAAAAAAAGAGAATGTGGCATTTCCCTACATTGGAGTATTATTTGGCCATAAAAAGGAATGCAGTACTAGACATGGGACAATATAGATGAATCTTGAAAACATCATGCTCAGTGAAAGCAGCCAGTCACAAAAACCACATATTACATGATTCTATTTATGTAAAAAAAAATATATATATATAGGCTTTTTTTTTTTCCCCAAATAGGCAAATACAGAGATATAAAGAGGTTATTTGGGGAAGAGGTGCTGGGAAGGAACAGGTAGAAGAGTTTCTTTCTAAGGTGATAAAAATGTTCTAATATTGATTGCGCTGATCACTCTGCAACTCTGAATACACTAAAAACCAATGAATGACACACTTTAAATAAGTGACTTGTATGTGCTTCAGACCTTAACAAAAGTATTATAGAATAAAAACAAGTATCTTTTTAATGTGTCTATCCATACTGAAATGATACAATCGTCAAGCTTTCTTAGTAAGTGAAAAAAGGAAGTCGCAGAACATTCCATGCATGCAGTATGCTACCATTTATGTCAAAGGACCATACACACAGACACACACGAGTCTGCACATGTAGAAATACAGACTTATTACTATTTACTCTATAGTCACTTTTAATTTTTTATGTCATCTAACACTTTTTCAAATTCTTCTGAATTGCAGAATTGTCACACTGAGATTAAAATTACTAAAGGCAACTTACGAGCAAAGCTGAGTGGACAACTGGGGGGTTGGGATGATCCATAAACAAAATAAGGCCAGGGAGACATCCCTGGTCCTGGACAATGGCTCTTCTATTTAATGGATCTGCTGCTAGATCCCGGAGTTGGTTAACTACCGAGAGAGCATCAGGTTCTTCATTCATCGTGGAGGAGGATGAATTCATCTTCTATGCCATACACGTGAACAAAATCTTCTTAAATTCTGTAGAAACGGTTTGCAAAATTAGTTCTAGGCTGCTGAGGTACGTTCTGGCATTTGTCAAACAATCAGGATTACAACACCTTTAGAAAGAAACAGATGAATCTCAATCACACAAAAACTTGAGACTTGGCAATTCCACAGTTTAAGTAAAATGAACATAAGAAGCTGAGTAAAAAAAACACACCAAAAACCAAGTTATTTATGCGCACATTTAAAGAACATATGTCACCTTCAATATTCCAATAAATTCCATTTTAGCAATACATATTTTAACACTGAAGTCACAATAAACAGGATCTTTACAGTTAAAGCTCATAACCTGCACTATACTTCTCAAATTATACCACTGCCAGTGCTTTTTTCCTCTAGAACAGTTCTGAAGCCTAACACAAGTGCCTCAGGGAATGTGGCTAGCTGAAAGCTTTTTTTTTTTTATTCATCTACGAACAAAACCCAGCATACTGGGTTTACAAAAGATAAAAACCCCTAGGAAAAAGGAGGGAGTCAAAAAAGACCGTGAACAAAAAACAAGGCAAAAAGGGTATTTCACCCTGTGTCAGGCCCCAGGAGTTAGGGAGATCACAGTGAATATGAACTGAATCTAAACACACCTGTCCATCTTCTGAGTGTGCCATATTCAGAAGAATGGAACACAATTCGAGGTAATTCATTTGACAGATAAGAAAACAGTCACAGAGAAGTTAAATAATTTGCCCCATGTGACGAAAGCTAGTGAGTATAAAAGTGCACTAAAATCTTATCTCCTGGGGCCCCTGGGTGGCTCAGTGGGTTAAGCCTCTGCCTTCTGCTCAGGTCATGATCCCAGGGTCCTGGGATCGAGCCCCACATCGGGTTCTCTGCTCAGTGGGGAGCCTGCTTCCCCCACTCTCTCTCTGCCTGCCTCTCTGTCAAATAAATAAATGAAATTTTTTAAATAAAATAAAATCTTATCTCCTAAACAACAGTCTTTCCACTTTCATGGCCTTTTAAAATTTTTATTTAAATTTAATTAACTAACATATAATATACTATTGGTTTGAGAGGCAAAGGTCAGTGATTCATCAGTCTTATACAATACCTAGTGCTCCTTATATCACGTGCCCTCTTTAATGTCCATTACCCAGTTACCCCATCCCTTCACCCCTCTACCCTCCAGCAACCCTGCTTGTTTCTTCCATAGTCTTTTT
The DNA here is from genome assembly GCF_902655055.1 of Lutra lutra. Lineage (NCBI taxonomy): Eukaryota > Metazoa > Chordata > Mammalia > Carnivora > Mustelidae > Lutra > Lutra lutra. The sequence goes on along the minus strand of NC_062281.1, from coordinate 68,757,768 downwards.
ATTTTTTTCCACATATTACTTTTTATTTTTTTTTTTTTAAGATTTATTCATTTGAGAGAGAATGAGAGAGAGTTCACGTGCATGCGTGGGGGTAGGAGTAGAGGGAGAAGGAGAAAATCTCCAGCAGCCTCCATCCTGAGCACTGAATGAGATGTGGGGTTTGATCCCAGGACTGAGCCAAAATCAAGGGTCAGTTGCTTACTCACTAAGCCACCCAAGCACACCTCTATGCAGTCCTTTTAAATTTGCATACCTTTTCCCCATAAAAGCAAACCTGGTTATTTTAGAAAATATGCTAAACATACAAAAGCCAAAGAAACAAAATATCAAGGAATAATCTTCATATGTGCAGAAAGTTAAAAATAATAACTCCATTCACCAAGTTACACTGCACATTCCTTATTAGTAAGAATATAAAGGTGTAAATACTTTCCATGAATAAATAAGTTATGTATGGTTAGTGTCAACTTCAAAAACAATGCCAATTAGGAAAGGGAGGGGATGGACAAAATTTTTCTGTAACTCCAGAAAGACTACAAAGGCTATTTTGGGGAGAAAAGGTAATAATGCAGAACTGGCCTTACCAGGTATTGGGGGGGAGGGGCCCTGCACAATAGAATGATACTTCTCCCAGGAAAGTTACTTACACATTCAGTATAAGAAAGCAGGCTCTCAGTGAGTCAGACCAAGGCTCCACTGCTTGGTAATAAATATGATTTCGGGCAAATCCCTTACTCTTTGTCTCAGTTTCTTCATCTGTAACTTAAGGCTAATTATAGCAGCTATCAAAAGTGTATTGTCTAGGGGCGCCTGGGTGGCTCAGTGGATTAAAGCCTCTGGCTTAGGCTCAGGTCATGATCCCAGGGTCCTGGGATCGAGCCCTGCATCAGGCTCTCTGCTCAGCAGGGAGCCTGCTTCCTCCTCTCTCTGCCTGCCTCTCTGCCTACGTGTGATCTGTCAAATAAATAAAAAAAAAATCTTTAAAAAAAAAAATAGTAAGATTATGGGACGCCTGGGTGGCTCAGTGGGTTAAGCCTCTGCCTTCGGCTCGGTTTGTGATCCCAGGGTTCTGGGATCGAGCCCCGCATTGAGCCCCACATCAGGCTCTCTGCTCAGCAGGGAGCTTGCTTCCCCCTCTCTCTCTGCCTTGTGATCTCTCTGTCAAATAAATAAATAAAATCTTTAAAAAAAAATAGTAAGATTACTCAATAAATGGTATTGGAATGACTTCTAAGCAATTTAAAACCAATGCTAAGCAAGTTTAATTCATATAATATGGCAAAAAGAAATCCTATTCAAGATAAAATACATTAGTTAGATTTTTTTAGGTATGCAAGCAAATGCAAAATAAAGGACTCAGAAAACAGGGCTTTAACAAGATAGTATTTGGCAGGTTATTTTCAAAAAATGAAAATATTATATTGTGGCAATTTAAAAAAATTTAGAGGGGTACCTGGGTGGCTCAGTGGGTTAAAGCCTCTGCCATCGGCTCGGGTCATGATCCTAGGGTCATGGGATTGAGCCTCACATCAGGCTCTCTGCTCAGTGGGGAACCTGCTTCCTCTTCTCTCTGTCTGCCTTTCTGCCTACTTGTGATCTCTGCCAAATAAATAAATAAAATCTTAAAAAAAAAATCTAAAAAAATTTAGAAAAAAAGCAACAAACTGAATGCACAGAGATAAGACTAACGGGTCTGGGAGCATGCTGCCTCTTAGGTTCCTCTATTTTCAATATCCTCAATATCCCTGTTTACAAACCACCTTATCCATGAGCTTTATAAAGTGCTATCAACAACACAAATCTTATGCAAACTGGAACCTGAAGAACCAATTACTGGCTCAAAGGCCCAAGAACCAAGTTACATTTAAGAACCAAATACACTGGAAGGGGTCCTTTTGCATTCACCTCTGGCTGTGTAACCGGAGAGCTCCAATCTTAGCTAAGGAGTCCTTAGATACATTTAATCATTCAGTTTAAATGATGCTGAAAACCTTATGGCCTTTCTTGTTCCTTTGAGATGAATAAAAGCCAAAACATTTAAAACTCTCAGTTTTCAAAGCCCACGGAGAAGGAGAGGACTCAAATAAGATTTTCCAAGGAAAAAGTAAGGAATATCACAAGGCATCAAAAATCCTAACAAAACAGAGGCAGAAGCTGTGGTCAAGCACTGCATTTCCTCTGGCATGAATGCAAGAAAGGTAGAAAGAAGCTATGATTTCTCCCCTAAATTACATGAGTTTTTAGGTAAAACTTTAAGAGATTTCCTCAGTGTTAAGAGTTCATTTTTCTTATTTAATATTCTTGCCAAAATCAAGTTTTCCTGAGAATTGCCTAAATCCTGTTAAATGATCAATATTTCTGTGGATTGAGGAATTCACATAGACGTTTTTATAAGATAGCTATGGAACAGTTGAGAAAATGGAAACAGGTAAGCAAAAGTTGGAACTTTATCGCCAATTCATGTATTAGATACATTTAGTCTTTGTGTTAATTGTATCATTTTCACACACTCAAATTGTTTGATAAAAATGTTAGCCTTCCTAGGCTGGAAAAAATGTTTTTTAAATGATACATTTTGGTATTCATTCTATCTTACCCTCTCTTATTCTCAAATTGGCAAATCTCAAAATATATTTTTTAAAGATTTTGTTTATTTATTTGACAAAGAGAGAGAAGAATCAGGTGGAGCAGCAGGCAGAGGGAGTGGGAGAAGCTTCGGGGCTCCATCCCAAGACCCCTGGGATCATGACCTGAACAGAAGGCAAACACTTAACCAAAGAAGCCACCCAGGCATCCCTCAAAACAATTTTCAAATAACATTTTAAATACATTTATGAGTAATTTTGTAGCAACCAATGAACCAAAACTTAAAATCAAAAACAACTCTCTTCTTCTAATAAGGAGTACTAAATTAGGTTCAAAACAAAATAAGCTTGCAGGGTGCCTACATGGTCGGTGGGTTTTAAGCATCTGCCTTCAGCTCAGGTCATGATCCCAGTGTCCCAGGATAGGGCCCCATATTGGGAGTCTGCTCTTCTGTGTGCTTCTCTACTGTTCTCCCTGCCTCTCTCAAATAAATAAATAAAATATTTCAAAAAAAAAAAAAAAGAAAGAAAGAAAAGATTTAGCTTGCTTTATAGTTTCACTTTTTATTTAAAATACTAATGCCAAGAAATGTGGACCTGGACAGCCTGCATCAGCTAAACTGGGATTATTAAAATGCAGATTCCAAGGCCCATACCCAGACCTCACTAGGAATCCTCGGAGGTAGGGCCCAACACATGATTTTAATAAGCACACCGGTGACTCCTGGTGCAAATAAGAGCAATTAAAACTTAACGGTGGTCGATAACTGCCTGTCTTTTTAATATGGCTGGGAACATCTGAATAAAACTCTGAACATTTAAATTCTACGAAATACTTTAATTATCATGCAACATGACACTAAGTAAATTTGGGACCATGTTTTGGTTTCATTACCAGATAACCAAATAAATAAACTAAAATAAACCCCCACTAGTAGTAGCAAACCCCCAGCAGTAGCAAATTTGCTGACTCCTTCCAAAGACAATGGAAGCTTTTCATCAAAAGAAGAAAATTGTGGGGGCGCCTGGGTGGCTCAGTGGGTTAAGCCGCTGCCTTCGGCTCAGGTCATGATCTTGGAGTCCCGGGATCGAGTTCCGCATCCCGCATCTCTGCTCAGCAGGGAGCCTGCTTCCTCCTGTCTCTCTGCCTGCCTCTCTGCCTGCTTGTGATCTCTGTCTGTCAAATAAATTTAAAAAAAAAAATCTTTAAAAAAAAAAAAAAAGAAGAAGAAAATTGTGGGGGAAATTATGGTGGAGAACTTGTGTACAGATGTTGTAAGTAAACAGAGGGTTCTTGAAATTTTGTTAGCAGTATTATTTAATATCTCTCTTGTCTCAATCATTTTATTTTTTTGACCAATACCTGATGACTTACAAGTTAGCTTTTAATTACTTTTTAAATAATCTTTTCTGTTTTAAGATTTTTGGCTGCTAAGCTAAAGTTGCCAATACAGACATAACGAAAAATCAAAGCCTCACTAGCAAATGAGGAAAACGCGAAAAAACCTTTCTGTTTTATTTTCTCTTTTTGTTTAGCTCAATTTGGACAAAGAGATCATAAGACAATACATGCTACCCAAACTTTAAGGAGTACTCTGATTATCTAAGGGATCTTGTTCAAAAGCAGATCTGATTCAGCAGATGGAGTGAGGCTTGAGATTCTGCATTTCCAAAAAGCTCCCAGGTGAGGTCTATCCTGCTGGATGGAACTGGGAATTCAGGTGATACATATGAGACTATAATTATGATTTTCAATTCTTCAGCCAAAACCTACCATTCAGTTCAAAGAATGATTCAGATCTCTTACAACTAAGAGCTGCAGAGAGTACACACCCACAACCTAAATCCATATTAGTTAAGCAAGTTTTTAAAAAATAACCTAAGCATTGAGTTCAGATCTGGCTTTACTTTACTAGCAACTAACTGTAACTCTTGGAGAAATTGAGCCTCAGTTTCCTATCAATAATCCCCAATGATTGTCAGGATCAAGAAAATAACTTGAGGCGAGCACCAGCAGTTACCAAACAAGAACTATATACTTGATCCTGTGGTACTTTTATTCCACCAGGTGTTGGGGTATATTCTGCACCTCCCTAACACATCAGAGCACTATCACGAAAGGAGTTGCTAACTGCACGAAGGCCTCCAAGAAGTTATTAAAATACAAGAATGTGAAATCTGATCTCTTTTGAATAGAGACAAACACAATGTTCTTCCACTCCTAGCAGACATGCAGGTGCACAAAACAGTTACCAAAGAACAAGCCGGAGAGATGAAGTGAGATGACAGCCATTAACGCCAGGGTTCGAAAAAATCGGGAGTGCCGGGAATGGAGAGGAAATGAACAAAGCTAACATTTTTACAGGACATATCGGGACAAAGCGCTTTAAAGCGCTTGGTGGGACGCACTGTTGGGTCCCGGGAAGGCCAGGGGAGAGCGCCTCGGCCCAGGCCGACTCGCAGATTTGATGCAGGGGCCGCTCTCCGCGGCCTTCCTGGCTCCACTGCTTTGTCTGCCTCCCCTAGATCCTTACATACCGCGCCACAGATTCAGGAGTCCAGAGCCTGGCGCACCATCAGGGCCACACCAACGAATGAGGCAGAGGGACCGAGGAGCCGCCGAGCGGATCCCTCCGTCAGCAGACGCGGCCTCAGCGGTAGCAAACGACCAGGTTAACTCGAGGAGCCAAAGAGCGAGGACGCTGGCGGGGAAAGGCTGTACAGACTCTCCCCCATGATCCTGCAACATCTGTCAGTTCTGGCTTCTCATTGGCTGATAGCATTCCAACGCGAGGTTAAGACGCCCAGTACGTGAAGACCTTCTTAAACTAAAGCGTTCATTGGTGATCTAGGGGAAATGCACTAAGGGTTGAACGGAAGGGTCCAATGAGAGCACAGGAACAGCGGACTTGGACCGAACGAGTGTCCGTCCGCTAAGCACTGAGCGAAGAAACTTGCATCCGGGCGGAGAAACCGTTTTAGTTTCCCCGACTACAATTCCCAGCATTCCCGCGCTGAAGTAACCTGTCTGCTCCTGCGTTCGGAAATTCAAATGGTACGTTTTTCTCTGGCAGCTCTTTCAGGTGGAATAAAGTATTTTCGTGATATTTCTTCGTTTTTGTGAGTCTTAATTATTAAAGTTTTTTGAGTTTTTGGTAAGGACATTAGCCCTATGTTAGGTGTTTTTTTGATTGCGTTCATTTCTTGTTAGTGTTCACTGTGTTCCTAAGCGCGAAGGCTGCGAAGTACAGTTTTTTATTTTAAATAATAACTTCTTATTGGAAGGATTTTTTTTTCTTGTAAGGGAAAGGGACTTAATCAGAGAGAATCTTCTCAAATCCATCATAAAGTATTTTTTAGATATTATCTTCTATTTAGTTTATAATAGTAAAGATTTATATACTTTTATCAATGCTAGTCACTGGCGGTTTTGTTTTGCTTAAGTATAGATCTTGGTTTTTAAAGCTATTTCTCTAAATATAAGTATAATTTAAATTCCACAGGCCAGTCTGAGAATAATGCATCCACTGCACCAATAAGTTAACTGAATGGTCTAGAGTCTCTTTCACAATTTGTTTTTGCCACGTAGCTCAAGGAATTTAAGAGGCCTCTAATGGGGAAAGAGAGTGCATAAGAACAAATTTCCCCGGGGCGCCAAGCTTGCTCAGTCATAGGGCATGCAACTCTCCAGATCCTAAGTTAAAGCCCCAAGTTGGATGTAGAGCTTAGTTGGGGGAAAAATAATTTCCATACTCTGTTCTATGCAATTGTCTCCAATACTTTGATTCCTAAGTGAATTTAAAATCCAAAACATCTGGGGCGCCTGGATGGCTCGGTGGGTTAAGAGTATGCCTTCCAGGAAAAAAAAAAAAAAAAGAGTAGGCCTTCCCCTTCGGTCATGATCCCAGGATGTCTCTGCTCAGCGGGAGCTTGCTTCTCCTTCTTCCTGCCACTCCCCCTGCTTGTACTCTCTTTCTGTCAAATAAATAAATACTTCAAAGAAAACTAAAAAATAAAATCCAAACAGTTACTTCTGCTCAAATTTCTTTGCCTCTCTGTAATCTTGGTTATCTTCTTCCTTCTAACAAGCTCAAGAAGAAAAATACGAGCAAAGTGGAATAGAAAAGGTCCCTTTCACACTAACCAATAGCAAAAGCAAGTCTCTGGCATGGTTTCTGTTTCCCAAGTCAGAAGAGGGAGTGGTGGTAAGTGAATACTGAATCCAAAACAAAAAGTAAAAAGAAATGATGCATAATGTCCAGCAGTAGAAGCACCAGCCTGATTTGTAATAACTGACCAGACCAACCAACTGCTGGAACTTGGGGGGTGGGGGTAGGGATAAAAGAAAATCGTCATATATTTACCATAAGAAAAAAAAAGCTGTAAAAAAAAGTAAATATAGGGGCGCCTGGGTGGCTCAGTCAGTTAAGTGTCTGACTTCGGCTCAGGTCGTGATCCCAGGGTTCTGGGATCGAGTCCCACATTGGGCTCCCTGCTCAGTGGGGAGCCTGCTTCTCCCTCTACCCCTCCCTGCTGCTCGTGCTCTCTCTCTCACTTTCAAATAAATAAAGAAAATTAAAAAAAAAAAAGTAAATATAGGAAGTCCAAAGCACACAGACAGGTTAAACATAATCCGTTTGATTGAGTAAATGAAATTTTGTTCAGTATTGTTATTGAAAACAATGCAATAACACAGAAAGTAAACTTGCTTTTTCTCTTCTTAAGTAGGTTCCATGCCCAACATGGGGCTTGAACTCACCACCAACTGAGCCAGCCAGGTGCTACAACTTGCTATTTTTTCGAAGATTAATTTGTATATCAGAAAGGGAGAACACAAATGGTAATTGTCTATTTGTCAATTATAATGGTAATTCCCAGCTAGTAATTGATGACATAGGTTTTTGGCAGAATGTATGTTTAATAGAGTCTTTGTCTTTTGGAAGTTCAAAATGTAAAATTAAATATAATCATGCCCATGACATTAAAGTATGGAGAAGATTAATTCTTCCTCGCCAACTGCCACTACAGAGAGTTTGATGACTGGCCTTAAAAGGCAAGGATTGTAGTCACAAAAAATAATTAACCATTTCATAAGCACCTATGGATTACAAGCCCAGTGAAGTCTCTTAAGGCTTTAAGAATTTATTTTCCCATATTAAAAATGTATGAACTTGACACCAATAAAGTTATACTACCTGCTGTTATGAGTCATTGCTTGTTCTTAGCCTCCGATATCTTGCCACAGGACACAGCTGGAATGTCAAGTTCCTCAACAGCTGTGTTGTTTAAGACCCATTAATCAGATAATGGCAGTTTTCATTTATTCAATTATTTTAAAACTATTTTCAGAACACATACAATATACTAGAGACAGTCTTAGCACTGGATTCAAACGTAAGAGAATACATAATTACTGTCCTCAAGGAATTTATGGTCCAGTATGGCAGTTTCCAAAACCTTTGATGAAGTACCACTTTCAGCTTAAAAACATTTTGAGCACATGGCTCTGATAATATGTGTATTATTTATTCATAAATTCTGTACACATACTATCAAACTAATATGTAGGCTAAAAAGCATGTCAAAATAGAAGATTTTAGAGGATGAGAAATAATTATACATAGAAGCACTTTTATTTATCTGAATGAAAATAAAATTGTATTTAAATACATTATTTACCAAAAAACTTAAATTCCCGATGGATTAAAAACTCAAGTGTAAAACAAAATACCAAAAATCCTTTAAGATACATACACACTACATACAACTATAGAAGTAGGTGACATCTTAAATAAGACTAGAAACTCAGAAGTTAGAAAGAAATAGACCTATTCCACTTGTTCTAAAAAGTAGTTTTTTGTGTTGGGGTGCCTAGGTGGCTCAGTGGGTTAAAGCCTCTGCCTTTGGCTCAGGTCATGATCCCAGGGTCCTGGGATTGAGCCCCGAATCGGGCTCTCTGCTCAGCAGGGAGCCTGCTTCCCTTCCTCTCCCTCTGTCTGTCTCTCTGCCTACTTGTGATCTTTGTCTTTCAAATAAATAAATAAATAAATCTTTAAAAACAAAAAAAGTAGTTTTTTGTGTAGCAAAAAAATACATAAGCAATGTCAATGAACAATAGATATGAGGGTAAATTTGTAACTCTGTAGGTCGATAGAGGCCAATAGTCAAAAATTTATCATAAATTGTCAAGAAAGGATTGAACAACCCTATAGAAATTGGGCGAAGAATAAAAATTAGTATTTAATCAAGAGAAAGTCCAATAAACGTGAAGATATTTAAACCCACCTTTAATAAAGGAACGCAAATTAATTTAACAGTGAGAATAATCATGATGCTGATCAGATTGGCAAAAAATCAAAATGACACAAAGTTGCTGGCAGGAATACTGGATAGGAAAACTCTCAGATTTTGTTGTGGAAATGTAATAACTGGAGAGAATCAAACCAAGCATTAAAACTGCCTTTCTTGGGGCGCCTGGGTGGCTCAGTGGGTTAAGCCACTGCCTTCGGCTCAGGTCATGATCCTAGGTCCTGGGTTCGAGCCCCACATCGGGCTTTCTGCTCAGCGGGGAGCCTGCTTCCTCCTCTCTCTCTGCCTGCTTCTCTGCCTACTTATGATTTCTCTCTGTCAAATAAATAAATAAAATCTTTAAAAAAAAAAACTGCCTTTCTTGTGTGTATTATATTTCAGGGTAACAAAATAGTTAATGTGTAATAATTATTCTGAAAACTGGTAAATATTAAGAAACAAGCATTCAACTTGCTTTTCTTTAAAAACATGCCTCAAGGTGACCAGTTAGCTAATAAATGACACATCCGGCCTCACCTTGTCTTAAAATGCCCCTCACGTAGGCACTTCACTGTCTACCCAGGGGTCTTTTGCCAGTTAGGCTTTCCTGGATTCTAACTTGGAACCTCTTAAGGCCCATTTTAATGTGTTGTATTTTCTATAGACAGGCAGTCGGAGCTAGAAAAAATGCTGAACTAGAGAGAGGGTCTGGATTTTCAGGGAGGATATTGTTTAAATCTTGCAGATTATTCAGCCTTTCTCACCAAATGGGTATTATTTATTGGGTCCTTGTGATAAATCAGGTGTAATCCTGAGTATTTTACAAATGTTACACTATCAGTTTTCAGGGCTATCCTGTGAGGTGACTATTTTCCCCACTGTGCAGTTCAGGGAAATGAGACCTGGGGAGGCTGACTGACTTGGCCAGGGCCATATGGCTGATAAAAGGCAGAGGGTCTGTTTGACTTGGAAGCTCATATTCCTTCTACAAAAGAATTCAGCTTCACCATCTACCAATACAAACAAATGGGAATCTGACCTTTTTGGTAAATTTCTGCAAGGAAGCTGGCCCACAACTGGCCTTGTTCACCTTTCCATTGCCTAAAATATACTTAATGATGGATAAATCTCTGCCTAATTATGGGCACTATAGTTCTTAAATCTTTTAGGAATTTGGAGGCACAGCAAGGTCAAGCGACTTTTTCAAGGCTGCACAGTGAATAAGAGAGAACTCCAATTCTTTCTCCTCTTTTCAATAAATAACTACTGAAGTTTCAGTTATTCTGGATTCTGCCCAGTAAGCTGAGCCATTTATTTGGGTGAGGAACTCTAAGATCAGATATACTAAATAGAAAAGGAGAGTCCTAAAATTTTCTCCTAAAATCCCCAAATGGATATTGCCCTGTAATCTTCTACATTAATTTCCCAACTTAGTTGCATAAAACAATCACCTAAGATTCAGGGAAGGGGCCTGGGCATATGTATTTTTAAACATATGATCCAAAGTGGAGTTTCAGAACCATGGATCTTGCAGAGAAGACAGAAATTGTATTAGATATTTATTCTTCTTAGTGAATCACTCCAAAACTTAGCAGCTTAACACAATAATTGCTTATTATCTCATAGTTTCTGTGCATGCAGAATCCATGTGTGCCTTAGCTCAGGTCTCTGGTTCAGAGTCTCTCATAAGACTGCAATCAAGGGTCCATCAACAGATGAATGGATAACGAAGATGTGGTATATATACCCAATGGAATACTATGCAGCCGTCAAAACCCCTGAAATCTTGCCATTTGCAATGATGTGGATGGAACTAGAGGGTATTATGCTAAGTGAAATAAGTCCATCAGAGAAAGACAATTATCATAATGATCTCTCTGATACGAAGAATTTGAGAGGCAGGGCAGGGGTGCATGGGGGGAACAGAGAGAAAAATGAAACAAGATGGGACCAGGGAGAGAGACAAACCATAAGAAACTTTTAATCCCTGGAAACAAACTGAATGTTGCTGGGGTGGCAGGGAGGGATAGGGTGGCTGGCTGATGGACGTTGGGGAGGGTATGTGCTATGGTGAGTGCAGTGAATTGTGTAAGACTGATGATTCACAGACCTGTACCCCTGAAATAAATAATATATTATATGCTAATTTAAAAAAAAGACTGCATTCAAGGTATTAGTGGAGTCCAGTCATCTCAAGGCTCAACTGAGAGACGATCTTTTGCCAAGTTCGCTCACATGTCTGTTAGCAGGATTCAGTTTCTCAGAGGCTGATGAAAAGAGGGCCTCAGTTGCTTGCTGCCTGATGGCCAGAGGCCTCCCTCAGTTTCTTGCCACATAAGTCTCTCCCTAGCACATCTCACAATATGGCAGGTGGCTTCCCTCAGAGAGAGTGAAGGAGAGACCAAGAGAGAGCAAGCAAAATGAAAGCCACACTCTTTTTAAACTAATCTTGTAATTGCCATCCTATCACTCTTTTGATTCATTAGAAGGAGGTCACTATGTAAAACCCACCCTCTTTAACAGGGGATTACGTAAGGGTGTGAATACCAGGGGTCAGGGATCATTGGGGTCTTTTTAGAGATTACCTATCATAGAGATGTAAACAAAGAATTAAAAAACAAGGTGATAATATATTCCTAGCTCTGTCCACTAAGAGAGGTTGTATATAGAAAATATAAGCGAAATAGAAAATAAATATACATGATTCTTTATGAATAAATGATTGAATATAAATAAGTAAATGGGCAGAAGAAACAAATCCTACCTAGAGAAGAATGATAAGTTATTTATGTAGATATTCCACTCCAGGAGTTGAAGCTTAATCTCTTATGACCCTTGAGGGTGGGTAAGATTTAGTGACTTGCTTCTGAAGAGAATATGGAAAGAGGGTAAAAAATGCAACTTTACAGGGACACCTGGGTGACTCAGTTGGTTAAGTGGCTGCATTCGGTTCAGGTCATGGTCCCAGCGTCCTGGGATGGAGTCCCACATCTGGCTCCTTGTTCAGCAGGGAGCTTGCTTCTCCCTCTGCCTCTGTCTGCCTGTGCTCACGCTCTCTCTCTGACAAATAAATAAATAAAATATTTTTTTAAAAATGCAACTTTATAGTGGAGAAACTAGCAAATACTACCATGGTCAAGTTAAAATCAGCAGAACTAAATCATGCTAACATCATGTACCCGCTGATATGAGGTGATGAGAAGGGCATCTCAGTGTGTGGTATTTCTCCCAAACCTTACAATCCCAGTCTGATCATGAGAAAAACAGCAGACAAATTCGAATCAAGGCATATTTTATAACATACCTGACCATGTTCCTCAAAACTGTCATGGTTGTATCAAGGTTATGAAAAACAAGGACATACTGAGAAACTGTCATAGACCAGGAATCTAAGCAAGGAGGCATGATGACTAAATGCAATGTGGCATCTTGGATACGATCCTGGAACAGAGAAAGGACATTAATAAAACCTGAATAAAGTCTGGAGTTTAGTAAATAGTAATATACCAATGTTGGCTCCTTAATTTTATAAATGCATCATGGTAATGCATGATGTTAGCATTAGGTGAAATTGGGTGAGGGGTAAACAGGAATTCTGAACAATCTTTGCAACATTTCTGTAAGTCTAAAATTATTCTAAAATAAAGCTTATTGAAGGGAAAAACTGAAGCACCCTGATTATAACTTCAAGTACAATGACTGGAAGATCTTCTCCTAATTTCTGTCTCAACACATTTTCCATCCTTTCTCCCCCACGAGCCACATACTTCTGGTGCCAAGTGCCTTAAGACACATCCATAGGCCCTCTGTGAGATGGCATATAGTATGGCTAGGAATATTCTGGGAAGACATTACAACAGTGTGAGAGTCCATAATAACTAATCACAAAAGGAAGCTAAATTCAACTCAATCCTTTTCCCCTCACCCAGATCCTCAAAATGCCCAGGGTCACTGGAGGGCACTTAGCATGCAGAGAAATGTGAAGAAAAGGAAGCTGAATGGGGGAAAAAAAGCACTTAACTAATCTGTTTGAAGGTTGCTTTAAGCCATCTTCCTTTTAAAGAGTAGAAGACAACATATGACCATGTGAACTCAGTGCTAGGGGTCTCCCCTTGGGTCTTGGAAAGGTCTGGTGCAAGTCAGGGGGTCTGACCTCAAGCTTCATTAGCTTCTCAGTAAATCCACCCTTTAAATATCTCAACAAGTAAACTTTGCCAGAAATGCTATCCTTTGCTTCCACTCCTTTAGCTCAGAAGCTAATCATCAAGCCTCAGCCCAAGCACACCTCTAGTAAGCGTTCCCCTGAGCCTTTGGGCTGGCTTAGGCAGGTCTCCCAGGATTCCACTATTCCTCCATGAGAACATTTGGTTAAGTAAGTTTGTGTTTCTGTCTTCCTGTTAGCCCGGAGGCTTCCTGAGGGCGTGGTTCAAGGCTTTTAAAAATCTTTGTACTGTCATAATGGGCTCCCAAATGGATTAATGCTCTTGCTGAAGTCGGGAAGCCCTCACCCTGAAGAGACTTGGGCACCGGGAATAAAAACCACCATGGCTCTGGTGCCTGCTGAGTGACCTGTGGGATCAATTACAAAGGGAGAGTAAGAGAGACAGCCAATCAGCGACAGCCAATCAGCAACAGCCTCTTTAAAGGCCATACAGAAATACTTAAGCAGGCTTTTCTCTCTACAAATGAATTTCGAGTTGGGCCTACACACGTTACCATGCTGAATATATATATTGTTAGCTATAGATGTAATGATCATTATCATGGTAGGATTATTTGAAATCTAGTGTCCCAGAATATTCAACTATTAAAAAAACATGTGGCCCACGAATCAGACTAAGCAGACGGAACTGAGGACAGTAAAATCGTCATTCATGCTCTTTGTACACTCCGCATCCTCAACTCCCCTCAACACAAACACGCCAGGGATATTAAGTTCACGTGGGAAGATCTGCCGGATAAAACACAAGTCTCAATAGCGTGGGATTAAAAGGACTCAACACAAGTCAGGTTAACAAGGGCTTAGAACTCCTAGCTTCTTTCAAGGTAATACACACTTGTGGCTACGCTCAGAATGCGGGTCTTGCTACACACTTAGAGAGCGGGGTTTACTAACAAAGTACTTTCCGGGGCAGAGCAGTGAAGACACAAAGCGAAGTCCACGCGAAAGCGCCCGCCTCTAGCCAAGCACCGCGCTTGCGCACATTCACAGTGAGAGGGTGCTGCAGGCCTGTGGGCGGGTCGTCTCTCGTTCCGTCCGGGCTCTCAGTACCCGCCTCCGGGCCCTAAGAAGCAGCTGATTGGTCAGTCTCGTCCGGATTTGGGGCGGAGGCTGGGTGATTGGCAGTAACTCCCCGGGAGAGCTAAGCTGGAAGCCGGAGGAGCTCAAGAAGGCACCTGGCTGCCGCGGGGCCGAGGTAAGTGGGGCTAGGGACCCACGAAAGCGGTTGGAGGGGGGTTCGAAGAGGCCCACCATGCCTGAGGGTGGTGGGAAGCCCTGGTAACAAAGTCGAAGCTGAAGGAGTCCCCGTTTCGGGCATGCGGGGAAGACGGCGGGCTCCGTGGGCGGTTTGGGAGTCTGTGCGGTGGATGAAGGGAGGCGGAGACGTTCTCGGGCAGCCGGGGTGGCCGAGGGCTTTGCTGGGGCTGGAGCTCCGGCGGAGCGGAGAGAAGTCGGCTGACTCTCCCTGAAGGCTGGGACTCACCCACCCACATCTCCCCCCTCTCCCCCGGCCCTTAGGTCCATTTTTTCCGGGTCCACACGTCTCTCGCCAGCCGCCAGGCGGCGGTCCCAGGAAGGCCTTGGGCGTTGAGCTCTTTCCCGGGGTTAGACCTGCCGGACTCCGCGGGTGCGCCTCCGGGCCCGGCCTGGTGGGCTCTGGGAGGAGACGCACGCCTGCTGGTCGCCTGGGAGGCTTAACCAGTCTCACCTGGCTTGTGTTGCTGTTTTACTTTTCGCCTCCCAATGGTTCCCAGTGTGGCTTCCTGAACGTAACTAGTCGCGTTGAGCCCCACAGAAAAAAATCGACCTTTAGACATTTAAAAATACGTTTTATTATGGAGATCTTCAAACGTACAGAGGTTGAGAGGAACTTGGCGAACCCTTCACCCAGTTTTAACAATTGTCAACATTTGGGTGGGGGGGGGCCTGCTCCTTCTCCACAGGTTATTTTCAAGCAAATCCCAGGCATTTAATCTCTGTTAGGTATTTCTACGACTTTGTCATGGTCAGCAATTATACTATTTTTCTGATCATTTGCCTTCTAGAGGGATTGAGTAAAGTAAGGAAAACGTGAATGTGTAGGCGCAAATTTAGTTTGCTCTATAAGAATGCGGGCAATTCTCCCACAGTGCAGTTTCACTGCCCTATGCTCAGGTTTTTCAAAATCATTAAAAATGAAGGTTCCAAACAATCTAGTCTTGGCAGTAGCAGTGTTGCTTTTGAGCAGTAATAATAATTTTGATAATTTCTGTTTATATGGCTCTTGGTATGTATGAAGCTCTGTGAAATTTTTCCACCTGTTCATTTAATTTTCACAACAGCCTTGTGAAGTAGGTGTTATCCAGTTTTACAGATGAAGGAAAAGGGGGACTAAGCAATTTGCGTAATTTCACACTGGTGTAAATAAGGGGGAAATCGGGGCCTGGGGGATTGGGTTTAGGATATTAACCCTGGTCAGTGCCAAGTTCTTTCTCTTTTAACCATAATTAAATTTCCTAAGAATTAATGTAGTAATTGTAACTGCTGTGGATAATTTCTATTGAGCTATAAATCTATAATGGGAAAAAAAAAAACCCTGGAATTTGAGTACATATGTTTTTTCAAACAGTAAAAGGTTAGTGCAATTGAATTTTAAGTTAAAAATCAAAGTATGTAAATGTAGATCAGTAAATACAAGTGTTTACAATTTCTGTAAATAGTCTTTACCCCCCCCCCCCTTTTTAAGATTTTATTTATTTTGAGAGAAAGAGCCCTGGAGAGAGAGCTAGCACAGAAATGGAGAGCAGAGGGAGAAGCGGACTCCCTGCTGACATCATGACCTGAGTCAAAGGCAGATGCTTAACCAGCTGAGCCATCCAGGTGCCCCTAGTCTCTAATTCCTTTGGCATTTAGCATGTACTGGCTATTTATATTGACTAAACTGTATCCCTTATCTTCTCAATCTTATACTATTTCTAAGACAGTATCTTCTTCCAAATAATGTTAGAGGAATAAGGAACTAGAAAAAGACAGCTGAGCTTTTTCAGAGGACAATAGGGAAAACCAGTTAAATTGGAGTTTAGGATTCCTATTGTAGGGGATTAATTCAGAAGTCTAGAAATAAAGTTAGACTCATATGTGAAGTACTTTGTGGGCCAAGTTTAAGGAGTTTGAACTTGAGCAAAACCGTGACTCACTGATTGTAACCATCTCATAGGAAAAGTGAGCTGGGCACTATCAAAGATGGCTTTACTTGAGATGTGAAAAGATAAGTGGCTTGACCTGGGGGTATAGAGGAAATAGATTTGGGTAACTGTTGAATTTACGGATGTAAGGCAAGGAAAAGAGAAAAACATTAATCGCCTAAAAAGAGGGGATGAAAAGACAGCGTGGTTCTGAAGTGCTGGTAAATGTCAGTTTCTTTTCTTTTTTTTTTTTTTTTAAGATTTTTAAAATTTATTTATTTGGCAGAGAGAGACACAGAGAAAGGGAACACAAGCAAGGGGAGTGGGAGAGGGACAAGCAGGCTTCCCGCTGAGCAGGGAGCCTGATGAGGGGCTCGATGTGGGGCTGGATCCCAGGAGCCTAGGATAAGGACCTGAGCCAAAGGCAGACACTTAAAGACTGAGCCACCCAGATGCCCCAATATTCAGAACTTCTTTTTTTTTTTTTTTAAGATTTTATTTATTTATTTGACAGAGAGAGATCACAAGTAGACGGAGAGGCAGGCAGAGAGAGAGAGAGAGAGGGAAGCAGGCTCCCTGCTGAGCAGAGAGCCCGATGCGGGACTCGATCCCAGGACCCCGAGATCATGACCTGAGCCGAAGGCAGCGGCTTAACCCACTGAGCTACCCAGGCGCCCCAGAACTTCTTAATTTAAAATATTTACCCACTGTTTCAAAACTTTTTGGTCATCTGTACTAATTTATGTTAAAATACATCTTTATTGTTTTTAAGATTGAATTTTTAAGTAATCTTTGCACCAGTGAGGGGCTCGAACTTAGAGCTCTGAGGGTTGCATGCCATAATAATAGAGCCAGCCCGGTGTCCCAATCATCTGTATTTTATTTATTTATTTTTTTAAGATTTTATTTATTTATTTGACAGAGAGATCACAAGTAGGCAGAGAGGCCGGCAGGCGTGGGGGGCGGGGGACGGCAGGAAGCAGGCTTCCTGCTGAGCAGAGAGCCCAATTGTAGGACATGATTTGCAGGACCCTGAGATCATGACCTCAGCCAAAGGCAGAGGTTTAACCCATTGAGCCACCCAAGCGCCCTCATCTGTATTTTAAATGTTAAGAACTCTGTGAAAAGAAAATTAGTTGACCATCAGTTTATTTATTTATATTAAAATAAAATGTATTATTTGCCCCAGGGGTACAGGTCTGTGAATCATCAGTCTTTTTTTTTTTTTTTAAAGATTTTATTTATTTATTTGAGAGAGAGACAGTGAGAGAGAGCATGAGCAAGGAGAAGGTCAGAGGGAGAAGCAGACTCCCCATGGAGCTGGGAGCCCGATGTGGGACTTGATCCCGGGACTCCGGGATCATGACCTGAGCCGAAAGCAGTCGTCCAACCAACTGAGCCACCCAGGCGTCCCTGAATCATCAGTCTTACACAACTCACAGCACTCACCATAGCATTATACCCTCCCCAGTGTCCATCATCCAGCCACCACATCCCTCCCTCCCACCACCCCCCAGCAGCCCTCACTTTGTTTCCTGAGGTTAACAGTGTCTTAGGGTTTGTCCACCTCTCTGGTCCCATTTTTTTTCTCCTCCCTTCCCCTCCGCGAACGCCTGCCCTGCCTCTCCAGTTCCTCATATCAGAGAGATCATATGATAATTGTCTTTCTCTAATAAAACAAACAAACAAACAAACAAAAAAACCAAAAAAAAAAAAAAAGATAATTGTCTTTCTCTGACTTATTTTCCTTAGCATAATACCTTCTAGTTCCATCCATGTCATTGCGAATGGCAAGATTTCGTTTTTTTGGATGATAAGTATTTTTTAAAAATTTTATTACAATATAGGTTTTTTTTTTTTTTTTTAATTGGAGTGTAAATGTTAACATTAGTTTCAGGGGTACAAGTAATGATTCCAGAAGCCTGTATGTTCTTCTGTGCTCGCACACATAGCTACTATCTGTCAACATACAGCACTGTTAAAATACCATTAACTATATTTTTTGTGCTATAGATTTCATCTCCTGTGACTTATTCCATAATTGAAAGCCTGTACCAACCATTCCTCTTCACCCTTTTGTCCATCCCTGAACCCCCCACCCTTCTAACAACCACCAGTGTATTCTTTGTATTTGGGGGGTTTTTTTAGATTCCGTGTATAGATGAAATCATATGGTGTTAATCTTTCTCTGACTTAATTTACTTAGCATGATATCCTCTAGGTCCATCCATATTGTTGCATATAGCAAGATCTCATTCTTTCCCATGGCTGAGCAATATTCCTGTGTATGTATGTGTATACCACATCTTTTTTTTTTTTTTTTTTTTTTAACCATCTATGGGTGGATACTTAGGTTGCTACCATATCTTGGCTGTTATAAATAATGCTGAAATAAAAATCGAGGTGCATATCTTTTCAAATTGTGGGTTTGTTTCTTTGGGCAAATACCCAGAGGTGGAATTAGTGGATTGTTTGGTATTTTATATTTTAATTTTTTTGAGGACCTTCCTTAACTGTTTTCCACAGTGGCTGTACCAATTTACAATCCCACCAATAGTGCATAGGGTTCCTTTTTCTCCACATTCTTGCCAACACTTTTTTTTTTTTTTAAGATTTTATTTATTTATTTGACAGAGATCACAAGCAGGCAGAGAGGCAGGCAGAGAGAGAGAGAGAGAGAGAGAGAGAGAGAGAGAAAGCAGGCTCCCTGCTGAGCAGAGAGCCCGATGTGGGGCTCGATCCCAGGACCCTGGAATCATGATCTGAGCCGAAGGCAGAGGCTTTAACCCTCTGAGCCACCCAGGCGCCCCTTGCCAACACTTTTTATTTCTTGTCTTCTTACTAGCCATTCTGTCTGGTGTAAGGTGATTTTGTTGCTTTGATTTGTATTTCCCTGATGATTAGTGAAATTGAACGTTTTTTCATGTATCTGTTTGTTAACTATATGTCTTCTTTGGAAAAATGTATATTGAAGTCCTCTGCCCACTTTAAAAAAAAGATTATTTATTTGATAGAGACACAGAGAGAGAGGGAACATAAGCAGGAGGAGTGGGAGAGGGAGAAGCAGGCCTCCCACCCAGAAGGGAGCCGGATGTGTGTCTCAATCCCAGGACTCTGGGATCATGACCTGAGCCAAAGGCAGATGCTTAACAACTGAGCCACCCAGGCACCCCTCTGCCCATTTTTTAATTGGATTGTTTATTGTTGGTTTTTTGTTTGTTTGTTTGTTTTTTCATATGGGGTTGCATATATATATTTTGGACATTAACACCTTATCTGATATATCACTTAGAGATACCGTCTCACATTCAGCAGATTCCTTTGATAGTTTCCTTTATTGTGCAAAAGCTTTTTCAGTTTGATGTGGTTCAAGTTGTTTATTTTTATTTTGTCTGTTGCTTGATGAGACAGATACAAAAAATACTGCTAAGATGATGTCCAGAATTTATTGCCTGTGTTTTCCTTTAGGAATTTTATGGTTTCAGGTCTTACATTTAAGTCTTCTATTTTCAGTTTATGTTTGTGTATGGTGTAAGAAAGTGATCCAGTTTCATTCTGTTGCATGTAGCTGTCCAGTTTTCCCAACACCATTTATTGAAGAAACTGTCTCTTTTCCATTTTATTTTCTGGCCTTCTTTGTTATAGATTGACTATGTATGTGTGGACTTATTTCTAGGATCTCTATCCTGTTCCACTGATCTTTGTGTCTGTTTTTATGCCAATACCATCTGTTTTGATTTCTGTAGCTTCCGTAGTATACAGTTTGAAATATGGGAGCATGATATCTCCAGCTTTGTTGTTCTTTCTCAGAATTGTTTATAGCCAACTTTTATAGATGATTTACGCTTCTGTACAGATTTTAGTATTATATGTTCTAGTTATCTGAAAATATGCTATTGGAATTTTGGTGGGGATTACATTAAATCTGTAGATTGCTTTGGGTGATAGCGACATTGTAACAGTATTAATTCCTCCAACCCATGAACATGGTGTATCTTTCCATTTATTTGTGTCATCTTTAGTTTCTTCTGTCAATGTCTTAGAATTTTCAGAGCTCAGGTCTTTTACTTCCTTGTTTAATTATAGGCATTTTCTACTTTTCAAGGCAATTTTAATGGAATTATTTTCTTAATTTTTCTTTCTGGTAGTTTGTATTAGTGTATAGAAGCCCAGCAGATTACACTGTATATTTCGTATCCTGCATCTTTACTGAATTTGTTTATTGTAATAGTTTTTTGGTGGAGTCTTAAGGGTTTTCAATATGTAGTATCATGTCATCTGTAAAGAGTGACAATTTTTTATTTCTTGTTTACCAATTTGGATATCTTTTTTGTCTGATTGCTCTAGCTAAGATTTGCAGTATTGTGTTGAATAAAAGAGGCACGAGTAGGCATCCTTGTCTTGTTCTTCATATCTTCTCCCCAAAAGCTTTCAGCTTTTCACTGTTGAGTATGATGTTAGATGTGGGTTAGTCATATATGGCCTTTATTATGTTGAGATACAGTCCATCTATATCTAATATAGATAGATATAGATATCTAATATCCATCTATCTATAATACTTGAGGGTTTTTTTGTTATCAAGATGAATGTTGAATTTTGTCAGATGATTTTTCTGCATCTATTGAGATGGTCATATGATTTTTATCCTTTTTGTAATGTGGTGTAATGCGCTGATTGATTTGCAGATGTTGATCCATCCTTGCTTCCCTGGAATAATTTTGGTAATTTTCTGGTTTGTGTAGTTCTCTGATCCATTTTGTTCTCTTACTCTTTTGCCTTAATGACTTTAGTGTTTCTTTAATTAATTAATTTTTTAAAAAAATTTGTGAATGGGATCTTATTTTTTTCCCCACTGATTCATCAGTTTTATACACAGCGCTCATTACACCACATAACCTCTTTAATGTCCATCACTCAGTTACCCGACCTCCCTCAACTTTCTTCCCTCCAGCAACCTCAGGTTGTTTCCTGTGATTAAGAGTCTCTTATGGGGACGCCTGGGTGGCTCAGTGGGTTAAGCCGCTGCCTTCGGCTCAGGTCATGATCCCGGGGTCCTGGGATCGAGTCCCACATCGGGCTCCTTGCTCGGTGGGAAGCCTGCCTCTCTCTCTGCCTCTCTCTCCACCTCTGCCTGCCTCTCTGCCTGTTTGTGTGCTTTCTCTCACTCTTACTGACAAATAAATAAAATCTTTAAAAAAAAAAAAAAGAGTCTCATGATTTGTCTCGCTCTCTGATTTTATCTTGTTTATTCCCCCCCTTCCCCTGCTATCCTGTTTTGTTTCTTAAATTCCACATATGAGTGAGATCCTATGATAATTGCCTTTCTCTGATTGACTTAATTTCACTTAGCATAATGCCCTCTAGTTCATCCATGTCGTTGCAAATGGCAAGGTTTCAATTTTTTTTGATGGCTAAGTAGCATTCCATTTTATATATATACCGCATTGTCTTTTTAGCCATTCGTCTGTGAACTGACATCTGGGCTCTTTCCATAGTTTAGCTATTGGGGACATTGCTGCTATAAACACTGGGGTGTAGGTGTGCCTTTGGATCACTACATTTGTATCTGTGGAATAAATACCCAGTAGTGCAATTGTTGTGTTGTAGAGTAGCTCTATTTTAAACTTTTTGAGGAACCTCCATACTGTTTTCCATAGTGTCTGTACTAGCTTGCATTCCCACCAACCCTGAAGAGGGTTCCCCTTTCTCTGCATCCTCACCACCATTTGTCATTTCCTGACTTGCTAATTTTAGCCATTGTGACTGGTATGAGGTGGTATCTCGTGGTTTTGATTTGTATTTCTCTGATACCGAGTGATGTTAAGCATTTTTTCACGTGTCTGTCGGCCATTTGCATGTCTTCTTCAGAGAAGTGTCTGTTCTTGTCTTTTGCACATTCTTTGACTGGATTATTTGTTTTTTGGGTGTTGAGTTTGAGAAGTTGTTTATAGATCTTGGATACCAGCCCTTTTTCTGTACTGTCATTTGCAAATATCTTCTCCCATTCCATAGGTTGCTTTTTAGTTTTGTTGACTATTCCCTTTGCTGTGCAGAAGCTTTTTATCTTGATGAAGTCCCAATAGTTCATTTTTTTGCCTTTAGTTTCCCTTCCCTTTGGAGACTTGTCTAGCAAGAAGTTGATGCGGCAAAGGTCACAGAGCTTGCTGCCTGTGTTCTCTAGGATTTTGATGCATTCCTATCTCACATTTAGGTCTTTCATCCATTTTGAGTCTATTTTTATGTATGGTGTAAGAAAATGGTCCAGATTCATTCTGTTGCATGTGGCTGTCCTAGTTTTCCCAACACCATTTATTGAAGAAGCTATCTCTTTCCCATTTTATTTTATTTGTTGAAGAGAGTGTCTTTTTTTCCATTGGTTATTCTTTCCTGCTTTGTTGAAGATTAGTTGACCACAGAATTGAGGGCCCATTTCTGGGCTCTATTCCGTTCCATTGATCTATGCATCTGTTTTTTGTGACAATACCATGCTTTCTTGATGATCATAGCTCTGTAATATTATAGCTTGAAGTCAGACCTCAGCTTTGGTTTTCTTTTTCAGCATTCTTTTCTTTTTCAGCATTTCTTCTTTCTTTCAGCATTCAGCATTCAGCTATTCAGATTCTGGTTCCATACAAATTTTAGGATTATTTCTTCCAGTTCTCTGAAAAAAGGTGATGGTATTTTGATAGGGATTGTATTGAATGTATAGATTGTTCTAGGTAGCATCGACATTTTAACAATATTTTTTTTCCAATCCAGCAGCATGAAATGTTTTTCCATTTCTTTGTATCTTCCTCAATGTCTTTCTTTTTTTTTTTTTAAAGATTTTATTTATTTATTTCACAGAGAGAGATCACAAGTAGGCAGAGAGGCAGGCAGAGAGAGAGAGATAGAGGAGGAAGCAGGTTCTCCGCCGAGCAGAGAGCCCGATGCAGGACTCGATCCCAGGACCCTGAGATCATGACCTGAGCCGAAGGCAGAGGCTTAACCCACTGAGCCACCCAGGCACCCTTCCTCAATGTCTTTCATGAGTGTTCTTTGTTTTCTTTTTTTTTTTTTTTTTTTAAAGATTTTATTTATTTATTTGACAGAGAGAGATCACAAGCAGGCAGAGAGGCAGGCAGAGAGACAGGAGGAAGCAGGCTCCCCGCTGAGCAGAGAGCCCGACGCGGGACTCGATCCCAGGACTCTGAGATCATGACCTGAGCCAAAGGCAGCGGCTTAACCCACTGAGCCACCCAGGCGCCCCTGTTCTTTGTTTTCTGAGTACAGATCCTTTCCCTCTTTGGTTAGGTTTATTCCTAGGTATCTTAGGGTTTTTGGTGCAATTGTAAATAGGGTAGACTCTTTACTTTCTCTTTCTTCTGTATAGAAATGCAACCGATTTCTATGTGTTGATTTGATGTCCTGCCACTCTGCTGAACTCCTGTATGAGTTCTAGCAATTTTGAGGTAGATCTTTGGGGTTTTCCACATAGAGTATTATGTCATCTGTGAAGAGTTAGAGTTTGACTTCATTGCTGATTTGGATGCCTTTTCTTTTTTGTTGTCTGGTGAGGTTAAGACTTCTAGTACTGTGTTGAACAACAGCAGTGAGAATGGACATCCCTGCCATGTTCTGTCCTTAGGGAAAAAGTTCTCAATTTTTTTCCATTGAGAATGATATTCACTGTGGGCTTTTGATATAGGGCTTTTATGATAGAGGTATGTTCCTTCTATCCCTATACTCTGAAGAGTTTTAATCCAGAAAGGATGCTGTACTTTGTCAAATGCTTTGTCTGCATCTATTGAGAGGATTACATAGTTCTTGTCCTTTATTTTATTAATGTATTATATCACATTGATTGATTTGCGGAGGCTGAACCACACTTGCAGCCCAGGAATAAATCCCACTTGGTCGTGGTGAATAGTCCTTTTAATATACTGTTGGATCCTATTGGCTAGGATTTTGGTGAGAATTTTGGCATCCATGTTCATGAGGGATGTTGGTCTGTAAGTCTTTTTGGTGAGGTTTTTGTCTGGTTTTGGGATCAAAGCAGTGTTGGCCTCATAGAACAAGTTTGGAAGTTTTCCTTCCATTTTTATTTTTTGAAACAGCTTCAGAAGAATAGATGTTAATTCTTCTTTAAATGTTTGGTAAAATTCCCCTGGGAAGCCATTGGCCCTGGACTCTTGTTTGTTGGGAGAGTTTTCATTACTTCTTCAATTTTCCTTGTTGGTTAGGGGTTTGTTCAGGTTTACTACTACTTCTGTTTCAGTTTTGATAGTTTATACATCTCTAGGAATGCATCCATTTCTTCCAGATTGCCTAATTTGTTGGTTATAGTTGCTCATAATACATTCTTATAGTTGTTTGTATTTCTTTGGTGTTGGTTGTGTTCTTTCATTCATGGTTTTATTTGGTCCTTGCTCTTTTTTCTTTTTGATAAGTCTGGCCAGAGATTTATCAATCTTACTAATTCTTTCAAAGAATCAGCTCCCAGTTTCCTTGATCTGTTCTACTGTTCTTTTGGTTTCTAGTTCATTGATTTCTGCTCTAATCTTTATTCATTCTCTTCTGCTGAGTTTAGGCTTTATTTGCTCTTCTCTCTCCAGCTCCTTTAGGTGTAAGGTCATATTGTGTATTTGAGATCTTTCTTGTTTCTTGAGAAAGGCTTGTATTGCTATATACTTCCCTCTTAAGATTGCCTCTCCTGTATCCCAAAGGTTTTAAACAGTTGTATTTTCATTTTCATTAGTTTCCATGTATTTTAAAAAATTCTTTAATTCCCTGGTTGACCCTTTCATTCTTTAGTAGGATACTCTTTAACCTCCATATATTTGAGTTCTTCTCCCTTGTGATTGAGTTCAAGTTTCACATCATTGTGGTCTGAAAATTTGTAAGGGATGATCCCAGTCTTTTGGTACTGGTTGAGAACTGATTTGTGACCTGGTATGTGGTCTTTTCTGAAGAGAGTTCCTTGTGGACTCCAGAAGAATGTGTATTTTACTGCTTTAGGATGGAATGCTCTTAATATATCTGTGAAGTCCCTCATCCAGTGTGTCATTTAGCACTTGTTGAACTTCCGTTTAGATGATCGGTCCATTGCAGTGAGTGGGATATTAAAGTCCCATATTATTATTGTATTATTATTAATGTGTTTCTTTAATTTTGTTATTAATTGGTTTATATAATTGGCTGCTCCCATGTTAGGGGCGTAATTATTTACAGTTGTTAGATCTTGTTAGATAGACCCTTTAATTATGATATAGTGTTGTTCCTTATCTCTTATTACATACAGTCTTTGGTTTAAAATCTAATTTGATAAAAGGATTGCAACCCCAGTTTCCTTTTGATGTCCATTAGCATGGCAAATGATTTTCCACCTGTTCACTTTCAACCTAGAGGTGTCTTTCAGTCTAAAATGAATCTTTTGCAGACAGAGTATCAGTGGGTCTTAATTTTTTATCCAGTCTGATACCCTGAGTCTTTTGATTAGGGCATTTGACCCATTTACATTCAGAGTAACTACTGAAATATATGGGTTTAGTGCCACTGTATTACCTGTAAAGTCACTGTTTATGTATTTGGTCTCAGTTCCTTTCTGGTCTGTGTTACTTCTGAGCTCT
Organism: Lutra lutra; assembly: GCF_902655055.1. NCBI lineage: Eukaryota > Metazoa > Chordata > Mammalia > Carnivora > Mustelidae > Lutra > Lutra lutra. Next base: position 68,731,898 of record NC_062281.1, on the reverse strand, counting down.
CTTTGCTGAAAGGATCTCCTTTAATGTTTCTTGTAGGGCTGGTTTGATGATCACAATTCTTTAAGTTTCTGTTTGTCCTGGAAGCTTTTTAATTTCTTCTTTTTTTGAATGACAGCCTTGCTGGATAAAATATTCTTGGCTGCATATTTTTCTCATATGCCACCTTAAATATATCATGCCAGTCCTTTCTGGCCTGCCAGTTCTCTGTGGATGGGTTTGCTGCCAGTCTAATGTCTACCCTTGTAAGTTACGGACCTCTTGTCCTGAGCTACTTTCAGGATTTTCTCTTTGTCTCTGAGGTTTGCAAGACTCACTATTATATGTTGAGGTGTTGACCTATTTGATTCATTTTGATGGGGGTTCTCTGTTCCTCTTGGTATTGAATGCCCGTTTCCTTCCCCTGATTAGGGAACTTCTCTGCTATAATTTGCTCCAGTATACTTTCTGCCCCTCTCTCTTTCCTCTTCTAGGATCCCAGTTTCTCTAATATTCTTTTGCTTAGTGGTATCACTTTTCTCTTGAATTCTCCCCTCATGATCCGGTAGCTCTTTGTCTCTTTTCTACAGTTTCTTTATTCTTTGTCATTTTGTCTTCTATATCACCAATTCTTTCTTCTGCTTTATTTATCTTATCATTTAGAGCCTCCATTTTTTATTGCATCTCATTAGCTGTTTATATTTCAATTTGATAGCTTTAGTTCTTTTATTTATCCAGAGAGGGATTGTCTAGTGTTTTCTATGTTTTTTCAAGTCCAGCTAGTATCTTTACAATCGTTATTCTGAACTCTAGTTCCATCATCTTACTTATATCCATACTGATTGGGTACCTGGCAGTCAGTACTGCCTCTTGTTCTCTTTTTTGAGATCAGGTTTTCCATCTTGTCATTCTGTCCAGCCAAGAATAGATTAATGAGGGATCTAAATATGAAAATGGCTACAGTGACTCCAGAGAAATATACACTGAACAAATCAGAAGAGACCTGAAACTGAAAGCAAAAAAAAATCAGGTAAAGAGGGCAATACACTATATTTTGTGTGTATTTTGGGCTGTTAGAAGAAGCTGCATCCCAAAATTGTGAAGAAAGACAAAAATAAAATTAAATACAATGAAAGGGTAGAATGTAACTGTAAAAATGAAAATTAAAATAAATATTTAATGAAATTATTACAAAAATAAAATTAAATACAATGAAAGGGTAGAATGTGACTGTAAAAGTGAAAATTAAAAAATATTTTTTTTAAAAGATTTTATTTATTTGAGAGAGAGAGAGAGAGCAAGAGCACAAGCTGGGGAGAGATAGAATCAGACTCACTGCTGAGCAGGAAGCCTGACTCAACTCGATCCCAGGACTCTGGGAAGCCAAAGGCAGATGCTTAACTAACTGAGCAACCCTATTGCCCTGAAAATTAAAGAAGTTTTTTAAAAAGATGATAAAATAAGTAATTCATTGAAAAAGAAAGAGAAAAAAAAATCGAAAGACTAAAGAATTATGAGAAAAAAAGCAATGAATTCTATATACTATTTTCCCCAGTGCTGGAGTTTGGCAGTTCTCTGTGATCAGTAAACTTGGTTTTAGCCAGATGTTCTTTTTTTTTTTTTTTTTTTTTTTTAAGATTTTATTTACCTATTTTACAGAGAGAGATCACAAGTAGGCGGGGGTGGGGGGATGGGAAGCAGGCTCCCTGCTGAGCAGCGAGCCTGATGTGGGGCTCAATCCCAGGACCCTGAGATCATGACCTGAGCTGAAGGCAGAGGCTTTAACCCACAGAGCCACCCAAATACCCCATTTTATATTTATTTTAGACAGGATATCTCGTTATCCCAATCTGTTTGGGCTCTGATAGGGAGTGTGACCCGTAGTTAAGTTTTTTATTTTTATTTATTTTTTTTATAATTTTTTTTTTAAGATTTTATTTATTTATTTGACAGAGAGAGATCACACGTAGGCAGAGAGGCAGACAGAGAGAGAGGGAAGCAGGCTCCCTGCTGAATAGAGAGCCCGATGCGGGACTCGATCCCAGGACCCTGATATCATGACCCGAGCCGAAGGCAGCGGCTTAACCCACTGAGCCACCCAGGTGCCCCCGTAGTTAAGTTTTTTAAAGTGAATTGGGAAAAATGTCCTGAAATAATAAGCAATGATTACATAGACATTATTGCTTGGGCCAAAGTTAAAAAAAATTTTTTTTTTTAAAGTTAGTTGACTTAAACTAGTATCTGTTGGGCCACTATTTCTATGCTTTTTTTGTTTTGTTTTGTTTTTTTTTAAGATTTTATTTTTAAGTAATAACTATATCCACCATCAGGCTTGGAACTACAACCCTGAGGTCAGGAGTCATGTGCTCTATTGACTGATCCAGCTAGGTGCTGCTCTGTGCTTTATTTTTTTTAAAAATGGAATCACAGGGGTACCTGGGTGGTTCAGTGGGTTAAAGCCTCTGCCTTCAGCTCAGGTCATGATCCCAGAGTCCTGGGATCGCGCCCCACATCCAACTCTCTGCTCTGTGGGGAGCCTGCTTTCTCCTCTCTCTCTGCCTGCCTCTCTGCCTGTTTGTGATCTCTGTCAAATAAATAAATCTTAAAAAAAAAAAAATGAAATCACATGCACACACACACACAAATTGAATCACACATATATATGCTTGCAACTTTTTTCATGTATCTTATGGAAACTTTTTTTTTTTTTAATCTTTATTTATTTATTTGAGAGAGAGAACCACAAGCAGGGAGAGGTGCAGAGGGGCAGAGAAGAAGATTCCCCAGTGGGCAGAGTGCCTGACATGCAGCTTGGTCCCAGAAACCTGGGATCATGATCTGAGCTGAAGGCAGATAGATGCTCAACCAGCTGAGCCACCCAGGCGCCCCAAAACTTCTTGCGTATAACTTTTTGTTTTTATAGCCATAAACTTAAGAGTGGATATGTTGAATTTGTTTCAAGTATTTTTCTGTCGATGGACATTCAGTTTACTTTTGAATTTTGTCTTTTTACAGTAATGCTCAGTAAATACTTTTTAGCTTTTAAAAAATCTTCATTTTACAAGGGTGTAATTTACTAAGTTTTGCCACTAAGGAAATTTTTTATACACATAATATGTAGGGGATGGTAATTATTACACAATTTACCCAAATCATCTTTATAGTGAATTTTCATCACTTTGGTGGGCCCAAGGACAGCACTTTTAGTGATAAATATTATTGAGTTCCAAGTATTGTGTGTGTTTGTTTCTACTGATGTTCAGGATCACTTAAGATATTTGAACCATCTTTTCAAAAGATTGTTTTAATATTGATACCACAGTACTTAATTCATTTGCATGGGAATGATTAAAATAAAATACTTCATGAAGAATATATTTAATATGTCATTCATTGTAGGGTTACATTTCAGAGATCCTCACATGAAAATGATACACTCTTAGTTCAAATGGAAATACAAGACTATCTCTAACCTCTTGTGTATCACTCAGAGAGAAGGGGACATCTAAAAATGTTACAGAAAATTTCTGTCAGAAATTTAATTCAGGGTGCCTAGATGGCTCAGTCGTTGAGCATCTGCCTTCAGCTCGGGTCATGATCCTGAGGTCCTGGGATCGAGCCACACGTCAGGCTCCCTGCTGCACGGAAGCCTGCTTCTCCCTCTCACATTCCCCCTGCTTGTGTTTCTTCTCTCGCTGTGTCTCTCTGTCAAATAAATAAATATAGTCTTTAAAAAAAAAAAAGACATTTAATTTCATATGTAAAAACCCATTTACTTGAAAGAATTTTCATCACATTTTTAGTTTGTGTTATTAGACTTTTTTTTTTTAAAGATTTTATTTATTTATTTGACAGAGAGAAATCACAAGTAAGCAGAGAGGCAGGCAGAGAGAGAGGAGGAAGCAGGCTCCCTGCTGAGCAGAAAGCCCGATGTGGGGCTCGAACCCAGGACCTGGGACCATGACCTGAGCCGAAGGCAGCGGCTTAACCCACTGAGCCACCCAGGCGCCCCTAGACTTTTTAATATAAGGGTTTTTTTTGGTTGTTAAGAGATGCAGTATAGGTCATGAGGTTTATTCATTTGTGAACTGAAAAAAGTGAGACTTATGTATTAGATTTTGTGCTACGTGCTGTACTCAATTTTGCATGAACAGTATAGAATATTCTAAATAATTCAATTATTTAGAATTAATAAATAGTTCTAAATAATTGCCAATAAATTGTACCAATGGGTCAAATACTATATTATTGTCTTATAATGTGGTAAAGTGTTCTTAAAGTCTCAACCAGACTGAAGTATACCAGTGGTCACTAGATTTGAATTTTAAGTTTTAATTTTCAGAAGTAGGGCAGGGTGTTGACATAGGATTGACAATTTTTCATTGTGCCAAGTAAGGGCATTTTAAAAAAATTGCTTAATAGCCATCTACTGTCCCAATATCCTAAAAGAAAAGTACTTTTACACCAGAACATATGAAGAATATTCTCAAAATAAAACACTGACTTTAAATAGGTTTTTGTTCAGGTTTTTTATTTCATGGTACTTATTTTTCTTTTGCATCCCTGTTTGGCACTAGAATGTGGATTGTCATTTGGGATACATTGATAGGTTTATCTATTAGTATTCTGAGAACAGGAAACCTTATTTTTTAATTAATTAGCCAAGTGAATAAGAATGTTCTCTGAATCCTTTTAGACTCCCGCCACCCCCCGCCACTATAAAATGGTCATTCTATTCTTTCATATTGTAAAAATAATTAAATGGCCTATTTCTTTTTTTTTTTTTTTAAGATTTTGTTTATTTATTTATTTGACAGAGAGGCAGGCAGAGAGAGAGAGGAGGAAGCAGGCTCCCTGCTGAGCAGAGAGCCCGATACGGGGCTCGATCCCAGGACCCTGGGATCATGACCTGAGCCGAAGGCAGAGGCTTCAACCCACTGAGCCACCCAGATGCCCCTAAATGGCCATTTCCTTGAATAGTTCCCAAAGACTTTATAAAATAAGCTCCAGTGTACTGCTGTAGCTTTTAAAAGCTTTTAGCATTTTATTTTTTAATTTTAATTTTAATTTTTATTTGACAGAGTACAAGCTGGGGGTGGGGGTAGGGGAGTGGCAAAGAGGGAGAAGCAGGCTTCCTGCTGAAAAGAGAGCCCAATGTGGGGCTTGATCCTTGTACCCTGGGATTGTGACCTGAGCAGAAGGCAAACACTTAACTGCCTGAGCCACCCAGGCACCCCAGTTTTTGGCATTTTAAATTTAATGACAACTTTGTTATTACTGCTAAGAGGGTTACTGTGAAACTATTTACTGCTAATAAACCATTTTTTATTATAACTGTCTCAAGAACATATGCTGCATTTGTTGAAAGCAGTATTGTGTTATCTTTGATTTGATTGCTGTAAACTTTAATTGGTTTAATTGGTCTCACTATAGACTATTGTATATTTTCATAGTATTTGTGGAGGGAAGAGAAAGTTTGTTTTCAGGGTATGTCTATTTTCATTTACTCTTGATTTTCTCTTCTGCCCTGTCAACTACCTGTTTCCCCTCCCGAAAACAGTTTGCTATTTCTTACAGTCTGTGTCAAAGCAGGGTAGACGATAAGCTTATACCATCATCATAAAATTCTTGAAGTTAAATTATATATGTATTCATACAGAACCTAGAAAACAAAATGCAGTCTGATTCTTAGTTATCTTTTTTAAGCCTTTTTTATTTTGAAGTATAACACAAAAAAATGTAAGAAACCTGGATATGTAACCAATAAGTTATGACAAACCAAACATCCATGTAATCACCGCCCACAGTAAGAAATAGAAAGTTGTTTGAATTCTAGGAAGCTCCTTTATGCTCTCTTCCAACTATTACCTGCCCCCATCCGTAGGTACCTACCATTGTAACTGCTTACACTGTAGCTTTGTAGCCTTTTATTATTTTCTTTTCTTTTCTTTTTTTTTTTTAAGATTTTTTTTTATTTATCTATTTTACAGGCAGAGATCACAAGTAGGCAGAGAGGCAGACAGATAGAGAGAGAGGTGGAAGCAGGCCCCCTGCTGAGCAGAGAGCCCGATGTGGGGCTCGATCCTAGGACCCTGGGATCATGACCTGAGCTGAAAGCAGAGGCCTTAACCCACTGAGCCACCCAGGTGCCCCTTATTTTCTTTTTTTTTAAGATTTTATTTTATTTTATTTATTTTTATTTATTTATTTGACAGAGAGAGAAATCACAAGTAGGCAGAGAGGCGATCAGAGAGAGAAGGAGAAGCAGGCTCCCTGCTGAGCAGAGAGCCTGATGCGGGGCTCGACCCCAGGACTCTGAGATCATGACCTGAGCCAAAGGCAGAGCCTTAACCCACTAAGCCACCCAGGCACCCCTAAGATTTTATTTTTAAGTAATCTCTATACTTAAGTAATCTCTATACATAGGGCTTGAACTTAAAACCCCAAGGTCAGGAATCATGTGCTTTGACTGACTGAGCCACCCTGGTGCTCCCCTTCTCTTATTTTTTTAATGCCTCTGTGATCTGTAGTGATGTCCCCCATTTCATTCACTTATAAGTGTCTTTTCTTTTTCCTCAGTAAATCTCATTAGAGGTCGGTCTTTTTTATTGTTTCTTTTCAAGGAACCATCTCTTGGCCTGGTTATACTTCTTTGTCTTGATAGTTCTCTGATGCTTTCAAATAGATGATTTTCATATTTTGTCGTTTATTTGACCTCATGGGAGGATAGTTTGTCTGAAATTCTGTAGTTTGTTATAAATAAATTCTTCTAGGTATCTGTTTACAATTGAGATAGTGTTGAAAAGGCTTAGATGCCCTTCATTTAATATTCTAATATTAACGTAGCAACTGTTATTATATTCTATACACTGTGCTAAGGGCTGGGGTCACTGTGATGAATAAGAAGAGTTTTGCTCTTAAGGTGACTGAGTGCTGTGGAGGAGTTAAGCACTTTAGGTACATTGTTGTAATGTGCAGTTTAGGAGAATGTATACAGGAGGGCCCTGATACTCGTTGATCAGGAAAAACCTCTTGGAGAAGGTAATAGCTAAGCTAAATAAAGAATGCATAGGAGCTAGCTTGACATAGAGGTACTGTAGGGGGTGTAGAATAATGGATTACAGAAAAGTCCAGAGAGCCTGTTGAATTTCTAGAATTATCTGTATGACTGGATTAAAGAGAAGAGTGTGAAAGAGAGGATAGGAAAGTACAGAGACCATATCATAAAGGACTTATTGCAGTACTGAGAATGGCTAGAAAAGGGAGAGCAAAATTTGTGGAAGGTAATTACGACAGTACAGACTTAGAATAGCTGTAATGGATTGGAGTAGAGTAGCAGTGGAAATGGAATCTGATATTTAGGAGGAAACCTAGATCCTGATTGTAGAAAATGGAAGAAAGAAGGAATAACTTGACAATATTGGTGCCATTTGCTGAGGTAGGGAACACATGAGCAGCAGATTTAGGAAGAAAATTAGGGAGTTGAGTTCTGGATTTCTTTGGTTTGAGAGCAGATGGGAGAAACCAGAAGTTGGCATGTGATTGAAGTTGATGTGGGACAAGAAAGAGAATTTATGTATGCAGTGTGGAGCTGATATAATGAGACCTGTGAGTGGAGGGAGTGTAATCCTGAGCACTCAGGAGGAGAAACAGGAGAAAATGGGGGACAGAATAGGTGTACAGGTTAAATGTATGACATGTGAAGTTGCAGGATGTCGACAGAGTTCCTGTTAGATTACTACCTTGTTATTTGAAGTACTATGCTTGTTCATCTACTGAGAAATGATGGAGGCAAGGGTTCGAGAGATTTGGGTAACATGGAGAAGGATTGAAAAAGCTTCTTGGAGAATGGAAGAGGGACAAGAGTAAGAAAATATTTTCCTAGGATGCTAGATAGGAGTGAGAGCCCATTTGAGAACAGAGGTAGAACATTTGTAGCAACATCAAAATGTAAGTCTTAGTAATTTTTCTACAGCCCTATTCTAGGACATGTAGCCTGCTGAGTTAATCAAGGCCTGGCTTACAGAAGGGAGTTGAAAATACTGACAAAGAGTGGTTCAAGTGATCTTTGGCTGCATGGGGTAGAAGAAAGTGAAGGTAAGAAGGGATTTATTAGGTTGATGAAAATTGCAGGGAGAAGAGACTGAAGGGCTCAGTATGAACAAAGTAGGACAGAGGAATATCTGAGGGAAAGCTCAAAGGTGAGATACTTGTTTTTTTTTTTAACTTCTAGATTTTGTTTTTAAATGAAAAGCAAACTATACAAAGAAAAGTACACTCCTACCCTCACTGGCCAGTTTTAAGAGTTTAATGTGTGTCTTTCTCTAAATAAAGAACTTGAGGATTTTTTTTTTTTTTTTTTTTAACAGAAGTGAAATCATAATATATTCTTCCTGGTGGCGCCTGGGTGGCTCAGTGGGTTAAAGCCTCTGCCTTCGGCTCAGGTCATGATCCCAGTGTCCTGGGATCGAGCCCCACATCGGGCTCTCTGCTCTGCAGGGAGCCTGCTTCCTCCTCTCTCTCTCTCTGCCTGCTTCTCTGCCTACTTGTGATCTCTATCTGTTAAATAAATAAATAAAATCTTTAAAAAAAAAACCAAAAACATATTCTTCCTGTATCATGTATATGCTGTCAAGTCATTACATAGACTGTCACTTTTTTAAAAATTTGAGAATAGTTGACACAACGTTAATGAGTTTCAGGTGTACAATGAAATGATTCAACAACTTTATACATTTGCTGTGTTCACCACACGTGTAATTACCCTCTGGACTCTCACTTAATAGATGCATAATATTTTCTAATAGGAGTATACTATAATTTAATTAACAGTTTTATTGACAAACATTTAAAGTTGATCCCAATTTTGTGAGTAGAAAAAGTACTGTAGACAATACCTTTATACATGTATTTTTATGTATAATGCTTTTATTTCTGTGAAAGAAATTCCTCAAAGTTGCATTATTTGGTCAAAGGCTATGTGCGTTTTTAAAGCTTTTATTTGAAGCATAACTTACATTAAGAAAAATATGTAAGAGGGCGCCTGGGTGGCTCAGTGGGTTAAGCCTCTTCCTTTGGCTCAGGTCATGATCTCAGGGTCCTGGGATCGAGCCCTGCATCAGGCGCTCTGCTCAGTGGGGAGCCTGCTTCCCCCTTTCTCTGCCTGCCTCTCTGCCTACTTGTGATCCCTCTCGCTCTGTCAAATAAATAAATTAAAATCTTTAAAAAAATATGTAAGGGTACATTTTGATAAGTTTCTGTTGGAAGGTGGAAGGAAGGACTGTATAGTATCCTCCACCTGAGAAGGCACTTAGGATTGAAAAACACAGAAGGCAACTCCATACAGTTTATACAGAGTTTTATTCAGGGTAACTTACAGGATCGGTTTGACGACTGTCTGGACATCTGTGCAGCTTTTCTCTGAAAAGTCCGTATCTTAGTCTAGATGTCACAGAGTGAGGGTACACGCAGGAGGGTATTGTGGTGAGATCAGAAGGCTTGCGCTCACTTCATTGACAGCTAACCTTTCGGCGCCATCTGTGCTTCAGAAGAGGGAAAGACTGTTATCTCTAACAATCTCGTGGGAGTCCAAAGCAAGTCTCCTTGGAGGGTATTTCTAAGGTATGTATATTAATCTCCAAGGAGCCAGGAATACATAACCATAAGACAGGTGATTGAGCAAGTGGATGTGAACAAGATGGAGGGCTAAAGATAGAGTGAGTATTGTCAACTCTTCTATGGTTTCATAGAATAAACACACCTAAGTATCTCTCTATGTTAGAGATAGAGTATTGCCAGCACCCTCAGAAATCCTTTTCAGGCCTCCTACCAGTCAGTACCCCTATCTCCAACAGTAAAACAAAACAAACCTTGGGGGGAAAAAATCCCTAATCTATGATTAACTTAATTTTAATTTTACCTAAAAGTAAGTTTGGATCTTTATATGAATGGACTTACACAAAGTATCCTGTTGAATGTATCATTTCTATGAAAATTAAAATTACCCAACACTAGTAAATACAAGATATTTATGATTTACTAGTGCTAAAGAGGCCAAAACATGGAATTCAGTTAGGGAAATACTTGGAATAGAGAAGATGACTTTGCTACAGTCATAGCTAAATGATGGGGAATGACTTGAATGTTCTTGAGTCAACCCTCATAAGCAGTAGAGGATAGTAGGTAAACCCAGAGCCGTGCTTCCAAAGGAAAGGATTTCTTTTTCTTTTTCTTTTTTTAATAAGGGATTAATTTGTGTATAGCAAAATTCACTCAGTTTGGCAAGCATTTCTTTGATGAACGTAGTCATGAAACCATCACCACAATACCCATGTTCCCCAAACTTCCCTTGCGTTCCTTTGTTAAGTAACCCTTCCACCTCAGTCCCTGGTGACCACTGGTCTGTTTTTTTGTCCCTTAGTTTTGCCTTTGAGAAAGTTTTTAAAAGAGGTTAGAGAAGTTACTAGTTGGAACAGCACTGATAGAAAGTGTGAGAGAATAAGCAAGCAGGAACCCTTTGAGAGGGCTTTGAGGCAGCATTGTTAAAGGAGAAGCCCAGTTTCAGTTTAGGAAGGGAAGGGACATTTACTCTTAAGGAATAATTTAGAGAGCTTGTTGGAGAAGCTTGGGGGAGGAGCTGACAGTAGGAGGCTATCACCTATGTAACCTCTTTTCTGGATTTTTCTATTTAACAAGAACCATTTCCTTTCTTGAAATTTCCTTTTTTTTTCCTTTGATGACAAAACTTCTTTTCTTATTTTTCTGCTACCTTTTGATCTTTTTCCCTAGGGGCTTTTATTTTTTTCCAGCTAGTTCCTCAAGTATTTCCTGAAGTTTCTATCCTGGCTTCTTAGTCATTCACTCTTAGATTTCATCTCCTTTATCTAAGCTGTGCTCTCTAATCGTCTAATCGTTAGCTCAGATTGCAAAACATCTCTTCTCAGCAGAAATAATTTTATATTTATATATATATATACACACATATACATATATATATACACATATACATATATATATATATATTTTTTTTTTTTAAAGTGTGAGCATGAGTTGGGGAGGGCAGAGGGAGAGAGGAATCCTAAGCAGGTTCCACAACCAGCAAGGACCCCTACACGGGGCTCGAACTCACGACCCTGAGGTCATGACCTGAGCCAAAATCAAGAGTCTGACACCCGGGGCACCTGGGTGGCTCAGTTGGTTGGGCAACTGCTTTTGGCTCATGTCATGATCCTGGAGTCCTGGGATCAAGTCCCACATCGGGCTCCCTCCTGGGCCGGGGAGTCTGCTTCTCCCTCTGATCTCTTCACTCTCATGGTCTCTCTCTCTCTCTCTCATAAATAAATAAAATCTTAAAAAAAAAAAAAAAAAAGTCTGACACCCAACCCACTGAGCCACTCAGGTGCCCTGCTGTCAAAAATAATTAAAAAAAAATAAAAAGAGGGGCGCCTGGGTGGCTCAGTGGGTTAAGCCGCTGCCTTCGGCTCAGGTCATGATCCCAGGTCCTGGGTTCGAGCCCCACATCGGGCTTTCTGCTCAGCAGGGAGCCTGCTTCCTCCTCTCTCTCTGCCTGCCTCTCTGCTTACTTGTGATTTCTCTCTGTCAAATAAATAAAATCTTTTAAATAAAAATAAAAAAAATAAAAAGAAAAAGAAAAACCAAAAAAACTATCCATTTAAAAAATAAGCAAAAGACACTTTGGAAAAGAAGATACCCAAATGGCCCCCAAACATGTAAAGAACTCACTAGAATGGCTAAAATTTAAAAGACAATACCTAGTATTAACAGAGATTGTAGAATAACTGGATCTCTCTCAGTGACCTGCTTTCAGGAGTGTAATTGGTATAAAAACTTCAGAAAGGTGTTAGTTTCTCTTAAAGATGTAGCAATATATATCCATCTTTACAGATCTTCTTGGCTGATAATGGAGTTACGTCCCAGTAAACCCTTCGTAAATGGAAGATACAAAAATCTAAAATTCATTTAATACACCTAATTTACTGAACATCTTAGTCTAGCCTATCTTAAATATGCTCAGAACCCATCAGCCTACAGTTGGGCAAAATCATCTAACACAAAGCCTATTTTATAGTAAAGTGTTGAGTGTCTCCTGTAATATTCTGTTCTAAAAGTGACAAACAGAATGGTTGTAAGTCTATAGGTTGTTCATCCTTATGATCACGTGGCTGACTGGGCGTGCAGTCACTGATGCTGCCCAGCATCATGTGAGAGTATCTACCACATACCAAAAGCCCAGGAAAAGATCAAAATTCAAAATTTGAACTATGGTTTCTACTGAATGTGTATTTGCTTTCATACCGTTGTAAAGTAAAAAAATTATAAATCGAACCGGTGGTAAGTTGGGAACTGTAATCTAGCAGTTTTACTCCTGGGCGTATACTCAAGGGAAGTGAGTTGTTATGTGTACCTTACTATGCTGTGTACAAGAATTATTTTAGCAACTTTGTTTGTAATAAATAAAAGATGGAAACAACATAAATGTTCATGAACAGTAAATTGGGTAAGTAAATTGTGGTATAGTAATACAGTGAACTACCACTACTACTACACAGCAGTGATAGAGAACTATGATTTACAAGCAGTGTGGATTAATCTCAGACATTGTTAAGTGAAATAAGCCAAACACAAAAAAGAGTATATACAGTGGGCAAAACTATTAAGTTCTCGTAACGTTAGAATAGTAGTTCAATAGGGAACTTTCGGGGTTTGGGAAATGTTATGTGTCTTGATTTGGGTGGTGGTTACCCAGGTCTATACATATATAAAATTCATCTAGCTAGACACATAAAATTGATATACTTTTCTGTGTAAGTTACACCACATTAAAAAAAAAAGGGATAGGTTTTCAAATCCTATGTAAAACCATCCTTTTTTTCCCCTGACTAGTTTTTTGTCCATCATTTCCAGCTTTGACCTTATTTATTTTTGGACTTTTGCTATTTTTCTTCCCATTAACTCTCAGTATACATGTTTAAAAGCAATAGTAGATATTGGTAACACTAAAATATATCTGTCTCACCAAAGTTCTAGTCATGACCATTTCACAGTTATCAATAAATTAGATATTACTGCCAGTGCTTAGAGTTGTTACAAACTTTGATTTGTCATTAAGACTTGGTTCTTTTCAGTTCATGTTTCAGCCAGTGTCTGGTGTGTTTGTAGTGCCCTTTATCTCCCCGTCCCCCAGTTCATGAAGTTCTTAAAGTGTAGACAATAGAGTCTTTGTTTCTGGTCCTTAATGGGATGAGCTTGCATCAGAATGTAAATCAAATATACTACTAAGTAGACTGATTGTGTTCAGCAGTTTCTGGTTTTTTGTTTTTGTTTTTAGCAGTTTCTGTTTTTAATCAAGACTGCGTTGATGAGGAAGCAGCACATTGACATGATTTTGTTCAAACTCCTTGTTTCATTGGAGACCAACACTTTCAGTAAACTGGGTTATGCTGTATGATGAGTTAACAATTTAATTCTGTCAGATTTGTAGTACATATTGATGGGGAAGGAGATGAGAGGCAGGGGTTATAGTGCCAATACTGTGGAAGGACCTTCTAGCATCTGAATTCCTGTACCATATATCTGGGATTCCTTTATGACTTTTGATGGGAGGCAGAATCTGCTCGTAACTATAGACAGGTAGATTTGGCCAAGCAAATTCCACCAGTATAGATCTCAACTTAGGAGCCATTGAGGCAGAAAAGTGGGAACTGGCAGAATGTTGTGTCAGGTTCTTTTAAGATTGTTATCTACTAAATATCTTTTCATAGAAACATTTTCAACTTAGATTAGCCACAGTGGGTGTTTATTGCTTCCAAATAAAAAACCCTGGTTGGAAAAAAATAGTTAAAGAAGTATTGTACTGTTTATTCAAAACTGATCACAGGCAAAATTGTTTTAAGTACACACAAAAGTTTTAAAATGTTTTAGACTAGACTTTGTGAGACATGTTGCAGACTGTAAAGATTCTAAATAACAATGATTTCATTTTAGTGTTTGCATTTTAAAATTTTAGTGTGCTTATTGGACCATGTGCTGCTATGTATGCCTGAAGTACTTGAAATGCAAATTTGAAGACACTTTGCCATCTAAATGCTTGGCTGGATTAAGCGCCTAATTAGGATGGTTTTTCAACAGGTTGGAGGAAGCATGCAATCGGTGAGTGCTCCTAATTAATTTTTTAAATCCAGACATGTATATGTTTTGAGAATTTTTTCTGAGAGCGTGAAATGAATTTATATATGACCAACATTTTAAATTCAATATGTTTATTTAAGTCATAGAAGTGAATCTTTACCTAGTATCCTAAGTACGGGAGTAACATTTTGAGTTAAATTGAAAATGTACCAATATTCATGTAACTGTTAAAAGCAGTGCATTCGTTAGTAGTGAGAAAAGAGATAACATAGAAATCATTGGATAAAATATGACTAGCACTTGACAACTCTGAATGTTGTAGACTTACTGAATCCCGTTATAACATTATCACACAACTTTTAAGGTAAAAGGTAAGTCATGTCTTCTGATAATACAAGTATGTATGTGAAGAAAAAATGAGTATAATCTGTGCGAAAGATGTTCTGATCTTGATCTTATTTGAAGTATTTTCTACTGGTATATATCTTTTTTTAAGATCCAGTGTGAAGTTATTAGACCAGTAGTTGTGCCAGGCATGTGTTATGAATATTTGTTTTCCATTTTCACATTCAATATTTTGCATTAATAATGTGGAATTCTATTTTATTAAAGATACAGGCAGGTTACATAATATGAATATGGGTGTATATGAGTGTGTATATGTATACATATATGTATTTTTTTAATAATGGGTATACTTTTTAATGTACTACTTGTACTCTTGTTTTTATTTTGTGTCGTTTTATGTCTTGTTAAGAGAAAGTCAAACTTTGAATCTCTCAAACCACCCCCCACCCGTTACATCTATTTTCTTTGGAGATAAAAAGCAAAGAACCAAATAAAATTACCTTTTTTAGTAGATGCATAATTTTGATATTATTAGCTTGAGGATAAGCAATAGGAAAATGGCTTCTGAATTTAATAGTATTTTCATCTTTTTCAATTACATTTTCCTGTTTTGAACTTCACTTAATGCATCTTATACCACCTTTCTCATTTGTTTACCATCATTTGGTTACAGAGAGTAGATTAACATTTTAGTACTGACAGTGAAAAATTTCTGTTGCTTCCAGAAAAATGGGAAGCTCTTGTAATTTAAAATTCCCCCAATGTAAAGCTTTACAATTTACAGTTCTTCTTCTTTCCAATTTTAGTAAGAAATATAATTTAAGAGAGGGGTACCTGGCTGGCTAAGCCAGAAAAGCATGCAACTCTTGATCTCAGGGTCCTGAATTTGAGCCCCACATTGGGCATAGAGATTACTTTAAAAAAATAAAATAATTGAAAAAGAAGTATAATTTGGTGAAAAGATCATAGATCCTGGATTCAAACAACTCTGGGTCTGAAATTGGTCTCTGCCAGTTACTTTCTGCATGCACAAATTATAGATAAGAAGAACTACTGCAGAGTTAATGTGTGGCTTAAATGACTGTGGATTAAATGACACCTAGTACAGTGGCTTGTATGTAGTATAGATACATTCAATAGTGGTTAATTTTCTATGGTTTTGCTCTGTCATTCCCCCCAACCCTGGCCCCAAGTCAGGCGAATGTGACTAATGCTGATTGAGACCGAAGTGCAGAAGTTTGTTTCAGAAACAGATAACAGTTTATTTAGCTTGTTCACTTAATTTAGTTTTGTTCATTTTGCCTTTCATCCGTGTTCATCATGTTCATTCATGCCTTTTTTCATCCAAAAAACAAACAAACAAACAAACCAGGTAACTGCATTAACTTACTCCCTATATTGTAGGGTATTCACAATTAAGGCCCTAGCAACTGAAAAGACTGTTTTTTTTTGTTTTGTTTTTTTTTAATGTAACGTAATCATTTTTTTCCCCTTTTCAAAGGTTTTATATATTTGACAGAGCATAAGCAGGGGAGCAGCAGGCTGAGGGAGAGGGAGAAGCAGGCTCCCCACTGAGCAGGGAGCCCGATATGGGACTCGATCCCAGGACCCTGAGATCATGATCGGGGCCAAAGGCAGACGCTTACCCAACTGAGCCACCCAGGCACCCTCATATAAATCATCAACTTTAATCCGTTAACTGAAAATCTATATAGAAATAAGTTTTCTTTTAACATAAAGCAGTTTGATACTTCGGAATAGTTTAGTTTCTAAAGATCTCTTAGCATGCTGCCCAAGTGTAAGAAGGTATAGTCTACCAAGATTTTACTTTTGGACCTCTGAAAATAAAACTTCTTTGCTCCCTTTCAGTAGTAAATACATATTTTCCCATTGTTTGATAATGAACTTAATACTGTGTTTGAAAATATTCCAGGTAGAAACTGCCTTCATCCTTTACATGTTTTATCTGCTTAAAAAGAAAATGTGCACCTTTGAGATTAGAGTTTTGTTTTTGCCATTAGAACAACTGTTGATTAGCTCTTTGTATTTTACTGTACACATCAGCACTGTAATGGCAGTCACTGATTGATTTACTATATCCAGTTCTTTTGCCTAAATTATGTATGTTCAGTAAAACGATACTTTGTTTTACAGGTATAACCACAGTCAGAGCAAATACCTAATTAATATTAGTAATATATTTCCAGTAATACTTAAGAATTGTAACTTTGTTTTCTTTTTGTGCTTTGGAGGAAGAATGTCAATGTGGCTAAGAGTTTAGAGTAAGGAAGAAGAGAACTGTGGAAAGTGTTTTCTTTAATTGGGGATTTTAAATTGTTACAGTTTCATCTTCCTGTCTCTAGCCTCTTTCCCCAACACACACTTCGAATTTTCCCCTGGCTCCCTTGGAGTTAAGGATTTGTATTTTGTTGTGTCTTAGACTCCTTGAAATTTTGATTAATGATATGGACTTTATTCTAAAAAAATACCACATAAACACAGAATTTTGCATATAATTTCAGGGACTTGACCCCAAAATAAAGACCCTTGCATTAATATGAAATAGCTGATCTTGAGAAAAATACATTTATTTAGAATTGAATTTGTACTTTTTTCTGCTAAATGGTACCTCTGAAGTAGTAATTTAGATTAAACTGGTCTATAACAGATGAATTACCACATGAAACTTGAGTACAGTCATCACGATGAGACAGATGATAGCTTCAGATTCCAGGCTCACACTTCAACACTTCTACAATAGCATTTCACAATGTTAAAAAATAACAAATTGCTTTCTTGTTGTCATCCTCCTCCTTGCTGTCATCACTTTCAAACACTGTTTCTAAATGTTAGGGACTGTCATTACTAGACACAGACATGCAAACACACATGCACACATTCATTATTAGATTATTTGTCAGTAGTCATTATAAAACAAAGCAGAGTTTTTCTGTTCAATAATAATAGTTAATTATTTTCTAGTGGAATTGAATTCTTATTTCTTAATGAAATCCATTTGGTTAGCAGTGCTAGTTTTCTCCCTTCTCTCTCTTTAACATCTGAAAAAATATTAATGACAGTTTATCTTTAGAGGAAGTCTTCCCTTCTCCTGTATACCGACAAGACAACAGTTCAGCCACCAGTTAGGGTAGGAGATACACTTGGGCCTTAGAGTCTCCCAGTGCACAGATGGTGACTTTTCAGTACCATCTGTTCATTATTTCTTCACAGCCATTTACAATTTCTCCCACTCCATGATGGCTGAATAGAAAAAATGAAGTAGGACTGAGTTTTAGGGTTCCTGGAAGTTAGCAGCTCTTTACCATCACTTTTTCCTAAAGTCAAGTGAAGGTTATGACTCTTCTTTCTAAATATTCTGGTCATTAGCTTACATAGACCCTTCTTCATATTTTTTGGTGCTAAGTGCTATTCAATTCATAAATAACAGAAAAACAGTGTTAGTCTGCTGTATATACTTTGAAAAAAAATCACATAAAGCAATCTGTTTTTACTTCCTTTAGAATTTTGTATAAGAAGCCTAAATAGTCTACTTAGTCCTTAAAAGTAAAAGGTGAATCTTTGGCCACTTTTTCTTATAGAAGTCACCTGGTACTCTTTTCCTTCTGATATTAAGCAGATGGGAAGATAATAGTTGAAACTTAGCCCTGAAGCATGCATAGCAAGGAATGCTAAAAGTTGGCAGAAGTTCCTGACCTTGGCAAATCCTTTCCAAATTTTTCATTGTGAGTTTCTTGCCCTCTTCATCTCCAGTTAAGATCTTTGCATACTGAAGGGATGGAAGATTCACTTCATTTATTTATTTATTTATTTATTTATTTATTTATTTTTAAAGATTTTATTTATTTATTTGACAGACAGAGATCACAGGTAGGCAGAGAAGCAGGCAGAGAGAGAAGAGGAAGCAGGCTCCCCGCCGAGCAGAGAGCCTGATGCGGGGCTCGATCCCAGGACCCTGGGATCATGACCTGAGCTGAAAGCAGAGGCTTTAACCCACTGAGCCACCCAGGCACCCCGGGAGATTCACTTTAGACTCTGTAATTGTCACATTGTGATGCACAGTGTTCCACTACACCAACATCATAGGAGAATTTTGACTTGTGACTAAATACAAGATTCAGGAAGAGAAGGGATGGTATAGGTGCTATTGCCCTGTGGGTTTCTTTTTAAAAGATTAATACCTATGAACATGTATAAGGTAGAGTTTGCTTAAATACTGTCTTAGAATTACTTGCCCAGGGGCGCCTGGGTGGCTCAGTGGGTTAAGCCGCTGCCTTCGGCTCAGGTCATGATCTCAGGGTCCTGGGATCGAGTCCCGCATCGGGCTCTCTGCTCAGCGGGGAGCCTGCTTCCCTCTCTCTCTGCCTGCCTCTCCGTCTACTTGTGATCTCTCTCTGTCAAATAAATAAATAAAATCTTTAAAAAAAAAACAAAAAGAATTACTTGCCCATATTCTTATTTTGTCCTTGGCCTCTTATGTTGAATTTGTAAAACTGTGATGCTTCCCATTTTTGTCAAGTCCTATGTTTTTCTTCTCAGTCCTCATGTGTTATTATTATTAGTCGTTTGATCAATCATTGGTGTGAATGATTTGCATTCCTCAATTACAGGTAATTCTCTTCTAATCTTCACAGTAGCTTTGCCTCTTAACATTCTTTGTTTAATATTCATATTTCAAAATCGATGTCTTCTTTCTAGTGTCCTATTTCCCACTCTGTACCATCCTTTTAATTTATATTTCCTAAGCAAGAGTTCAGTTATTATTGGTTATAGTAGCCAGTGTAGGGTATAGTACTTTCTGGACTCTCTTGGGTAATAGTCAGTGAAACTTTGAACATAATAATGATTTGTTAGGTAAAAGCTAAGGCATATACCAGAGCTATTTTTTTTTTAAAGATTTTATTTTATTATTTATTTGACAGAGAGAGATCACAAGTAGACAGAGAAGCAGGCAGAGAGAGAGAGGGAAGCAGGCTCCCTGCTGAGCAGAGAGCCCGATGTGGGACTCGATCCCAGGACCCTGAGATCATGACCTGAGCCAAAGGCAGCGGCTTAACCCACCGAGCCACCCAGGCGCCCTACCAGAGCTATTATATACACATCCCCATGAACTTCACTTTGAGCCCTACTGTTATATCTAAGTGGGTTGAGTTGCAAAAATCTAAGAAGTCAGATTACTTCTATGCCCCTTTTACAAGTTGTGCATGCTTTTAGAATGGTTTAAAAGTCTAATTTGGATTATGTGTTGGAGCCACTGCTGTTTACAATAACATTTATCCCTTGTTCATACTGCATATGTTACAGTAATTCCATTCTTTAAATTAGAACGGCCATGGCATGACTAAAAAGGGTCAATGTCTATTGCTCAGAATACATGCCGCTGATTTGGTATTACTTATTTAGTTTTAGAATATAATTGAATGTAAAATTTAATGAACTAAGTGGTCATATCATTCTTACTCTTTTCTTTTTAAATTGCTTTTAATAGCATACCACCTTTCTGCCTTTCTGTCCAGGCTTTCAAGTGTAGCACTCAAAACAGATGGATAGTTTTTCTCTTTAAGGAAAAATCATGTACTTGGGGAGAAGTTTCAAGGTACTTTATAATGATTTAACATTCTACATGTGTGTGGTTTTTTTTTTGTTTGTTTGTTTTGTTTTTGCGTTTTGCTTTGGGAGTTTGTTTTTGCATAGAGCATAGCATAATGTCCTCTATGTATTATGATTTCATCTGAGGAATTTTGCTAGTTAGGGTCACCGCAAGCTCATTTAGCCTTTGTATAAATTAGGAAAAGATACTTTTACCTTGGGACAAGGCCTCACAAAAAGATGCAGTGCAACTGGATTTTGGCCTACACTTAACCTTGACCAGACATTCTTGTGTAGCAAACAAAAGCAAAGTACCCTGAATGGTACAACTTCAGATTCTGAACTTTGTACTGATTTGGGTTTGGTTTGAAAAGTCCATTATAACAAAAATAGCTCACAGTTTTAAAAAATTTGTGTGTATATAAAGTTCTAAAACTAAAAATATAGCAGAGGAGAGAGAAATCGTTTTCTTTTACAGAATAATATGAAAACCTAATGAAAATGCAGTTTTTACTTCAGATGTATTATTTTACAATTACTAGTTATTCTATGTTTTTTATATAATGCTTTACATTAAACTTTGTGTTAATCATAACCAGCTATATATATCCTTTAACTTCTAATTGAGAAATATTAGTTCATTTCCCGTAACACGTAGAGCATTCTGATCCCTTAATTAAAGTGTCAACATGTTGTGCAATTAATTGTCCAGTGTTTTGTAGTAACAAACTACAAACCTTTATAACTCTTGTAATTAAACTTTTGGTTTTTCCTACTTCCTCAGGTACTTTGGTCTGGGAAGCCATATGGTTCATCTCGAAGTATCGTAAGGAAAATTGGTACTAACTTATCTCTGATCCAGTGCCCAAGAGTTCAGTTTCAGGTACTCTATATATTTTGAAATTTTATATTAATATGTGCATTAGAAATACAAATAGGCAAGACAATTTTAAAAGTAATTTTGAACCTTTCCCTCTGTTGATGCTACTGTCAATAAAAGACAATAAAATCATAGTAAAGTCTTTCTAATTTTACTTCCTCTGTGAAGTGATTATTCAAGCTTTTTAAAGCCTTTTTTTTTTAAGATTTTATTTATTTACTTGACAGAGAGCGAGATCATAAGTAGGCAGAGAGGCAGGCAGAGAGAGAGAGGAGGAAGCAGGCTTCCCGCTGAGCAGAGAGCCCGATGTGGGGCTCGATCCCAGGACCCTGGGATCATGACCTGAGCCGAAGGCAGAGGCTTAACCCACTGAGCCACCTAGGCGCCCCTATTCAAGCTTTTTAAAGTTCTTAAGACACTTAATCCTTCTTAAGAATACGTAGAATACATCTTTGTAAAAGCATATAATAAGCCAAGGAGTTGTTAATTCCCAGGTGACCTCAAACATGGCCTTATGTTACTTAAGAAGCTTCAGATACTACCATTGTTTTCTTTATCATACCTTCTCCCTTGGACAGCCATTCTGTTCTCCTACTAGTTTATTTTTCGATATCTCTGTGGATTCCTTGTAAGTTGATTTCTCCATGCTTCGTTTAAAGCTTAGCATTAATTGTAGGAACCATTGCTTTTAGAAAGGACAGTGTCAAGACAAAGAAGTAATTGTTCTCTGAATGAGAGGATAGTGAAACCCTGATTTGGGAATACTTTTAACTGCACAGGTCTTAGAATTCTCTTATAGCACCAGATAGGGAGCAACTCTGTTCTTTGCTTGGAGATAAATTGTTATTTTCTGGATTGGGCTTTGTTCCTTATTGTTGTAATAGTGTTAGACATGTTCTTGTTTTTCACTAATTCTCTACAACAGTAATTCTGCGGAATATTTCAGTTCACCATTTAAGAACGTAAAGTTCAGATAGCTATACCAATTTTAAATAATAGATTAGCATATGAAATGTGGAAAATATATTTAACTCATAATTCAGAAGCTCAGAAGTGCCCCTGCAAGTTTATTTGATATTACTGATTTACTCATAAATCAATTCTCCTGGTAGATGGAGGTAAAAATCTGTTCCTAAGTAAGCAGTAGAAATTAGCATTTGTTCAGGTTGACTAACGAGATGTTCATTATTGTGCTCATAATCCTGCTTGCAAATTGACTGGCAAAACCTTTGTACATCAGTCCTGAAAGTGACAGATTGGAATTTTCCAAGAAGTAATATTTTTATCAAACTATAGGCTTTTGAAAAAATAATGAAAATGAAGAAATCTGTGGTGGTAACTCCCAAGCGCAATTTCTGAGAATTAACGCAATTAGACACAAAATGCTGATTGCTTCATTTGCTAGCTTCCTTCAAAATAAACTACGGTTGTTAACTAGGGCTTATTAACTTTTTTTGGATTGCTCAGTTCCATTAAAATTTTCTTTTTATCTGTTAATGTATCTACTTAACCTAGTTGCAGGAGAACTTAAGCATGGTCTTTGTGTTCATGTAGCTAGAGATATATAGAAGGACTATATATATATATATATATATATATATATATATATATGGTAATCTAGAATTTTTTAGTAAAAATTTTTTAGTTAAAACCCAAATCTGCCTTGACAGTGAGCTGAAATACTAGAGCCAAGTACATTTTCTTGGATCTCTCCAAGAGATCTTTTTCTCTGTGTTACTAGTCACTTAAAAAGGTATGAGCAGGGGGGGTGGGAGGTTGGGGGCACCAGGTGGTGGGTATTGTAGAGGGCACGGATTGCATGGAGCACTGGGTGTGGTGCAAAAATAATGAATACTGTTATGCTGAAAAAAAATAAAAAAATTAAAAAAAAAAAAGGTATGAGCAGAATTAAGCCTATTAGATTTAGTGCAGGAGCTGCATTTGAATAAAGATGGATAAACATAGGAGAGGGATAATGTAAGAGAAAGATTGGTGACCTACTTGAGAATGTAGTGAAAGGTAGAAGACATTTGTTTATAGTGAGAGTTTTATTTCCAGTTGGTTTTACAGTATACTGAGTCTTTTCTTTCTTTCTTTTTTAAAAATTTATTTATTTATTTGACAGAGAGAGAGAGAGATCACAAGTAGACAGAGAGAGAGGGGGGAGAGGGGGAAGCAGGCTCCCCACTGAGCAGAGAGCCCGATGTGGGGCTTGATCCCAGGACCCTGAGACCATGACCTGAGCCGAAGGCAGACGCTTAACCCTCTGAGCCACCCAGGCGCCCCTTCTGACTCTTTTCAAATTCAAGATCAGTATTTTAAAGATTCTATTTATTTGTTTGTTTGTTTTCCAGAGGTCACAAGTAGGCAGAGAGGCAGGCAGAGAGAGAGAGGAGGAAGCAGGCTCCCCGCCGAGCAGAGAGCCCGATGCAGGGCTCGATCCCAGGACTCTGGGATCATGACCTGAGCCGAAGGCAGAGGCTTTAACCCACTGAGCCACCCAGGCGCCCCAAGATCAGTATTTTAAAAGATATTTTATTTATTTATTTGCCAGAGAGCGCACGTGCACAAGCAGTGGGATCAGGAGGCAGAGGGAGAAGCAGGCTCCCTGCTGAACAGGGAGCCCAACTGGGACTTGATCCCAGGACTTTGGGATCATGACCTGAGCTGAAGATGGATGCCCAACCCACTGAGCCACCCAGGCATCCCTGAGATCATATTAAAATGAATGTTTTATCTGCTACATATTTTGAGTTTGTATCTTCTGTTATAT
Source organism: Lutra lutra (assembly GCF_902655055.1). Taxonomy (NCBI): domain Eukaryota; kingdom Metazoa; phylum Chordata; class Mammalia; order Carnivora; family Mustelidae; genus Lutra; species Lutra lutra. The sequence goes on along the minus strand of NC_062281.1, from coordinate 68,708,166 downwards.
TTTAACTACATCTATCAGTAAAGTAAGAAATGTGGAATTTTTAAAGACATGCAATTTAGAATAATAAAGTTGAAAATGTGTTTTTGCTATTTTTCTGGTTCATTTAAGGATTTGATTGATATGGAATTTGTTTGGACTCTCTAGGAGTCCAGCATGAGTAAATTGTATAGAAAGTCTGGAACTGGGGAACCACAGTTGGACCCAGAGAGTAGATACCATTATGGGGCCATATTCAGGAGACAAAAATCAAAATAGCTTAAACTTGCAAATAGGGCATTCGTGAGTCATTTCAGAAGCAGGAGTTAGATAGTCATGACCAGTCCCTCTAGCGTTCTGGGTAACTTCAGTCTTTTTGAAGATTTATCTGAAACTTGGCATTTTATATTTACTTCCTATATTCCTTTTGGCTTTTCTTGCCATTTCTTTTTTTTTTTTTTTTTTTTTTTTTAAAGATTTTATTTATTTATTTGACAGAGAGAGATCACAAGTAGACGGAGAGGCAGGCAGAGAGAGAGAGAGAGGGAAGCAGGCTTCTTGCTGAGCAGAGAGCCCGATGTGGGACTCGATCCCAGGACCCTGAGATCATGACCTGAGCCGAAGGCAGCGGCTTAACCCACTGAGCCACCCAGGCGCCCCTCTTGCCATTTCTTTTCTACTCCCCACACTCATAGCCGACACCTTGACTCTTTCACTCTCAGAACAGTTTTAGCCCTGAATTCTTTTTGTTTTTTTTTTTTTTTAAGATTTTATTTATTTGACAGACAGAGATCCCAAGTAGGCAGAGAGGCAGGCAGAGAGAGAGGAGGTAGCAGGCTCCCTGAGGAGCAGAGAGCCCGATGCGGGGCTCCATCCCAGGACCCTGATATCATGACCTGAGCCGAAGGTAGAGGCTTAATCCATTGAGCCACTCAGGCATCCCACCTCTGAATTCTTAAGCTTCAGTATGGTTCCTTCTAGATCACACACAATCTTTTCACTGTCATCAGCTGATCTATGTGTCTGCAGATAAATAATGATAGGAAAGGTGGGCCTATTACTTACTGTTTTGAGGCTTAGACAAAATAATCCATGTAAGGCCCTGAATATAATAACCAAGTACATAATTAGTGTACAGTATAAGGGTGCTAGTGGTGGTGATTTTATTGTTGTTATTGCCGCCTTAGTTGAATAGCAACATTGCTATTCAAGTAATTCAGCCCCCTGATTTTACAAATTGGATTTATAGAATCAGAAACTAGAACACAGGGCGCCTGGGTGGCTCAGTGGATTAAAGCCTTTGCCTTCGGCTCAGGTCATGATCTCAAGGTCCTGGGATCGAGTCCCACATCGGGCTCTGCTCAGCAGGGAGTCTGCCCCCGCCGCCGCCTGCCTCTCTGCCTACTTGTGACCTCTGTCTGTCAAATAAATAAAAAAATCTTGGGGGAAAAAAAAAAGAAACTAGAACACAGATCAAAACATTTATTTACACCTTCATCCACTTAATGGACCCAGTGATTATTGGGTAGGAATAGAATAAGGTAGTAAGTGTAAAAATGCATGTCAAAGCACTTAGTGGTTCTTTGCTGGGTTATTTGAAAAAGACTTGTCTATAACCCCATAGCTTTTTCCCATACTTCATTTTGTGAGTGCTGGGAATGAGTTGGCTACTTTACACTCAAAATGGGATCTCTAGACCCTTCATATTTACTTTTTTTTTTAATTAAATTTTTTATTTTAATTCCAGTGTAGTTGACATACAGTGTTATATTAGTTTCAGGCATACAGTATAGTGATTCAGAAATTCTGTACAATACTCAGTGCTCATTATGGTAAGTATACTCTTGAATCCCCATCACCTACTTCCCTCATGCCCCCTCCCACCTCCTCTCTGGTACCTATCAGTTTGTTCTCTGTAGTTAAGAGTCTGTCTCTTGGTTTGTGTCTTTTTTTCCCCTTTGCTCATTTGTTTTGTTTCCTAAATTCCACGTGAGTGAGATCATACGGTATTTGTCTTTCTTTGACTGACTTATTTCACTTAGCATTGTACTCTCTAGCTCCATGAATGTCTTTTCAAATGCCAAGATTTCATTCTTTTTTTTACAGTTGAGTAATATTCCTGTGTGTGTGTGTGATTTTCCTTACCCATTCATCTGTTGATAGCCATCTAGGCTACTTCCATAATTTGTCTATTGTAAATAATGCTGCTACAAAAACATCAGGGTGCATGTATGCTGTTGCACTAGTGATTTTGTGTTTTTTCTGGGTAAGTACCCAGTAGTGTGATTTCTGGATTATAAGGTAGTTCTATTTTTTAAGTTTTTAAAAAACCTCCATACTATTTTCCAGAGTGGGTGCATTAGTTTACATTCCCACCAATAGTGCACTAGGGTTCCTTTTTCTCCACGTCCTTACCATCACTTGTTGTTTCTTGTGTTGTTGATTTTAGCCATTCTTACGGGTGTGAGGTGATATCTCATTATAGTTTTGATTTGCAGTTCCTTGATGATATTGAGCATCTTAGCGTGTGTCTCTTGGCTATTTGCATGGCTTCTATCTGTCCATGTCTTCCCATTTTTAATTAGATTATTTGTTTTTTGGGTTTTGAGTTTATCAATTCTTTATATATTCTGGATATTAACCCTTTATCGAATATGTGATTTGCAAATATTTTCTCCCATTCAGTAGGTTGCCTTTTAGTTTCGTTTATTTTTTCCTTTGCTGTGCAGAATCTTTCTATTTTGATATAGATAGACCCTTCAGATTTACTGTAATTGAAGAAAAATAAACTTTCCTTGGCCCTTTAGCATCTTTTAAATACGTACATTTCAAGCTTGAGTCACAATTACTTCTGGCCATAAGCATTTTTCGTATTTGAATATTATGGCCCCTTGGACGTAGAAACCCAGATTAAGACAAACTGAGAGAGTAGGTTCGTTTTTCTCCTAGTACTTATTCCAGTTTCATGAAACCAAAAGAAAATCTTCATGATCCTCAGATCATGGAGGAACTTGCAAAAGCAGTGAGCTCTAGGAGATTGGGAGGAATGGGGTGCAGAGGTTTTAATTTACTGTGGTTCTTAACACTTACTGCATACATATTTAAATCACCAGGAACTTTAAAAAATAAAATATATGTGCTCAGGCTTCATCTTGCCAGGTAGTTTTTATATGCCCACCTTCCTTGTGAAACTGAAAACACAGCTTTTAAAAAATACAGGTCCCGCTCAGGGCTCACTAAATCTGAAATTCATGTATTTGTTTCTTTTTACCTCTTAAGGAGCTCTTATCCAGCTGGCTCTGAGGTTAAAGACTTCAGGCACAGATTGTATTTTAGTATTTTGCAAAAGTTTTCCTTAAAGCAGTAACATAATTATCCACTGACCATTATTAAAGTAAAAGTAATCACAGAATCACTTTGGGGATGCATTTTTATAAATTTTAAATTGTATGAGTTAAAATAAAAATGGAAGCAGCAGCAGCTTATTGCGGTGTTATGTACTACACTTGAAAAACTTAAAAAAAAAAAAGTGATCTTGAATATTACCAGAAAAAGTGGGGTGGGCCACTTGGCAGTGGGGTGTAAAAGTTTGACTTCCAGCTTTGTAATTGGCAGACCTCTGGGGAATTTAACCTGGGCTACCCTTTTTCCTTGTGGAAACCCTGCCCCACCCAGCCTGTTTTCTGAGATTGCTAGTTGTTGTTGGAATTCATGGTGGAGGGCATTTTCTGTGACCAAACAGGTCATGAGTGAAATTCTTACTGAAGTTCACATACCATGATGAAATCTGGAAGTAAAATAGCTTCTTGTCACAGCCCATCTTTATTTACCAAATAAACTTGAAATCTTCATGTTCTTCTAGGGGCTTTTGATTAGTGATGGACCAAAACTATGTGATCTCTGCCCTTTTTGGGATACGATTTGTGAGAGTGATAAATATTCTGATAAGCATATAATTACAATTTGTACTGATGCTATGAAGGAAAAAGTAGTATAGCATGGGGGAGGATAATAATGGGAGTCTGTCTGGGAAGGCCCATCTGGAGGAATGACAGGTAAAGATTAGAAAGAGCCAGTTTGCTCAGGTGGGGAGAGGGGTGGAATTGGGGGAAGAGTATATGTGCAGAGCTTCTAAGGCAAGATAGAAGTTACTCTTTGAGGAACTTAAGAGAGGGACCTGTCAGGAACTAGTATGGTTGGACTATGGTATAGTCTCTGGTGTCTGAGGCGTCTGAAGGTTAAGTACCTGGAATAATTCTAAAAATAACTATTAAACTTGGGGCGCCTGGGTGGCTCAGTGGGTTAAGCCTCTGCCTTCAGCTCGGGTCATGATCCCAGGTCCTGGGTTCGAGCCCCGCGTCGGGCTTTCTGCTCAGCGTGGAGCCTGCTTCCTCCTCTCTCTGCCTGCCTCTCTGCTTACTTGTGGTTTCTCTCTGTCAAATAAATAAATAAAATCTTAAAAAAAAAAAATAAAAATAAAAAAAAATAAAAATAACTATTAAACTTAATTTTTTTCAGCTCCTCTTTGATATTCTGGAACATCAGATTATGATAGCTAGTATGTGATACCAAACTCTGTTCGGTGTTCATTTTTTGGTTATTTTTAGCTCTAAGATGGCTGTTAAGAATAATGAAATTCAAATATAATGTTATGTTTTATAAATTTGGTAGTGTGGCTCAGTGATTTGAAGCCTAACTCTGTAAATAATAATGAATGTTCATGATGTTTTATTTATTCTCAGTAATTGATGACTTCTTTTTTCTTCTTTGATAGAGAAGGAGTGTTCATGCATGTGAAGGGGGGTGGGGAGGGGCAGAGGAAGAGAGAGAGAGAGAGAATCCCAAGCAGGCTCCACACTCAGTGTACAGTCCAAGCGGGGGGTTGCTTGATCTTATGACCTTGAGGTCATGACTTGAGCAGAAATCAAGAGTCAGAAGCTTAACCAAGTGAGTCATCCAGGGGCCCTTCACTAGTTGACTTCTTTTTTTTTTTTTAAAGATTTTATTTATTTATTTGAGAGAGAGACAGTGATAGAGAGCATGAGCAAGGAGAAGGTCAGAGGGAGAAGCAGACTCCCCATGGAGCTGGGAGCCCGATGCGGAACTCGATCCCGGGACTCCGGGATCATGACCTGAGCCGAAGGCAGTCGTCCAACCAACTGAGCCACCCAGGCATCCCACTAGTTGACTTCTTAAAGACTAGTTTCTCCATGGGGATCCTGTTACTTACCATCTTGGGTTATTTATTTATTTTTTTCCAAAGATTCTTTGTATTTGACAGCGATCACAAGTAGGCAGAGAGGTGTCAGAGAGAGAGGAGGAAGCAGGCTCCCTGCTGAGCAGAGAGCCCAATGTGGGGCTCGATCCCAGGACCCTGGGATCATGATCTGAGCCGAAGGCAGAGGCTTTAACCCACTGAGCCACCCAGGCGCCCCCTTTCTTGGGTTATTTTGACAGGAACATTTCCCTCCATTTATCTGTGGTCTCTCCACTTTCTCTTCCTACTCTTCCACATTCTAAGAATCATGAATAGAAAGTTTAATAAATGCTCAGTTTTGGGGGGGGCGCTAGTGGCTCAGTGGGTTATGGCCTTTGGCTCAGGTCATGATCCTGGGATCGAGCCCCGCATCAGGCTCTCTGCTCAGTGGGGTGTAACCCCCCTCCGCCTCTGCCTGCCTCTCTGCCTACTTGTGATCCCTATCAAGTAAATAAATAAAATGTTTAAAAAAAATAAATGCTCTGTTTTTATTTTATTTATTTTTTTGAGAGAGGAAAAGAGAGAGCATGTGCACGGAGTACGGCCTGGGGGGTGGCAGTGGGAGAGGGAAATCTCAGGCTCCACACTCAGCACAGAGCCCAGTGCAGGGCTTGATCTCACCACCCAGAGATGATGACCTGAGCTGAAATCAAGCTATCCAGGTGCCCCTAAATCCTCAGTTTTTAAAAAGGGACCATACTACTTAGAAGCATGAGAATACTGGATTTAGTGTTGTTTACACAGGTATCTGCTTGGCTTATTGTATGTCACTATATTAAAATATGGAAATTCGCTTTCAGTTGTTTTTATTATGGCAGGAATTGGTAGAAAAAGAATTAATCTGTAAGTAAAAGCTGGAGATTATTATTTTGCTGTGTTGCTTTTAAGAATACATAATTTGCATTGGGCTATAAACAAATGCTGGTAAAATAGACTAAGTCTAATTACTATTAACACACTTTTTGGCAAGAAACTGAGAGAATCATGGTTCCTAATTGTTTATTTTATGAAAAGTCACATTAGGACAAAGTTAGCTCTTCTAATATTTTATTTAGATATTTCAACTTTTATACAAGCTTTGTGTTTTTCTTTGAGTTCTATTAATCAGTCAGTTTTTACATTATCAGAATATATAAAACTATCTAAAGTTATTGTAAAATTCTTGAAATATAATTGAATTTTGGATAATTTAAATTATATCAGATGTTGAATTAAATTTCTTAAAATCAGTAGAAATACAATGCAACGACTGGATTTTTGCTCTGGATGAAATTGTTTTCATACTTTCTGAAAGGACTTTGGATACTTACAAATCAATATGTGCTAATTTTACTTATAAATTTTATAATGCCCTTGACTTTGAAGAAATTTTTTTGTCTGTTCTCTTCATTGTTTTTTTTTTTTTCCCCTTACTAACAATAGCTATGGTAAGACAGGACCTTGCTGGAACTTTTAGTAAGTGGCTTTGTCTTTTTCAAACTTCCCTTAGGTCATCCATGCATGTCAGTAGTGGCATCTAAATCATCCTTCCAACAATTCCATGCCATCAGCCCCCTTGCCTGCACTGGTGTCTCTTTAACTAGTATTTTACTGATTGAATTGTCCTTTCCATTCCATGCTTGTTATTCAGTGCACGTTTCAGCAGCAACTGAAATGCCTTTTTAAAAAAAGATTAGTGTTGTTATTTTTCACTTTTATCTTGTCTTTTCGATGAGTTTGGTTTCCTCAGAGACTTTGTTAGGTTTTTTTTTTTTTTTTAATGGCATAAATCATTGTTTAATGTAGATAAATGACTTAAATACTAAGATGACCTTGTTTTGTGGGGTAGGATGTCCATTAGAAAAGATACAGATAGGGGCACCTGGGTGGCTCAGTGGGTTAAGCCTCAGCCTTTGGCTCAGGTCATGATCTCGGGGTCCTGGGATCGAGTCCCGCATCGGGCTCTCTGCTCTGTAGGGAGCCTGCTTCCTCCGCTCTCTCTCTCTCTGCTTGCCTCTCTGCCCACTTGTGATCTCTCTCTGTCAAATAAATAAAATCTTTAAAAAAAAAAAAAAGATACAGATATGGTCAACAGTATCATCAACGTTTTCATCTCATTGAGCACATGTTACAGACATGTTGTTAAACCAAATCCATGGAAATTTTGGTTTGTGGTTTTTTTTTAAGTTTATGCAGAAAGCAACTACATATGTAAAATTGAGCTGCATTGTTTAATCCTTAATTGTGTTATAAATACTCTGAAAAGCTGTCACAAAATAGGTTAACTTTTCTATTTTTAAGTATTTTTAGAAAAGTATCATTTTGCTTCCATCTGTAAGCAGAAATATCTAGGAAGAAAACTTCAATTTTTGTAACTTTTGTGGGAAAGGAAGAAGTTTTAAAGTCAAAACTTAATTTTGTTTTAATATACCTCACTTCCTACAAACTAGAACTGTATTGCAATAAGATTTTTTAGAATAGTTACAATCAGATTGATCTTCATAAAGTCTAGCACCTTAGGAAGGTACTGTTCAGGTTTTACTTTTTTGATCTTTCACTTTTACAAAACAGCCCATTAAATACTGTATCTTCTAGGAACTTCCATGGGACTGGGGGCCCTTTTTGTTTAAGGATCTCCATGTAACCCACTTGGGACTCTCCCTATTACAATGTTATGGGAATATTAATACATTATTGTGTTTTCAGTAACAGATGGAAATAATATTACCAGATTTCTCTGTGTCTTGAGAGATGTGATGCCCAGTTAATTTCAGTTGTATAAGATACCCATTGACTGAATATCTGTGTGTTTATTGACTTATTTGGATAAATTTCTAAAATGTAAGGGGGAAAAGTAGAAAAATCTTTTTGATTTTTCTTTGATACATATCCCTTGACTGTGTACTTCCTGAGGAGTTTACTTCTTTTTTCTCCTTTCTTATGGCCACAGTTATTCCACTACATGCTTTAAAACATTTGTATTTTGAAAGGCTTTTCACCTTAATTCCATTATTATTTTTTGTCTTTTTTGTTTTTGCCCAGGATTAGATTCTTGAATATTTACCCTTTTAAAGCTTATCCTTTTCCTGTTGCCTGTATCTTGTCCTCCCCAAAAGCCATAATTTAAGGCATTTTTTAAAAAAGATTTTATTTATTTATTTGACAGAGATCACAAGTAGGCAGAGAGGCAGGCAGAGACAGAGAGGTGGGGAAGCAGGCTCCCTGCTGAGCAGAGAGCCCGATGCGGGGCTGGATTCCAGGATCCTGGGATCATGACCTGAACCAAAGGCATAGAGGCCTTAACCCACTGAGCCACCCAGACATTTTAAATACTTGATATTCTTAGTATGTTATTAAAGATATATATATATTTTTTATTTGACAGATCACAAGTAGGCAGAGAGGCAGGCAGAGAGAGACAGGAGGAGGAGGCAGGCTCCCTGCTGAGCAGAGAGCCCGATGCGGGTCTTGATCCCAGGACCCTGAGATCATGACCTGAGCCGAAGGCAGAGGCTTTAACCACTGAGCCACCCAGGCGCCCTCTTAGTATGTTATTAAAATGTCAGTTTTCTAATGCTACTTTATTAAGTTGATAATGTTAGGTAGTTATTTCAGAATGCTGGTATGCTAGTGCATACCAGCAGCCAGTATGTTCGATTAAAATTTTATTCATAATATTAAAGACATTTTGATTTTTAACTCTTTCAGTATTAATGTGTTTGCAAGGTATATTTTGTCTTTGAGGAAAAAGCATTACATTTAAGTGTAGCTTCCAAAAGTTTGATCTGACAATGACAGTATTAAAAAAGGTTTAAACAGAGCATGGGTTATAGCAGAATCTTTTTTTTTTTTTTTTTTTAAGATTTTGTTTATTTATTTGAGAGAGCATGAAGCAAGGGGAAGGGGCAGAGGAAGAAGGAAAAACAGAAGGAAACAGAAGGAAAAACAGAAGGAAACAGAAGGAAAAAACAGACTTCCCCAAACAGAGGAAGAAGGAAAAACAGAAGGAAACAGAAGGAAAAACAGGCTGAGCAGGGAGGCCAACAGGGCTGTATCCCAAGACCATGGGATCATGACCTGAGCCAAAGGCAGATGTTTAACCAGCTGAGCCACCCAGGGGCCCCTTGAGAACATTTTTGATAAATGCATCAATAAGTAAATCTATTTGGCCTTTTTAACTTTTCTTCAATTACAAAGTCTGCATTTTCTCATTTATTTAAAGCTTACTGTTACTTATTTTTAGGAAGTATTAATCTGGTAACTTAATTTTAAAATTATATTCATTGGCATTGTACTTATAAAAAGACAAATTTAATTCAATTAAATTATCTTTCCTTTTTTTAAAGTAAATTCAAGAACTTCAAGAATTTCAGAATATTCTCATTTTTGTGGTTAAGGTTAACTAGGGAATTCTGTCTTATTGCAATTAGTATTTTTTGTTTTTTACAGTTAATACTTTTATTTAAAAATTCATGATTTAAGGATTTTTTAAAAATATTTTTTCAGCATTTTTTTTTTTTAAAGATTTTATTTATTTATTTGACAGAGAGAAATCACAAGTAAGCAGAGAGGCAGGCAGAGAGAGAGGAGGAAGCAGGCTCCCTGCCGAGCAGAAAGCCCGATGCGGGGCCCGAACCCAGGACCTGGGATCATGACCCGAGCCGAAGGCAGCGGCTTAACCCACTGAGCCACCCAGGCGCCCCTTTTTTCAGCATTTTAACAGCAGATCTATATAATACCCATTTTTATTATAATTCAGAGATTGTTATACATTCCTAGGCAACTGTGTGACATAACTAATGGTCCATTTTGTGGGGACCTTCAATGTAAATATAGAAACTGTCCATGTGGTTGTAACTCAGAGCTGATGATTTTCTTTTAGGTGATTAAGTTTTATTCTGACATCTTGGTACCAAAGAACTTTCCTTATAACTTATAGCTCACCAGCCCTACAACAGAATGGAGCCCAAACCATCTGGGAGAAGATGCAGTGGTGTCTTTTGCAGATGTTGGATGGGTAGCCCAAGAAGAAGGAGAATGTTCAACAAGACAAAGGTTAGTCTGGAAGGCTATCATCTGGGATGCAGTATTTATTATTTTAAAAGGTGATATATTTGCAGTATTTCCTTTTAGTAATTTGATCTCTGGTAACTAAGCCCGTTGTTTTTCTCAAGCAGTCTTATTTTCTGTTCATTTTAAAGACTCAGTATTTGTAGAGTTCCTAGAGACATGTAACTGTCTTAAGTCTCTATGAATCATAGAATTGCCTGCCCTTCAGGAGTTTAATATTAAACGAAAAGGAACTATCGTAAATGTGTTTAGATAAGTAATTTTTATTTTGGGGGGGCAGGCGTTTTATTGGGGCAGAGGAACTTGTGATTCTTAGTAGGGAATTGGTATAATTACGGGAGAATGCTTCCTAAAAGTTAAGTCACGAGTTTTGTTTCAAAGGACAGACTGTGTAAGAGTTAGATGCTTCCATTTATTTGAAAGAGTCTGAATGAATTATTGACTATGCCTCAGTCTTATGAACAGTCGTGCAGCATATTTCAACTCTTCATTCTTATTAGGCCTCAAAGATACAGAGATAAAACAAGACACTGATTTCCAGGAATATTTCTTGTGCTAGAGGAGATTAAAAAGGAAGTCAGTACTATAAAGTTGTTAAGTAAATACAGAAGGCCCCTGTGGGATGAGAGAGGTTTGGCAAGGCTTCTCGGAGGAGAGGACAGTAAAGCTGAGGAAGGACAACCAGCAGAGGTAGGAAGGTTTCATGGAAGGGAGAACTAATTATGAGTGTCAAATACTAGGGTAGGTAAATTTAAAAAACGAGCAAGTTTCAATTTTGTTTTGCAGTTGGAAGATTGTCATTGACTTTAGCAAGAGTAATTTCATTTGAATGGTTTTAGCTGGATAAAATAAGAATCAAGTAATCCAAGAGCAAAGAAGGAATTTGATTTGAATGACAAGTAGAAGTGAGGACATAGCTGTAGATGAACACAGACCAGGTATTGCAGGATTAGCAGGTAAAGAGCCTTTCTTTTTAAAGATGTTCATTTTATTTTTTTAAACTTTCTATCTTGAGATAGTAATAGATTCTTCATATATAGTTGTAAGAAATTTTACAGAGATTTTTCTGTATTTCCTGTACTCTTTACCTAATTTTTTTCTAGTACTCTTTACCTAATTTTTTTCCAGTGGCAGCATCCAGCAAAATTGGTACAATATCACAAGCAAGAGTTGACATTGATAAAAGTCAATAAAGTTGCTATGAACATTGGTGAACCAGATTTTGAGTGAACATAAATTTTTATTTCTCTGGGATGAATGCCTGTAAGTGCAATTGGTGGGTCATCTCAGTCAACTATAGTTGCATGTTTACGTTTTAAGAAACTGACAATTATATTCCTACTAGTAATGTGTGGCTTATCCAGATCCAGCCTCACCAGTCTTTGGTGTTGTCATTCTTTTTTCTTTACTTGCCAATCTGGTAGTTGTGGAGTTGTATATATCATTGTGGTTTTCATTTGTGTTTTCTTAATGGCTAATGATGTTGAACATCTTTTCAAGAGTTTATCTGCCATCTTTATTATCCTTTTGGATACAATGTTCTCTTCATGTCTTACCCCATTTTCTAATTGGAGTTTACTCCAAGAGTTCTTTATTTATTTTAGATATGAGTCCTTGTCAGATAAGTAGTTTGTAAACCTTTCTCCCACATATATGGGGACAAGTGAAAGCTTGTCTGTTCATTTACTTAACAGTCTTTCCCAAAGCAAAAGCTTTTAATTTTGCTAATGTTCAATTTAGCAATTTTTTTCTTTTATGGGTCATGCTTTTGCTGTCAGTGTAAGAACTTGGGGCCTAGTGTGAGAGTCTGCAGGTTCTCTCTCACTCTTTTTAAAATCTGTTCTTCAATTATTAGACTAACCAAAAGAATGAGGAGGAATGATGGGAAATTTTCCCTCCCAGACACCACCTTCTGTATAGCACGGACCATTAATAGTATAAAGAGTAAACTACCATAAAGAATATTTATTTCCTGTGGAAAATTGCTTTTCTTTTGAGTTCAGATTGCAAGTTAGGTTAAGACAAATGAAAAGAAACAAAATGTTAACTTATTGAGAGAAATAGTCTGTTTCCACTGCTTTTGGCAAATCTTAAACAGGGTCTGAAGAAAGCATTATGTGTTTGAAAAAAAATCACGAAGATGGTAAATTGGTGTTTCCATGCCTTTTTTTTTTTTTTTTCCTCTGTCTGAAATCATCACTGGTTAAAGACAGGAGCTACTTCATTTCTACAAAGGAATGTCATGAACTTTTAAGACAGGCGCTGTCACACTTCTGTGAATGATCAAAGTAAAAAAGGACATTGTCATAAGAGAAAAATAAAGACAACCAGAGAACTTTAAAGGCATTTAGCTACTCTGCTCTCCTCAATTAGTGTTTTTATATATTCAGTGATATTAAAAAAAAGAGCATGGAGCCTAGGGTGATACAAGAAAATAGGCACATTATAATGACATGGTGAAGGGACAAACATTCCACTGTCACAGAGAACCTCACATTGCTTAATTTCAGTTTAAGGGGTTATTTAAATTGATGGCCTTTTGGAAATTTAATGATATGTTGTGGTTCATCTGAGCTTGTCAGTTGGCCCCAAGCTGGCCCCACCTTTTCTTTTTTTAAAATATTTCATTTATTTATTTGAGAGAGAGAGAGAGAGAAAGAAAGAGCTTGAGTGGGGTGAGGGGCAGAGGAAGAAGCAGGCTCCTTGCTGAGCAGGAAGCCCGATATGGGACTCGATTCCAGGACCCTGGGATCATGACCCGAGCTGAAGGCAGCGGCTTAACTGACTGAGCCACCCAGGCATCCCTACCCATTATTTCTTTAAGTACTTTTTCAGCCTGGCCCTTTTTCTCCTTTCCTTCTGGGACCCTGATAAACCAAATATTAGATTTTTTATAGTCATACAGGTTACTGAGACTGTTCATTTTTTACTAGTCTGTTTGCTCTTTGCTTTTCAAATTGGTTAATTTTTTCTTGTTCTGTCTCCAGATTCACTGATGCTTTCCTCTGTCTTCACCATTCTGTTTTTGATCCTTTCCACTGTGTTTTCAGTTATTTTACTTTTTAGTTCTAAAATTGTTACTTGGTTCTCATTTATATTTTCTTTTGCTTTGCTGAGACTGTTTCAGGAGTGCTGGTAATTGCTCATTGAAACCTTTTTATCATAGCTTCTTTATGTCAGATTTTAACATCTCTATCTTCTCAGAGTTGGCATCTGTTGTCTTTTTCATTCATTTTATGTTCTTTAGGTTTCTTGGTATAAAGAGTGATTTTTGATTGAAACCTAGATATTTTCTAGATCTAAACCTGTTCTTTTAGCTGTTTTTCACTAATAGCACTCTGGCTGGGAAAGAGTAGGTGCCACCTTACTTCTGCCAGGTGGGAGTAGAAATCCAGGTTTCCCATTACGCCTCCATTCACCCCTGAGGGTGTTGGTGGGAGCGCCAGCTCTCCACAAGGCCTCTTGTGACACCATCCCAGCAGGCAGATGTGAGTGCCTCATTATTGCTGAATGGGGTGTAATTTGAGGCTCCCCACATTATCTCCACTATATTATGAGGGGTGGGATGCCCTTGTGACGTTCCTTCTTCCTGCTTTCTGTGACAGCATCCTGCAGAGTATGAGGTACCGCTTTACAGCCTAGTAAGGATGGAAGTTAGCCTTTGTTGCATGGTAAAAGTGGGGCCACAGTGCTTTCTGTGATGTTTGGAGTAGAGCAGTTATTTTATTACTATTTTTTTAAAAGATTTTATTAATTTATTAGAGAAAGACCGAACACAAGTGGGAGGTAGAGGAAGAGGGAGAAGCAGACACCCTACTGAGCAGGGAGCCTGACACAGGGCTCAGTTCTAGAACCTTGGGATCATGACCTGAGCCAAAGGCAGACACTTAACTGTGCTACCCAGGTGCTCCTAGAGCAGTTATTTTTATATAACTTCTCTCTCTTGGGAGCCTACCCTTTTCTTGGTCCTTTGGCTGGGAGAGCAGGCTTTTGTTGGGCTTTTTTTCCCCTGCATCCGCTGACATTTCTGGGTTACCCATTACTCCAGCAACCAGTCTGGGATATATGAAGCAAAAGAAAAAGTTGGGGCACTCACTCCTACGTTGTTTTTTTTTTTTTTGAATCCCAAAGTCCCAGCCATTCTGTCTTCTTCCCAGCTTTCAGTCATCTACATTTGTTTTATGTATAATGTCTAGGGGTTTTAGTTTTAGTTAGAGGAAGAATAGGGAAAACTAGTCTACTCTATCCTCCCGGAAAGAGAAGTCTCTAAAGGACTTTTAACAAAAATGTCATGTTTGTAGAGGATATGACATGGGGTAGCTATTAGTGGGGATTGTGATAATAATAACTGAATTGGCATAATGGATCTGAATAATGGATTTGGCCCGTGATGTTGAAAATAATTGGCTAAAGGGTCTTTGAAAAGGTGCCTGGAAGTACTCTAGGTAGGGGTAATCTGAACTTGAACAAAGAAAGAAGGAAACAGAGGAAACCCAGCTGGATTTGAGTGGTGCTCTAGAGGGAGGGAGTTGCAAAGGTAGTGAAGTGCCCATGGCCATGGTTACAGGGTTAGTGATACGGCCTACATGATTAGGAAAATTGGACAGACTTTTTCTTTTGAGTATGGTGCTATATTGCCCTTTGTATTGATTATTTACAAATTATAGATGGAGATTATGTAATAAAAAAATTTTTTTAGGGGTGCCTGGGTGGCTCAGTGGGTTAAGCCTCTGCCTTTGGCTCAGGTCATGGTCCCAGGGTCCTGGGATCGAGCCCCGTATTGGGCTCTCTGCTCAAGCGGGGAGCTGGCTTCCTCCTCTCTCTCTGCCTGCTTGTGATCCCTCTGTCAAATAAATAATAAAAAAAATTAAAAAAAAATTTTTTTTAAAGCATAACTTAAATCTTTTTTTTTTTTTTTAAAGATTTAATTTTTAGGTAATCTCTATACCCTGTGTGGGGCTTAAACTTACTACCCCAAGATCAAGAGTCACATGCTTCACCAACTGAGTCAGCCTGTCCCTTGTAACTTAAATCTTAAAGATAATATGAATGAGAGTAGATTCAAGAACTTGTATATTTCAGTTTGAGTGTTTCTCTGCCTCTCATATTTGTATTTGTTTGAAAGCCAGAGCTATTGGAGATACTTGTTTCTTCTTTCTCCCTTCAAATTTATGTTAATGACATTTCTATTAACCATTAAACTGTCACAGTATTTTCTCTGGGAAAATAGCTATATAAGAGCCCTTCATAGTTATTGTACAAATGATTTTTTTCAAATGCACAGAACTTCAGTTTTTTTTTCTTTATATTAGAAGAATTAATACTTGTGTTGAGGGGCACTTGGGTGGCTCAATTGGTTAAGTGTCTGCCTTTGCCTCGGGTCATGATCCCAGGCTCCTGGTATAGAACCTGCATGGCATTGGGCTCCCTGCTCAGTGTGGAGCCTGCTTCTCCTTCCTCCTCTCCCTCTGCCTCTCCCCCTGTTGGTGCTCTGTCTCTCTCTGTCAAATAAATAAAATCTTAAAAAAAACCCAAAAACTGTCTTGAGAATTTTAGAGGATAACATGAAAGAACTTATCACAATTTAGCACTGTAGCATGCAGAGTAAGGCCTCATTTTTTTCTCTTCTATACACATTTTCATTTCCCTTTGAATTAGCAGAATGGCCTCAGAATTGGAAAGAATTATAAGAAGCATTGAGATTCTTTGAAAGGATCAATATAGGGGCGCCTGGGTGGCTCAGTGGGTTAAGCCTCTGCCTTCGGCTCAGGTCATGATCTCAGGGTCCTGGGATCGAGCCCCGCATCGGGCTCTCTGCTCAGCAGGGAGCCTGCTTCTCCCCCCCTCTCTCTGCCTGCCTCTCTGCCTGCTTGTGATCTCTCTCTCTCCGTCAAATAAATAAATCTTAAAAAAAAAAGAAAGGATCAATATAACTGACAATCTTGTTTTAAGATAATCCATTTGGGGCTCCTGGGTGGCTCAGTGGGTTAAGCCTCTGCCTTTGGCTCAGGTCATGATCCCAGGGTCCTGGGATCGAGCCCCGCACTGGGCTCTCTGCTCAGCTGGGAGCCTGCTTCCCTCTCTCTCTCTCTGCCTGCCTCTCTGCCTATTTGTGATCTCTGTCAAATAAATAAATTAAATCTTTAAAAAAAAAGATAATCCATTTGTTTTCTTTCATAGTAGTAGCCTAAGGAGAATGTGTATCTTTAGATATGTACGCAGCATAGCATTTGTATTATGTGTGATGAAATTAAAGACTATAATCTCTGTGGCTTCTTAGTAGACAACATAGACATTGTCATCAAGTATTTGATAGCTTTTGGAGTAGAAGAATATTTAAGGAATATTGGAATATTTCAAGTTCAATATCTGTTGTTTATTTTATATTAATCTAATTGTATCTTCTTGATTCTGAGTGCCACATACATATCAAAATGAGTATGCAGCAAATGCAAATTTATAGGTTCATAGGACTTGAAAGTATTAAAGGTAGCCCCTTTGCTTACCAGATTGATTGTAATCTAATGACCAAGATGAACATATTTATAAAAATCTGCGATATAAGGATAGCAAAGTGAGATTGAGGATTTGACTGAAGATATCCAGTTTAATTTTTCAAATTTCAATGTGAGTATAGAATGGAATGTGCTGTTCAAGGAATTTTGGGGAGGAACTCTGACCTCATAGAGGAGGACCTTGATTAACAAGATTCCAAAGGAGATGACTCAGCATGCAAGCTGGCTGGTTTGCCACAGCTCCACAGATGTGAGGGTAGACCAGGAAACTCTGTAGACTGGAGCAAGACCGTTTCCTATTCACAGCACAGCAAAAAGCAGTTGTTACTCATTCCTATTTTAATTTTAATTAATTGACACTAGATGTTAATTGATAATATACATCAGTAAGATACTACAGTCAGTACTGCATTAAATATATGGATTTAATGTTATTCTTATTAAATAATCACTTTTAGGAAGGTCCAGCTTTTAAAATGCCAAAACAAGAATAGAGTCTAAAACAGCTAATGCAGTGGTCATCTGGGTCTGTAGCCTTAGAAAAGTCCTGCCTTACTCCCCACTATAGATCCTTTAATGGATTACTTGCCCCTGAAAATAATTTCCCTGTCCAGTTGTCTATTCAGCTACTTATGCACTTTGAAAAGAGACTTTATGTTTTCAGGGAACTAAATTGCTGCTTTTCCCCCCCTCCCTGGATCCTGTTGACAAGAGAGAATATTTTTATCTTTCTGGAATATTCTCTAAACTAAAAAGGTGTGGGAGAGTTAGTAACAATCATCCTAGGAATATCGTCTTTCATAGGGCAATGGCTAATTTAAAATGAACTCAGATTTTGATTTTTCATTAACTGTGTGATAGAAAGGACTTCAGAGGTGCATTATATTTAATTTAGAATTTTCTTTGAAATGGTTAGCGAGCTTAAAAACCCCTTCGTATTTATCGAAGTTGTACTCCAAAAGTGGCTGCCCTTGATAATATCATTTAAGATATAAGAGAGCTAGAAAACTCTTGTGCAGTACCACTCTGAACAGGAGCTTGCCATAAGGCATTTTGGAGCCAAACTCAAAAAAGGTAGAAATCTCAACCTGTAGAAGTTGGGATGCAGAAAATGGTGGGTTTTTTGTTGTTGTTGTTGTTTTTGTTTTTGTTTTCAGAAAATGGTTTTTAAGAGATGATCATGATTTGTCTTCTGCTTTTGGGACATCCATACTTGATCCTTCTTTTTGTTGTTTTTGTTTTATATTTGCTTTGTTTCTTTAAAAGGTCTCAGAATTATACATACGGATTTTAGAAAAGATCATTTTTCTTCATTTGGATTAATTCTGCCTCTGTATTGTAGCTTTTACTAGCCCTTTGAAGGATGACAGAACACATTGGTTCTGAGAATGAATTGTCAGATGTCTTATAGAACATGTCTGTGGGAAAGGGTGTATGCATTTTTAAAGGAAGGAACATGTCTGAGAATTTCATAAAATCTGAATATTTTCCATATACAAGAATATTGCAGAACAACGTCTTGGATTTTTTTGTTTTTGGTTCTTGCGCTCCTATAAATGTCAAATCTTTCTGTGGCTTTGAGAAGACATAATCATTCCAGGATTACTTTCCGTTTTCAGCTTCTAAAAATCCACATTTAGGGGTGCCTGGGTGGCTCAGTGGGTTAAAGCCTCTGCCTTCGGCTCAGGTCATGATCCCAGGGTCCTGGGATCGAGTCCCGCATCCGGCTCTCTGCTCCACAGGGAGCCTGCTCCCCACCCCGCTCTCTGCCTATTTGTGATCTCTGTCTGTCAAATAAATAAAATCTTAAAAAAATAAAATAAAAATCCACATTTAAAGTTCAACATTTACTATAATTACTGTGTATGGTCATAACCATTAACAGTATTTCACATAAGGAAATAAAAATAGGATAGAAATACAGATGATCTGACACTGTTACTTAAATTATTTTCCTAAAGGACTAAACTTTTTCCCTGTTATCCTGGCACACTTGTTTTCAAGATTAACAATAGTGAGTGTTGGGCGCCTGGGTGGCTCAGTTGATTGGGCGACTGCCTTCAGCTCAGGTCATGATCCTGGAGTCCCGGGATCGAGTCCCGCATCGGGCTCCCAGCTCCACGGGGAGTCTGCTTCTCCCTCTGACCTTCTCGCTCATGCTCTCTCTGTCTCTCTCTCTCTCTTTCAAATAAATAAATAAAATGTTAAAAGAAAATAGTGTTTTGTCCTTAATTTTCAGTAGAAAATAAAAAAAAAACTGATCTGTAGGAGTTTTGGGGAGATAGAGTAACTTCTTTTTTTTAACATTGCAGTTGCTGTTCAATATTCATTAATTCTCTCAATTCATTTTGGCAAGAAGATATTTTGAAGTAAGCTGTTCAAACATGATTTATAGTTGATTAGTTGATCTCTTAATGCAAATTGTCATATTATCTTGTTCTAATTCTGGATATTGAAGAGTAAATGTTCATGGGATTTGAACTTCAGCTTACTTGAATGGTAACATTTTTAAGACAAACTTACAGTCATTTAAAACTTTTGGATCCTGAAATCTGTAGAATTTTAAGTGGGAAAATATTGTCTACTAAAGTGACCACTAGGGGGCATTTGGCCGGCTCTGTTGGAAGAGCATGCAACTCTTGAACTTGGGGTCATGAGTTCGCGCCCTTGTTGTATATCGAAATTACTTAAAACTTAAAAAAAAACCACTAGTTTTTGAATAAGCAGTATTATAACATCATTTTTTGATGAGTGACACTATAGATTCTGGTATCCAGAATTTATTTGCTGTTACAGTATAGACTTGAAGAAATTTCTGTGTTCATACATAATAGGAAAACAAACCATCATTCTCCTATCCCCAGATACAAAAAGATTCATTCTTTTGGGTTCATTTTTAAATATTTATTTATTTATTTATTTGACAGGGATCACAAGTAGGCAGAGAGGCAGGCAGAGAGAGAGAGAGGAGGAAGCAGGCTCCCCGCGGAGCAGAGAGCCCGATGCGGGGCTCGATCCCAGGACCCCGGGACCATGACCTGAGCGGAAGGCAGAGGCTTTAACCCACTGAGCCACCCAGGCGCCCCTGGGTTCATTTTTTTAAAGCAAAGTGTGTGCATGCCCTTTTGCAAAGAAATAAATTAAAAAAATGACAGTGCCTTATTAAAATTTTCTTTATTGCAGGTGATTAGAGCACATGCATCTAATCTATAACTTATATAACATGTAATCTTTCAAAGAACATATTAATGTATGTAATCAGAATATAGGTACTATTCCTTAAAGAAGTTTTTACCATTGTTTAGTCTTCATGTACTTTTAAAGAAATTTCATCACCTGTTTCTTCCCAGTGTGGAGGTAAGCAGCGGAATGGTAATTAAAGCTTTGTAAGCCAAACCTATTCCTCTATCCCACAGATACCCAACTTAAAATTAATAAACTCAGTCTTTTTTTTTTTTAAAGATTTTATTTATTTATTTGACAGAGAGGGAACACAAGCAGGGGGAGTGGGAGAGGGCGAGGCAGGCTTCCTAAGGAGCAGGGAGCCCAATGCAGGGCTCAATCCCAGGGCCCTGGGATCATGACCTGAGCTGAAGGCTGATGCTTTAATGACTGAGTCACCCAGGCGCCCCTAAAGTTAGTATTTTTAAAGTTTCTTGCTAGTTAAGCTAAGGCTAGGGGACAACTGAGCTATTTAGTCTCCAGATATTTTTGTTTAATAATATTACGGGAAAAAAAGTTTACAGGCATCCTCCATGTATGGTAAATTAAGAGAGCATAAGCAAAATTAAATAATGAAGAAAAACTTCCGAATTCAGGGAAAACCAAAAGCTAAAGGTCCAAGAATTCCTTCATTTAGTACACAAGGTAGAATGAAGAATTATAACACTTGTCAAGCAAAAATAAAATACCAATATCCAGGTAAAGGAAAATTAAAATAGAATTTAATGATGGTTTTATAACAGGATTAGGTTTGAGTACATGTAACAGAGAAGCCCCAAATAATGGCGCCTTCTACAAGATGGAAGTTTATTTCTCTCAAATCAAAAATATCCAGAGTAGATAGTCTGAAACTGACAGTGGCTCTACAGTGTTCACAGGGACCCAGATAGGCTCTCTGCCATCCTTAGCATTGGCTTCTACGCCCAGGTTAGCCTTTGGCTGTCTGGGACTCTCAAGTCCAGTCATCACCTTGTACTCAAGACTCAGGAGCAAGGAATGGGGGTGGGGCAAGAGATGAAAGGACTTTCTCATGGAGTCCTCTCCTATCAACATCTGCCTACATCTTGTTAGCTAAAACTCAGTCACATGACCACATGAAACTGAGGGAACCTGGGATATGTTCATTAACTTGATTGTGGTGATTATTTCAAAATGTGTACTCAGATCATCATTCTGTACACCTTAGGTAAATACAACTGTCAATTTTACCTCAGTAAAGCTGGAAGAACAAAGGGCTTAAAGGCCCAGAAAACCCAATTGTAGAAAAATAGGATGAAACAGCTGAGCGTATAAATTGATGGTTGAAAAGAAATCTGAATTTTATTCTCAGCCTCAAAAGACTTATATTTGTAACTATGGAGCAGTGCTTAGTAAAAAACTTCTTTAAACCCAGGTGAAAAAATGAGACTGTGTATGTAGTTACTTCATGGGTTCAGTTCATTCTTGTCCCTCCTTTTCAGTTTCTGATGCTGTGTTTGGGCCATATTGTTAACACTATGTCTTGAAATTTGTTGAAACATCATACGTGGAAAACACTGAGTTGAAATGCAGAAGCCCAAGATCCTGGCAAAAGGCTACTGAATTACTCATTTGATTTTGTTGTCAAATGAAACCAGTAATTAGTTTACCATTTTTAAGAACATTAAGAGTTTCTTCACCTTAGTTCAAACCTACTCAAAACATGGATTAGCAAAAACGTTGTTGGAATCTGTGATGCTCCTGACAGTGTAGGTTTGTGCATATTACATAGAAATGAAGAATGATGGCAGTAAGAAACCTGGCTTGGTATGTACCTGCATCAGGTTGATAAGTACTTTGTTGTTTTGAAACTTATGGGAGGGGAGTCAGTCTGAAAAGTATTTCTCAGATACCATGTTCTGATTAATTGGTAATGATCCTTATATTTCCTTACAAACCCTTTGATCTAGCCATCCTTTTTCTTTCTTGCAGGACAGAGGTCAGATCAAGGCAACCTCTCCAGGATGACCTTCCTTTCTTTGAGAAGCCGCCAAGCAGGCAGTTTTCCTTACCAGACCTGTCTCCAGAAGATCCTCAACAGAAGACAGCACTAGCAAATGAGGAAGCATTGCAGAAGATCTGTGCTCTTGAAAATGAACTTGCTGCTCTCAGAGCTCAGATTGCCAAAATTGTAACCCTGCAAGAACAGCAAAATCTCTTTACAGGTCTGTAAATCGCACATTTAACCAGTGAACTGGAAGTTAGGAGAATGCCACTAATTTTAAAAGGTATTAGCAAGTAATAGCCCTGGGGTTGTTAAAAAACCAAAGATCAGTCTTCTCCATGGTTTAGTCTAGGACCCAGTCAAGTTTAAGTGGTTTTTGTGGTTTTGAGCAATTTTGATGCTATCAGAGAGAATGAATTTGGGAAAGTACTTAAATTCATAAAGTTGGATTGCTGTTATGTGAATGCACTTGGGACACTTTTGTCTGTGATTATGGCACCAATTTTATCAGCCGTGGAGTAATCTCAAAAGAGCCCTGACAGGGTTGAGTGCTGTTACTTACCTGCATATTGTAAGACAAGTCCTAGGCCTTTCTCCCTCCCTCTTCTGCTCTAAAATGGGCCAATAGTACCTATATGGTGGAGTTGTGATAGTAAATGTGGAGATTATATACAGTGCCTTTAGCACATGGTAGCTACTTAATAATCATTTGTCTTCCTCTTGCCCAGAGTAGAAACTGAATTCAGGTCCTGTGACTCCTGGTTTAGTACTGTTTGCTTTTATTGGTGTGCATTGTTAATTTGGAGAAGAAACCATAGCCTTGAAATCCTAGCCCATCAACCTGTTGGCAAGTAGTAGTTGTTTTTCCTAGTGGTGTTCCTGAGGCCTGGCTAGACTCAGAATTAGCCAATTCTAAAGGTTAAAGGATAAGGACAGTTACTCTGCTTCCGAGCCACTTATGCTCCTAGAGTTTAATGTAATCCAACACGGAAACCTCATCCAGCCTGTGTACTGCCAAGATGGACAGAGAGCAGATGCACTCTGGGCACTGAGTGCTTAAGAAGTAATTGGTTACTTAAATGAAATTTGCATGTAACTTTTTGAAATCCAGAAGTCCTGCCTTTGCTTTTAACTTTTCAATTGAATTTCTCTTTTGCTTTACCTCCCTCTTCCGGCAGACTATGAAAACTGCTGTAGTGAGGCAGTTTGGAGATTTATGTTATTAAATGTTCTATTTACAGTCAAAACCCCTTGAGTAAAAATTTTGCATTGAGCTCCCCCTAATCAGTACAGTTCAACCAGTGAACAACTATGCCCTCTCGTTATGCAGAAAGATGAATTTTTACATCCTTATTTTGTTATCACTTTAACTCTTACCTTGGTTACTGTTTTGAAAAGTAACACTTTTTCTTCTTTCAGAAATTTGTTGAATAATAAGCCTTAAAACTTTAAATGCCCAGTAAGTCTTACATATATATATTCCTAAAATGAATCACAAATTTACCAGTTTTTTCAAATACAGTACTGAATTGTCAAACTATGTTGAAGATGTTTATATAGTGCACACTGTTTTATATTTTATCTAAAAGTAGTTAGAGAGTGAGCAATAGCCAGGCTTGAACATTTGAGATCACAAAAACACCCCTGTTAAGTGGAACTTTTCCATCTGGAGAGTTTGGGATTAGATGCAGGTATTCAAGATTCTAACCAAGTAATCGAAACTTCCTTTACTCCCTTAACTTTCTTTCAAGCATATTGATCTCAGGTATACAAAAGTCCTTAACATAATTTTGCTGTTAAAAAGTGTTTTATTTATTTTTTTTTTTTTTTAAGATTTTTTTTATTTATTTGACAGAGATCACAAGTAGGCAGAGAGGCAGGCAGAGAGAGAGGAAGGGAAAGCAGGCTCCCCGCTGAGCAGAGAGCCTGACACGGGGCGATCCCAGGGTCCTGGGATCATGACCTGAGCTGAAGGCAGAGGCTTTAACCCACTGAGCCACTCAGGTGCCCCTGTTAAAAGTATTTTATTTGCCTGTTACCATCAAGATTAAATTGATTTTTCCTTATTTCTGTAGGTGACTTAGATCCTGCCACATCTGTTACTACACCACCATCCTCTATTCCACCACCACCACCGCCGCCGCCCCCACCTCCCCCACCCCTTCCCCCATCAGGGCTCCACCAAAGTGTATCATCAGCTATTGACCTGATAAAAGAGCGAAGAGAGAAAAAAGCCTGTGCTGGGAAGACTTTGGTTAAGAGCAGTCCAAAGAAACCTGATATGCCAAATATGCTAGAGATCCTTAAAGATATGAACAGTGTAAAACTTCGGTCAGTAAAAAGGTGAGAATATGTTTACCTTCTCTCACACTTCTTTATTTTTGTTGTGTTTTGTAAAACAAAGTACTAGACTCCTTGAGAACTTTGTTTTATAACATGATTACCATGAATAGTTCTAGTTTTTAGTTTTAAAAAAAAAATTCTTAGTTTTTATCTAAGAAATTAGCAGTCATTTCTAGGTTACACTTTGTCTTTCCCCCATTACATTTAAAGTTCTTTTATGTAAAGCCTTTGTTATTGTCCAGTCCTTCATTCAGTAAAGCTGTGTTGTATGCGCACTGTGGTGATCACTAGGCTTTGGGAGAATGGAACTGTAATTGCCCTGAAGGGAGAGCACACTGTGTGCTCTTGAATTGAATTGAGTAGCTATTCCTTGGGCATCTTTGTGTTCTTTTACTGAGCCTTAAATCTAGGGTTTCTGTCTCACTTCTCTCAGTGTTTGTCAGTAAGTTCATTGGGGATCTGTGATGCTAGAGACGTGCCATCAAGCATGTGCGGGCACACAGTGGACTTCTTGGAAGGATGCCAGCATACTGAAATGTCCCCTTGGTTTCTGTTCACTCCTTAAGGTCAGAACAGGATATAAAGCCCAAAACGGTGGATGCTACTGACCCAGCTGCCCTCATAGCAGAGGCTCTGAAAAAGAAATTTGCTTATCGATATCGAAGCGATAGTCAAGGTGAAATTGAAAAAGGAATTCCCAAACCTGCATCAGACACCACCTCAGAAACAGTGTTGGTGAGTATTGGGTCACCTCTTCCCTCGTACAGCATGGCAGTTTACTCCATTACTGAGCCACCTGTATTTTGTGACATTGAGCTGTGGCCTTAGCAAAATTCAGAAGGATGTGCTATGGGATTTAGCCCCTACCCACGAGTAGATTTCTAGAAGAGCATAAAAACGGAAGCAAAAGCCAACTCTTGGCTTCACTGCTTAGCATCTCCAGTGTTAAGTTTTCCATGCTGTGCTTGATTTCTGTGTAAGCATAATGAAGCGAAATTCATTATACTAAAATTTATATCTTAGGACAGTATGTATGTTGTGGAGGAGAATTCAAAAAGTAAAGATCATTTTCCTTTAGGGGGCCTTGTGAAAGTAGTCTGATGTGGGTGAGATCAACGTGGACCTTCCTTGCAGGATGTTTCAGGTCATAGGGGAGATTGAGCTTATTTTATGGAAACTCAAATACTAATTTATACATTCCCTTTACTGTCACGTGGTATATGTGCTTATCCATTCTAGAGAAGCAGGTATCTTAGAAATTGTAGCATCTTTGAAACTCTTTAGACATTGAAAAAAGGAAACCTCATACTTCATTCTTTTACTCAGAGACGTAAAATTAGACTAAAGCTTATGGTCTTGCTAAGATGGTTATAGTTTTCTAGGAAGTAATTTGCTTTCCTTGTTAATGTGTCATGTTCAGTTCATGGTTTTACTATTATCTAGCTGCTTGGTTTTTCATGCAGAACCTACCCACACCTTTGATCCATGATTAGGAGGGGAGGGTATCATTACTTTGACCTGAACCAATGTTTTTATTTATACTTTTTTTGTTTCTTTTCCAGTTTGGGCCACACATGTTGAAATCTACAGGAAAAATGAAGGCTTTAATTGAAAATGTTTCAACTTCCTAATAGTGAGCAGAGAAAAACTATCCTGTTGGTTTGTTAGGGCTGTTTGACAAGTAGAAATCAACACTATTTAGTAAATACCTGAATTTAGTATTCAGTGGTCTCCTTTAAGTCTAATTAGATTCAGCAATAACAAAAGCACTCTAAGTTTGTGGGTTTTGTTTTTTTTTCCCCCCCCTTGGGTGAGATTAGTTCTGAAGTTTTCCATAACATGTATTCAGACATGTGTTTTTAATGTATAGTCAGGATGTTCAGGTTTCTACTCTTGAGAACAATTATATAGATTTCAGAAGAAAGGACATTTGTAGATGTTGAGTTTTTAATTTTTAACACTAATTTATCTGTGCAGATATTTTATATGCATATATTTGGATATAAAATAGTATGTAGATTTTAATAATGATGTCAGTGAAGGTACTGTTACCATCATTAGTTGTCATTGATCATTTACTAAATGATGGAACACAGGTTGTTGGAGTGAAATATTTTGGATTGGAACCTTTTTGCCTTGAATAGGACTTTTACCTTAGATTCTCTCATTTCCTTGGAGATGGGGTTCAAAGTAGGAACCAGATAATGTTCACTGCTGAAAATTCCATAATGCTTTCATTTAAAGGGAAGTCAGGGACTATGAAAGCTGCTTTCACTTTAGTGCTGTCCAGCACTGAAAAAGAAAATATTAGTTTTCCTATAGTGAGAAATCAGATTACTGAATTAAATCTATAACAGGTGGAAACCACAATGTACCATCTTTTTTTTTTTTCCAGTTGAATAAATGGCATCATAAAGATAACTTGTTGCTAAGGTAATACATAATGGAAATGGTAATATAATGGAGTTTTAAGATTTTTAATATTGGTCAAATATAGTAGCTTTATAATGAAACCTTGAATAGGCAAAAGAATTTCATATAAGTTTATCATTGGTCAGAGTGCTGTTCTGTTGAATTTGAATGCAGCAAACCTTAGGTGCTATTAGAAAATGGAGAACAGCCTTTCTCATTGAGGGCTTCTGAGGAATTGCTATACCTGATCATTTGTGAATGCTTGATAATCTTTATGGTTTTCTGTATTTCTGTTAAACTCATAGTTAATGCCAGAATCTCTTACCATGAGTAAATATTTGGATTTACTTAAATCTAGAAAAAGAAGTGAAGATAGGAAGAGGAGAATTTACTTTTAAGTTATTGAAAATACGTGCAATGTTCTCAATATTAGCAAATGTTACTCAGCTTAAATTTGAACTGTGACTTATTTTACATATGTTGTTGATTACATTGTTTCTGGTTTATAAATTCTGCCTTTAAAAAAATTCAGAAAATTTGCCTGAATTACATATTTTGACCTCCTAAGAATTTGTATCAGTATTGAATTTTGGCCACTTCTCCAATTGAAGGAAGTTACTGTTTTAAAATAAAGCAAACTTATGTTTTCCTTGGACCACAAGGCATATGTATTATTTTTTAATGGGTAAGATTCTCTTATATCGTACATGCAGATTCTTTAGAATTTACTTTCTGTATTCTGAAGGTGGAAAACTGTTGCCACTTACTCACCAGTCTGTTTCTCCCACTCAGCACAATGCCTTAAGTGAAAGATGATAAAAATAAACTTTCTGAGCCTCAGCTATAAAATGTAAAGTAACTAGTATGTTTTGTCTCCTATGATCTGACTAGTCCGAGATGCACTATATATACATACTGAATGGGAGTCAGAGAGCGCTGGACTTGGGAGTTCTACAAGTCATTGTGTTTTCAAAACAGGAATAATGCTCAGCTCAGTCATTGAGGATTACATGAAATAAGTTTGAATGCATTCTATGAGTGGTAGATAGCTAAATAATTACTACTCACATGATTTTACGTGAGGGTGCTGTAGTTTCCAGTAGACTGATTTCTGCTCGGTGTCATCCTGGATACTGCTTGCACAGACTTGTGGTGGAGCAGAAGTCACGGGCCGGTCTGTGCAAGAATCCTGTTTTCTTGATATATCTAGTTCTGGAGTCTGTGTCTCAATGATGAAGAATACAACGTGAGGTAACAACTACCAGAAACAAATACTTTGGAAAAACCATCCTTCTAACAACTCCAAAATTAGGGAGTTTTCTCTGAGGGATAGAATGAGGCAGAAGTAGACTTTTGGGAGGCAGTCCAGGATAGTGGTTTAGAGAGCTTAGAAAGCTGCTAAACTCAAATTTACATATAAAACAATTGTTCTTGAAGAACTAAGGGCTGACTGAATGGCTTCTGTACAATGGAAGAGAGAGGGACCACAGAGAGAAAGGTAGGTGAGAGGTAGTAATGACAGGAACCCCAACCCCAGTGCGGCAAATTACATAAGGAGGGATATCCTGGGTGAGCCGGTGTGCAGATTTGTCCACCTGGGGCACAGCAAAAAAACTGGTTTAAAGGGCAATTAGCCCATGAGTGAAGGAGAGCCATTTACTAACTACAGCTGTCAGAAGAATGGTGGAGAAACTGCTGGGCCTCAGGTGGAAAGCACTGCTAGTTACCATTGTTTATGTTCCCCTTCCATCTTGATAGTATAGACTGGAGCAGAGTCCAGGCACTCTAGCCAACCTGCTGGGCCACCCCAGTGAGCCTCAGGCCCCCACTAGCTTGAGCCATTCCTCCCAAAGGTGGCCCTAGCATAGTGTGCATAGGATATCCCTGGCCTGTGCCTGCTTCCATTCCGGCTCACCATGCAAAGCTGTCAGGCAGCTGCAGTCTGCACAGAGCATTCCTACACACGGCCACTCCTTCAGGATTGGGATGAGTAGCTGTTTTGCCTACTTTATAGAAGCAAAGAAAGGCAAACAAAAGAATAGGACAAAACCTGAGAAAAAGAACTAAACAAAATGGAGATAAGCATGTTACCTATGAGGGGGTGGCTGGGTGCATTTTAAAAAAAGACGCACGTATTTGCTGGCTGCCTATAAGAGACTTATTTCAGGGGCGCCTGGGTGGCTCAGTGGGTTAAGCCGCTGCCTTCGGCTCAGGTCATGATCTCAGGGTCCTGGGATCGAGCCCCGCATCGGGCTCTCTGCTCAGCAGGGAGCCTGCTTCCTCCTCTCTCTCTACCTGCCTCTCTGCCTGCTTGTGATCTCTGTCAAATAAAATCTTTAAAAAAAAAAAAAAAAAAAAAAAAAAAGCTTCTGCCTTCAGCTCAGGTCGTGATCCCAGGGTCCTGGGATCGAGCCCCGCATCGGACTCTCTGCTCAGTGGGGAGCCTGCCTCCTCCTCTCTCTCTGCCTGCCTCTCTGCCTACTTGTGATCTGTCAAATACATAAATAAAAAAAACTTATTTCAGATCTAAAGACACATCTGTTGGAAGTGACAGGATGAAGAAAGTTATTCCATGCAAACAAACAGTAAGAAGGCTAATGTTAACAATACACATATCATACAAAATAGCAAAGACTAGGGGGCAAACATGTGGCTCAGTCTGTTTAAGTGTCCAACTCTTGATTTTGGCTCAGGTCATGATATTGGGGTCCTGAGGTGGGCTGCATCAGGCTCCATGCTCAGCAGAGTCAGTGTGTCCCTCCCTCGTTGCTCATCCCCCACCCCCCTCATGCTTGTTTTTTTTGCAAATAAATAAAATCTTCAAAAAAAAAAAAAGACCAAGACTGTAACAAAAGACAAGGGCATTACATAATGATAAAGGGGTTGATCCAAGAGGATCTAACACTTATAAATACCTATGCAGCCAACACAGGAGCATATAAATATAGAAAGCAAAATATTGAGACATAAACATAAAAGAAAGTGACAGTAGTATTTTAATAGTAGGAGCCACTAAGACCCCCACTTACATCAATGGATAGATCATCCAGAGAGAAAATAAGCAAACACTGGCCTTAAATGACACATTAGACCAGATGGACTTGATACAAAACATTCCATTCCCCCAAACTGTAGAATACAGATTCTTTTCAATTATACACAGAACATTCTCCAAGAGCGATCACGTTAAGCCACAAAAGTTTAAATAAATTCAATATCAGGCCTCTTTTTTTCTAACAGTTAACAGTATGAAACTAGAAATCATTTACATTAAAACTGGTAAAAACACAAAAATATGGAGACTAAAAAACATTATTAAACATTAAGTCAATGAAGAAATCAAAGAGAAAATTAAACACTTTAAGACAAATGAAAAATGAAACAACTTTGCAAAAGCCATAGAATGCAACAAAAGGCAGTTCCAAGAGGGAAGTTCATGGCTAAAGAAAGTCTACCTCAAGAAACAAAAATCCCAAATAAGCTACCTAAGTTTGTATCTAGTTAGTAGAAGGAAGGAAATAATAAAGATTACAGAGGCCAGCACTGCCCTGATACTAAAAGACAAACCACATAAAAAGAAACTACAGGTCACTATCCCCAATGCAAATAGATGCAAAAATCCTCAACAAAGTACTAGCAAACAGAATTTAGTATGTTAAAAGGGTCATACACCATGATCAAATGGGATTTATTCCAGGGATGCAAGGATGGTTTGACATCTGCAAATCAATGTGATATACCACATTAATAAAACAAGGATAAAAATTATGATTATCTCAACAGATGCAGGAAAAAGAAACACCACAAAATCTGATGGCCATTTGTGATAAAAACAAAGTGGGTGTAGAGGGAACGTACCTGAACATAATAAAGGCCACGTATGACTGACTCACAGGAACATTGTCCTCAATGTTGAAAAGTTTAAAGCTTTTCCTCTAAGATCAAGATAGGGATACCCACTCTCACCACTTTTATTCAATATAGTATTGGGAAGTCTAGCTGTAGCAATCAGGAAAAAAAAAAGACATCCAAATAGAAAAGTAGTAAAACTCACTATTTGCAGTTGACATACTATATATAAAAAACTCTAAAAGGGTCTACCAAAACACCATTATAACTATAAATGAATTCAGTTATGAAATTTTAGACAGGGTCACCTGGGTTGCTCAGTTGGTTAAGCATCCAACTTTTGATTTTGGCTCAGATCATGATCTCAGGTTTGGGACTGAGCCTCTCGTTGGGCTCCACGCTCAGCAGGGAGTCTGCTTGAGATTCTCTCTCTGTCTCTCACCCCTGAAATCGTTTTAAAACCAGTATACAGGGACGCCTGAGTGGCTCAGTTGGTTAAGCGGCTGCCTTTGGCTCAGGTCATGATCCCAGCATCCTGGTATCAAGTCCCACATCGGGCTCCTTGCTCAGCAGGAAGCCTGCTTCTCCCTCTGCCTCTGCCTGCCACTCTGTCTGCCTGTGTTCACTCTCCGACCAAAAAAAAAAAAAAAAAGTATACAAAAGTAACCTACAGAAATCAGTTGTAGTTCTATAAAAAAAAGTTCTATTAAAAAAAAAGTTCTAGAAAAAAAAGTTGAGAAAATAATCCCATGTATAATTGCATTAGAAGAAGATACGTGGGAATAAATTTAAGGAAGTGACACCTAGACGGTGAAAATTATAAGACAACTGATGAAAGAAACTGAAGATGACACATACCATGCTCATGGATTGAAAGACTTGGTATTGTTAAAATGCTCAAACTACCCAAAGAAATCTACAGGTTCAGTGCAGTCCCTATCAAAGTGCCAACAGCATTTTTTTTTTTTTTTTTTTACAGAACTAGAACAAATAATCCTAAGATTTGTATGGAATCACAAAGACCTTCCAATAGCCAAAGCAATCTTGAGAAAGAACAAAGCTGGAGGCACTGTGCTGATTTCAAAACTTATTACAAAACTCTAGTAATTAAAACAGTATGATACTGGCATAAAAACAGACCTATAGATTAATGAAACCGAATAAAGAGCCCAGAAATAAAGCCAGGCATATATGGTCAGTCAATCTGTGACAAAGGAGCCAAGGATGTACAATATCTTCGTAAGTGGTATTGGGAAAACTGGTTCACTTATACCGTATACAGAAATTCAAATGGATTAAAGACTTGAATAGGAGGCCTAAAACCATAATCTCCTAGAAGATACCACAGGCAGTAAGGTCTTTGACACTGGTCTTAGAAATAGGCTTTTTGGAGCAGTCTCCTTAAGCAGGGGCAACAAAAGCTGCAATAACAAGCAGGATCCTATCAAACTAAAAAGCTGTGCACCGCAAAGGAAACCCATCAACAAAATGTAAAGGCAGCCACTTAGTGGGAGTTGTTACTTACAAACTGTACATCTGATAAGGGGTTACTATCCAAAACATAAAGAAATTATACAACTTCTATCAAAAAAACAAATAACCTGATTAAAAAAAATGGGCAGAGGATTTGGATATTTTTCCAGAGAAGACATACAGATGGCCAAGAGGTGCACAAAATGATGTTTGTCGTCATCAAATTGAAACCACATACCATCAGACTGACCAGCATCAACAAGTGTTGGTGAAGATGTGGAGAATGTATATTACAATCAAATTTGAAGGTTAAATGATTTTGCCAGTCATGGATGTTAAAAAAAAAAAACTCAAGAATTACTAGAAATGGTGTCATTTTCATCATTAACCAAACTAAAACCATTCTCCTAAACCATACCCCAATATTTTGCACCTACTTTGTGTAATACAGAAACTGCCATATTATAGAATGCTTTTCACACATCATTTTGCCACCCAAACATTTTGAGAACAGAGACCAGGGTTTTGTCATTTTTAATACCTTTATTACATCCAGTGCCGTGCTCTCTGCATACAACAGGAACCCAGGTGTTGCTGACCACATGATTCACCATAGACAGACTAGTTTTGATATAATTGTTCAATATTAGACTGATGGCTAAAGAGGAAAGACATCAATACCAAATTAGTTTGTTCAACAAACATTTATTGATGGCCCAAATTTACGCTAGCCCTGTGCCAAGCACAAGAGACTAGAAGGTGAATGAGACCTGCTGTGTGCTCCCTGTCAACTCACCTCCAAGTAGTGGTCATTCTACCTACAGACCGTGGATACTTGGGGGCCTTCCAAAAGACACAGGTTGTCTGCAGATCCTTAGCAAGCAAGGAATGGTTCAGATGAACTCTTGCATGTTTATTTAAAAACATCAGTGAATGCATATTAGCTGTATGTCACAGTATATTTTCTCAAGCAGGAGATACTGATTGGGAGAGGATTTAGTATTTATACTGTAAAAAAAGTTCACATGAAAACATCGTAAACCTCTGATGCGAAAGTTAGAGAGTTTTAAGAAAACTTAAAGCTTAAAGAGCCAGGAAAGCATTTTGGAAAAAGAAACCAATATAGGAATCTTCAAAGAATTACTAGCACCTCTAACCTGTACCTCAGGTACAAATATATTTCCCAGGTTTGCAAAGGACATAAAATATTTGCTTCTTTTATACAAAGAGGATCATTATAAACCATCACATTTACAGAATACAAATACTGACCATGTACCAGATTATTTTTCGTTAAGCTAAGGCTTGTGCCAAAATTTCCTCTCCATGAACCTCTACCCTCAAGGCAGAGGAGATGCCCCGCCCCCCCCCCGCCACTGAAGTATTGGGCCTAGAGACCCAAAAGGCTGCTACATGCTCGACAATTCTTTGAAGTCTCCCGTTTTAAAAATTCATGTGAATTTTAATTCTGTTCCATAACATTTACTTAAGTGTAATCTTCTAAATTATTGAACTGTTTCTTCAAATTTCTTCTAGAAAATCAATGTTCAAGGAATATAGGTTATATTTAAGGAGTAGGGCTGTAGACTGTGACCTCCACGTACATGTAACAAAACATGATTTTTCAGTGGGTTTATGATATGCGTAGGCAGGAAATGGGAGCAATACTGAGGTGTCTCTCCCAAGAATGGAAATAAGAAGAAAATCCTTTGACTATCAAACAGTAAGAAACACAAAATGGATCAGGGTAGAAGCAATCAAACGCCGGCAGATGGAGCCCGGGCAGGCCCAACAGAGACAAAGCTGAAGGTACTGACAGATCTACTGGGTGTGCCAATCAGAAGCTGATGTGGAGAAGCAACTACTGGCAGAGAATCTCTAGCATCATCCAGGGGAAGAGCGTACCCTGGTCGACACACATGGATATCAGCAGGTATATCCCCACAGGGAGATGGATGCACGAGGCAACTTGCTTCCCTTGCTCAGAATCCATGCTCACCAAGTAACCGCTGATCATAATTTGACTTCCCAGGAAGGTTTGCCTAAAGGGAGAGAATGATCGATAGTTATATTTCCATTATAAATTGAAAAAAAATACTAACTTTTAAATAAAATATCAGTTACTGTGAGCTTGGTTAATGTGTTTCCTGAGAAAGTTCCACTTCCCATGTGCTGACATACTAGGTCTGTAAAGATCTTCTCAGAGCCTGTAAAGATCTCATCAGACTCTAGATGCATCAAATTTGCCAGGGTGGTGCCGCCTTAACTGGCCATTGACCTGCCCCAGCTACAGTCCACTTGACTACCGTCAGACTTTTGTACCCGTGTTGTCCAATATGGTAGCCACTAGCCACAGGTGGATATTGAGCACTTGAAATGTGGCTAGTCTGAACTGAGATGTGCTGTAAGTGTAAAATATGCACCAGATTTCAAAGACTTCGTATCCCCAAAAAGAATGTAAAACATCTCAACAATTGTTTTTTCTAAGATGATGACTACCTATTGAATTGATAACAATATTTTGGATATATTGGAATAAATGTTAATAAAATAATTCCGTCTGTTTCTTTTTCCTTCTTAAAATTTGGCTAGTAGAAAATGGATAATTCACTTACATGGCTCACATTATATTCCTACTGGACATCACTCTTCTCCGCAAATAATGACAGTATGTTTGATTTTAAAGTTTGTACTTTATCCTTTCTAATGAATTGGACTGGGGAAGACACTGGAAGGCCCAGTGGTGCCTGTCTTACACTGGTACCAGTCAAAGCAAAGGCCAATATAACTAGTATTTAAGTCCTTGCAAGAGGCGCTGATGTCTTAGGCAATTCCCAACTGTGGGAACAGTAAGGCTGTGGAGTCAAGAGGTATGGCTCAAAGCTGACTTGTACCTTGTATCAGTCCAAACTCTGAGCCGACTAACTGGGGCCGCTCGCTCCCGCGTGAGCTGCGGATGACGGCACAGAACCCCAGAGGACTGCGCCTGCACCTAGCTCTGCCTAAATAAATAGTGGATGAGAGACTGCTAGCACAAGAAGCGGAATCTTTGCTTTCTAATAATTTAGCATCATGATTTCCAAAAGATTGAGTTGGAAGTTAAATATCAAAGATAAATATGTGAAAAGATAGGTTTTTATTCATCAAAAGTTAACAGCAACAGGCACATATGAAAATGAGTATGGCAAAGCCTTTTACAAATGGCTTTACACTCAAGCTTTCTCCCAAGAAAATGGCTGTTGCAACAAACTGTAAACATAATCGATAAACAGTCTTTTACAGTAACAAGGGAAATACAGTTGAACTAAAAGAAAGCACCGGTTTCTCTTAAAACTAGATTACAGTTGTGCTTACTATACATAAAACAATTTAAAACAAATTACAAAAGTGGAATGTTTGAAGTTTAAAATTAGTCCTTAGATTTTGTCCTAGAAAACATCTGTTCACATCAAAAGGCCCATCAAAGGGTAACGTTTCATCAAAGGGAGGGACAAGAAAACAATGCACTTTTTTCAAATCAAAACAAGAAGTTTGGTCACTTAGCTTTGTGCATAGTTTAAGGCAACTGGAGCAGTCTGGTACAGCTCACCTACCTTCCCCTCCCCCAGTGTGGCTGCGCATTGTGTCACATTCTAAAATAATAAATAATTTCCCACGTGGATAAATATAACACATGCACAGTCACACATGCACAGACATGCACGCAAACATACATCCACACATTCACACACAACATACCTCTCACTCACTGCAGCGAAAGGGACTTTAGTACCCTTGCTCTGAAGGACACACTTCCCCATCCCACTTTATTTCAGATTGGCAAATACCCTGAGCTGATTATGGTGTTTTAAACATTCCACCTTTTTCTTGCATGTGCAGGTCAAGTGTACAGTAGTGAAAACAACATGCAATGTCTTCACTGCAGAATCATAATACAGCTAGGACATTGGTGTTCTTCCCCTCCCGCCCCAAATGAAAAACTAATAGTTAAAAAAAATTGCATTGCCAAACAGCACTGGAGGGAAAGCTTGGCGGTACTCTACGATAAATGCTCAGTTTCCAGTGCGCAAAATAAAACTATAGCAAATGGGAGGCTTTGGTGGCATCCAAAGAAGAAAAAAGGCAAACCAGGGGAAAGAGCTGCAGTTTCAGTTTGATCTGTAAAATTCTTAGTGGTTCCTTCACAATCATGCTCCAAGGCAATTTAGAACCAGTATTTCAGAGTTGATTTGTAAACATCGAGTCTCGCAGGAGGCAGCAGAGGCTGGGCACTTCACATTTCCATTTTCTCAGAACTTAGTGGAAGGTACAGATACACAAAGTTGCATCAGACTGGTTAAATTCCAAGAGATTTCTGCTGAAAGATACAGTTCAAGTTTCGTGGTTCGAAGAATAAATGCTTTGAAAGACTCGTGGCACACCGGAAAACTTCCTCTGTTACTCCTTTCCAATGGGCTCCTGCTGGGCTTTGCATATTCAAGGTTTCACACGAAAGCCAAATGCATATTGCTATGTGTTCAGGTCTTATAATTAAAAAGTGGGGTCACATGATCCGAGAGACGACACCTTGGGAATAACGCTGGCCTCGTTCCTTCGGAAACCTTGGCAGCCAAGAGAACGTCCTCTCACCTCGAGACCCCATTTCACATTTCTAAAAACCTGCAGGAGGCAGTCTGTCCCACTGCTTCCGGGGGCTATGATAACCGATTTTCCTGAGGTAATAACTGTGAGTTCAACTCCTCGAACGCAGCGTCCGTGTCCTCACTGGTGGACTGTTCTCTCTGCAGCCCCTTCCAGCTGGCTTTGTTCAGCCCCATATGTCCGAGCATCGTCTGCGAGAGCCTGGTATTGGAAAACCGGGCCCATTCTGTGAATAAAGGCTCCACTAGGTAAGTCATGAAACCTTGAGAAAATAAGAGAAAAAGGGCATCAACATATATTCTGAAACTTTATCTTCAGAACATCTATCCAGCGTTTATTCTCTTAAGTCCTAACCGGACATCACCCAAGTTTTCAGCAAGGATGTGTGTGCGTAAGTTGACCTAACTTCTCTGATGAACTATTGAGTAACTCAATGGGACTTGAAGTAAAGGTGAACTGACAAACACATCCAATCTTTTCTGATGATTCCTCTCCACTGGGCAAGCATATCCTATCTGAGCAAACACTCAGTGGCCCTCTCAGCTCTGCAGAAAGGACACACCGTTCCCACGGAGACAGCTGGAGGCGAGGAGGGGTCTTTTCCAAAGGCCTTTGGGTGATGAGGTGGGAACTGAAGCAGCACAGTCCTCACACCTGGTCAGGCTTACAACTGGCCACTTTATTTGAGTCAGAATTTACAGAGCCAAAACTCATGAAAAAAATGCAAATTCTATCACTGCTACGTTAACAGTGCTTAAATTTTCTTCACCTCCAGAACTTTTTCTTTTTGGCAAAAGACCATGTGGACCACAGACAACTTAGGTTACATTTAGGCAACAAAAAAATCTGGAGTTAAAGCAATCAGCACCTGACTTTTCATTAGAAAACTGTACAGATTGTGGTATCTGAACTAGTTGTTACTATTGGAAATAAGGCTTTCTTCCATTTCTTCCATTCCCTCCACACATATTAACTGAGAACCGACTATCTGCCAGGCACTGTTCTAGAGTGGCCAGGAAGATAGCAATGAATAGATATGCCCTCAAGAAGTTGTGTTCTGGTGAAGAGAAAAAACAAATAGAGAAATGTCATCACTGGTCAAAGCAGCACTGTTCTGGGAGCCATCCTCACACCACAGTGCCAAGTTGAACTGTCACCCAACGCCCTATCTTTTCAAGGTGCCACAGTGAAGTCGTGAGCAGCTGGAGTTTTATCCCCAAATGAGATCCACCCATTATTCCAATTGGCTGAGAGCTTCTGGATCTTGCCTGTAACACCCAACAATCCAGAAGTATTACTTCAGGCTCTAGGTTAACCTCATTCTTTTAGCTCTTAAGCACCTGGTGAAAATGAATGGCCGGTGTCCTGGACACAGCCACGCAGCGCCCTCTCCGAAGGTGGGGTGCCATTCATCAGCTGCCTGGGAACCCACTTACTGTTCTAGCCCACAGGCTTCTCTCACTGCCACACACACCACAGGACACCATGCCAAATGCCTTACTTACCCAGGACATAATCTTTTCTTGTTTAACAAACTATTATTCCTATTAGAGAAGGAAACTGGATTAAACATGACTTCTACTTACTGACCCTGTGCTGGCTCTGAGTAGTCACAGTATTTACAGTCCCATGATTTATCCTAGAAATAGAACTTTCAATCCCTGTTTTACCTGGGATTTGATGTCAAAAAACCAGTATCTGTTAACTGTACAAATTGGGCAAACTACCTGAAAAGGAGGCTACTGGTGGTACTTTTGTCGTAGGGTGGTTGTGAGGAGTCAGCAGATGTCAACTTTTACTGTCATTTTCTGTGAAATCTTTGTCCCTCAGATAACCTTACCCAGAACTGTCCCAACATGGACAAGATCTATAGATGGGAATGAAGAGTTTAAGGGACCCAGCTTCTCTTCCCTTTTAAAAACTGCAATTTTAAAAAACCTCATTGTAAGTTTCCTCATTAACCGAGGGGGTCATTTACTTAGGCAAAAGAATGTGAAGGGCAGCTATGGGGACTCTGCTACCCACTCTCCTCTCTTCGATTCAATCCCCTTTGCCCATGTTTCACCCATTCTTTGGCATTTGAAGAGACACAACAGATCTGCTGCTTAACTGTCTTCTCATCCTCCCCAAAGAAAACATCGCCCTCGGTAAAGTTCCTCAGGCTTCCTGGCTGCCTGAGATCTCTGGGCACCCCAACACCCCCATACCATTCCCGAAGGCCTGCGCCCCACTCTGCTGGGCATGGCTCTTCATCTTCCCTACCCCTCCCTCTGCGGTCAAGTCCTTTCCTACCCGCTGTCTTCCATGTGACCATCCTCTGTGGTTACAATAGATTTCTGAATTATTAGATTCTGAGCATTAGATTTCTGAATTTCTCACCCTACAGCACAGCCCTCTTTTCAAAGTATTATGGTGCAGAAGCACGTTATCGTCTGAGTTTCTAGAAACTTTCTCTTTCTGAAATTTGTGTACACATTTTATGTTCACCAATGCTCCAAGACCCTACTCAACACCAACTACCAAAATTATACTCATCCCTCAATACCTAGCTGACCTGCCCCTCGGCACACTGTCCTCCTACTTTACACTCAAAACCCCACTGGCCACTCCCTGCTCTTGCACAACAAGCTGTCCAAACTGCAGTCACAGCCCATCTCCCTGTGTTTTCCATGACAGCTACGCTGGAGTAAGGTTCTCAAGTGCCCCCTGCCTCCAGGGGGCGTGGCAGGCCCTCAGGAACACATCCCCAAGGACAAGGGCCGGGGAACCAGGAGAGACATGGATCCTGTGCTCTGGATGTCTGGAAAAGGGGTGACTCTGCCTGCAGACAGCGGAAGGCAGCTTCTGGGGGAGATGGCTCTTCCGGAAAAATGAGTCAGCAGGCAGGTGGGAAGGATGGCGAGGCAGAAAGAGTGAAGGGGCGTCACAGATTTGGGGAACAGGGCCGAGTCCCAAGCTGCTGTGGGTGCGTGAGGGGTGGATGCTGCGGAGTAGAGGCCCGTGCAGAAGCTGAAGAACGAGCCAAAAGCAGAGTGAAAAGAGACAAGGAAGCAGTAGTGGAAACTGATCTTCACGTTATGGTCCTGCTCGCTCAGTGGTCCCCTTTCTCACTGGCAACGCCAGACTCGTGCAAAAGAAGCTTCCACAGGGGCAAACCATGTATTCTTTCAGTGT
Organism: Lutra lutra; assembly: GCF_902655055.1. NCBI lineage: Eukaryota > Metazoa > Chordata > Mammalia > Carnivora > Mustelidae > Lutra > Lutra lutra. Next base: position 68,668,292 of record NC_062281.1, on the reverse strand, counting down.
CAGAACAGACACGAAGCTACTGCTACCTGTTTTGCAAAAATCATGGTTCAGGGGACCTAAGATCAAATGAGAGCAAATTATGAAAGCCAAAAATGGAAAAAACTGGTACAATTTCTTCAACTAAAAAATAGAAATGAGCACAATTTTAATGTTATATATTTCAAATGTGCATCTCTTCTTGACAAAACTAAAGTCAGCAGCACTTTTCTAAGCAGTTATAACTAAATAAGCACAGTTACCGATCTGGATGTTGGCAATAGATTCAGTCTGACGATCACAAAGTGGACTCACACCCAAGTGATACTTCTTTTCTATATCTCCTAAAATTAAAAAAAAAAAAAAAAAGAATTATTAGTTTGGAACATACCTATTGCTTAAGTATATAATTAGAGTCCTCATCTTACCTGTAAATTCCTTAGGAAAAACGACATACTTAATCCTCCTGAGAGGATGGCTTCTAACTTAGCTCTTTTTTGAATTTTTAAGTTATTCACAGATAGAAAAAGTTGCCAAGCTGATATCCTATTTTAAATGGAGGAGATGGGGGCGCCTGGGTGGCTCAGTGGGTTAAGCCACTGCCTTCGGCTCAGGTCATGATCTCGGAGTCCTGGGATCGAGTCCCGCATCGGGCTCTCTGCTCAGCAGGGAGCCTGCTTCCTCCTGTCTCTCTGCCTGCCTCTCTGCCTGCTTGTGATCTCTCTCTGTCAAATAAATAAATAAAATCTTTAAAAAAAAAAAATAAAAAAAAAAAATAAATGGAGGAGATGAAAAACTTCACTAGGTGTTACCCCAAGACTGTATTTCTGTCAGCATTTTAATTTAAAACTTAGATTTCTAAAAGGAAGGGGCTTGAAATGAAGATCCTGAGTTCCTGGCTTTCAATTACTAAAAATATCCTGCCGTTCATAGAGCCATAGCTTCCTCACAGGGCAAAGATAGAACAAGGGAAATCTTTATGTACAGCAAAATTTCCAACCTGATCTACATCTGTTTACAAATGCATACATATATTCATATCTGATCATTTCAAAAGTGAACTGTTTATTTCCAAAATAGGTGTTCAATTGGTACATTATTTATTCTATGTATATCTACTGTGAACTGTCACTAAAAATAGCAAGCATCTCTTGCTGGACTCCTGTAAATGTCTGGGTTAGTTTATCCACATGATGCTAAAAATGGAACTGAACAGACTACTTATCACTCAAAACTGTAACTTGCCTTGATGGAAGAATTCCTCTGTTACTTTCTCACTCCACTGCTTGCTTAACTCCCAGGTCCGACATGGGTTACAAATATCAGCACATTTCAAAGCCATCTAGCAAGCAAAATATTAAAAGTCTTTTAAGGAAAAAGTAAAATTTCAATTGTACTAAGCTTCAACATACTCATAATCTAATTGTGGGAAAAACAACATCTTAATAAAAGTACGGCAACAGAAAATTCATTGTCTTTTTTCTTAAGTTCATGATGCTATGAGGACTCTCAGTTATTTCTGCAGGAGCGCGGAAGGGCTGCTCATCTGACTACACATGCTTACTAATACGCAAGAGCCACGCGAAGGACCGGACTAAACGTAAAGCCACAAGTAAATCACAGGGTTCTCTCTCATTTGCAGATGCAAGAATTGATCCTGACCCCGCTGCGGTTCACCCTAATCTCGCAAAACGCACTTCTGTTAGAAATCTCAAATATGAAAACTACAAAAGCAAAGGATGCTTTCCAAATGAGGAGATTCACCTTCTGGAAAGTGTTTCAGTAATGGAAGGACACTCCACAGCTTTCCCTCAAGATTTGACCACTCTGAAAGCTACCCCGGAAGAATTCATTTTTATCCTAATGGGTATGTGATTTAGCCCAGAAAGACAATCTTTCCCAGCCCCATTTTACCTGTAAAACCAAATGCCTATGCCTGGCATCTTCTAGTTGTAAATCACCTCTGTCCAAATGGGACCTAAACAATGACAGATACTCATTTTGGCGACTGATGTCTGTGGCTAGTATCAAAGCACCTATCTGAGTCTCCATTTGTTGCCTGCAATTAGAGAAATATAAAGAGAAAATGTAAGACTTTCAAATAAATAGATACTCCTTGATTTTTTTCCTTAAACTTAATATTCTAATTGCCATTCAACTTTTAACCCATCACAAAACATGAATTTTTAAAAATGCATTAAAGAAAACCTACTAAAATAATGAAAACTAAAACCAAAGGAGCTTAAAGGAAAATATCAATATGCATACATTCCAAAAAAGATTTATTTTGCCAGCCAAGGAGGAATTATTTGCCTTGAAAAAAATCTACATAGCATTGGTATGTTATTTTAGAAAATTCTTTGCTGGGATGTGCTGAGGGTAAACAACTCTGGTCTATTTTTTGGTGTCTGACATCTGAAAGCCAGGTTGGTTCAAACGAAGGCTGGTTCAAACGGAGAAAGAACAGCCCATTCAACAACTAATTCCTGTAGCTATTTTGACAAAGATGCCCAGTTACACACTGATAAAATCCCACCAAATAATCTGATAAAGTTTAGATAAAATTACAATTCAGTTCTTGAATTGTAATTCAAGAATCAAAGTTATCTGAATGAAATCCAACTTTTCTGTAAAGGGAAAGGTAACGTGTTAATAAAAATACATTATATCATTTTTTAAACTGTCTCAAGTCAAATAACAAGAGAAATAAACCTAAAAAAAAAAAACACCAAAAACAAAACAAAAAAAAAAAACCCTGCCTTTTTTCCCCCCAATGGGCCATAGCAAATATTACCTATGTATAAAGATCAGTAAAGAGCGGTCATCAGATTAAAAGGCTCACAATACTGGATATTAAGTAAAACACCCCTAAATAAAGGAAATATGAAAGAATGCTATTATGCAGTGTTCCTTATTTTCAGTTTTTAATCAACAGAGTTAATCATCAAATGTAAAGCATGACAAAAAGGGAATAAAGCAAACATTTTAATCTGCCTTAATCAAGAAAAAGATAATTTATAAAAACTATGGTTTACGTAATTATTATACTTGTACTACAGCAAGAAACAATTTCACTTACCAGAAGTATTGTCAAAACTCCAAATGGTATCCGTGAATAAAGATTTAAAAAAATAAAAAATAAAGTCCAGCTTTTTTCTTGTGGTCATTACACAAGATACTTAAGTTTTTAAAATGAAGTTGTTTTAAATTATGAAAGGGAAAAAGGAAAGAACTATGATAGTAACTTAAATTTTCATACCCAAACATATATTTATGCCTCACCTTGTTTTCTAGAGTTAGATGGTTTATACCCATTTATGTGGTTTTCTTAAGTGCTCTGTCTCTCAGTGAGACATTAGTAAAGTTTTGTTTGTGGATCAATGGTAAGAGATTTTGTCAACCACCATCATATTGGGGTCATTTGTGCTAATGCTTCTTATTAGGCTTTCAAATGGCCTTCTTAACATCAAATGGCCTTTATTTGAAAAATTAGGGGCGCCTGGGTGGCTCAGTTGGTTAAGCGGCTGCCTTTGGCTCAGGTCATGATCCCAGCGTCCTAGGATGGAGTCCCACCATCAGGCTCCTTGCTCAGCAGGGAGCCTGCTTCTCCCTCTGCCTCTGCCTGCCACTCTGTCCGCCTGTGCTCACTCACTCGCTCTCTCTGACAAATAAATAAATAAAATCTTTAAAAAAAAAATTAGTATTTCCTTTCCTTCCATCACTATTTTATCCTATACCTGCAGAAGTCACTCCAGGACTAAGCTAACGAACTAAAAGCATTCATTTTATTTGTTACCCGTTTTGAAAACTTACTGAAACTTATTTGATATGAGTGTATTTATTATACAGAACGATTAATTTCTTTACACCTAGAACGTAAGGTTTTATTATAATGAGTGTAACATGGAAATATATAATACTGTTTACATCAATAAGTAGTAAACTATGACTGAGCCATTGTGTGTTTGGAGTGAATTTTATAATCCTCAAATCCATAGAGTGAGCCATAAAAATTCACTAAAAAAAATTACTTTCTATACTGTAGAATGTTTAAATTACTATAATTTTGATGTAAATTTGTAAAGTAACTTAGCCAGTAAATTTAACAAAAACTGCAAACTGTGGAACACCTGAGTAATTTTTAAAACTTTGTAAAATTGTTTTGCCAGCTTAATCTCCATAGTTCATAACAAATTAAATGTGTCTTAAGCCAGCCTACCTGCTTTCTGATGGCATATGTGAGAATAAACCAGATTCTCTCAATAATCCCACTGCAGATCTCCAGTGGTGATTTTCCAGTACTGAGGTATTCTACAAAAAAAAGGCATATCTGAGTTATTTAATGGTAAGCCTCTTCCTGAACATAAAGAATTCTTGATAGGTAATATTAATCTGGTTAAAATTCCAACATTCGTAGACACTCTGTTTATGACTTCGACTCCATTAAAACATTTTCTAGAATGCAAGAATATTAAGCTCCATGATAAATTGTACTAACCTTGTACAGAGTTGCCAAGTAATGGTTAGTTTTAATAAGGAAAGGTTGATTAACACCTGGATGATCCAGATCGTGAGTGGCAGCCGCAATTAAGCTCAGCAAGACGTCCCAAGGGGTTACAGAACTGGCAAGCTGAAGTGTGACAAGATAATTAGTTACAGACATGTCTGAAATAAACAACCTGACCCGTGGGCATGGCTGTGGGCATCTGGCTGTGGGCACCTCATGAACAAGTAATTTATTAAGCAATATGCAGAGGTATCATAGTCTTAGGATAACTAAAACAGAGGGAAAGCTGCAAAAGAACAGGCAGGCACTATCCCGGAAGAATACAGTAATCCAGAATAAGACTTAATTTAAAAAATTAATGTGTCATTACACAGGACAGCAAATGATCTCAGGTAGATTCAAAAGTTGACCATTAAAAAGAGAAACATGAGGAGGAGCAATTGAATTTTTAAACGTCTTATGAAGGGAAAGTAAGTTCTAAGTTGAAAACAAATCCACATAAAAAAAATTGTTTTGAATAAAAATGTAACACTTTTAACTTGTAAAAAAAATTTCATCAGAAAGAAAACTATGAGTTTCATAACAAAGACAGAGAAGTCAATGACATTAATACAGTTTTTTTTTTCTAAAGTGCATTAAAACCAAAAGTCAGTGTTCCTTCCATTCCTGTGACTGTATCTGGTGATGCCGACAGCCGAGTCATGTGAAGTCTTAAGAAACTGCAAATCGTCTGCCGTCTGTGAGCGAGGCTTCACCTGTATCCACAAAGCTATCAGCAGGGCCGGCCCTTCACCAAACAGAAAACTAGTAACAGTGAGTTTTCCTGTGTTCAATCAAAACCCTCACCATTTTTATTGTTGCTATTAAATGTTAATAGGCTCACCTGGAACAAAATTGTAATCTACATAAGTGCAGATACAAAACATAAAAAGTAAAGAGTAAAGTTAGAGCTGAGGCAAGTACAGAGAGAAGGAACTTTCCCCCTTACTTTCTAGCAATTTGGAGGGGGGGGCTTTGAATATTTCTTTTTTCACTTTGAGTCCAGGAATTAGCTCTTACACAGAAATCATACATGGCAACTGAAAGCAGGTTTCTTACTAAATACTATATCCAGGCCTTTTCTATTTATGATTTCCTCTGTGCCTGGATCTTTCTACGCTGACTCCCCCTCAAATTTTCCCTTTCAGCTTCAGTGTTTTCTGACCACTCTACTTAAAGCCGTAAATGCTTGCCATCCACTGGTCACTGTCCAGTACACTCCTCTCTTTCACTTTCTCCATGGCAGCAATTACTAAAATACATGTCAACATTCTGAAGATATGTACTTATTTTTCAGAGAGTGAGAGAGAAAGAGCATGAGCAGGGGGAGCGGCAGGCAGAAAGAGAAGCAAGTTCCTTGCTGGGCAGGCCCAATGTGGGACTCGATCCCAGGACCCCAGGATCATGACCTGAGCCAAAGGCAGACGCTTAACTGAGCCACCCAGGCGTCCCATAGCTCAACATTTATTTATCTGTTTAATGACTGCTTCCCTCACTGGGACCTATCCTGTCCTGTTTACCACTGGATTCCTAGCACTGGGAAAATGTACTCAATTAATGAACGAAAGCACCTGAAAACATGGAGCCACATGAAAGCCTGGAAAATAAAAAGATATAATCTTAAGGCTTTTTTAAAAATGCACTTTCAAAACTTCGATTCTCTTTTATTTTATTTTAAGATTTTACTTATTCATTTTACAGAGAGACACAGATTGAGAGGGAGCACAAGCAGGGGGAGTGAGGGCGAAGCAGGCTTCCCGCTGAGCAGGGAACCCGATGCGGGGCTCGATCCCAGGACATTGGGATCAGGGCCTGAGCCGAAGGCAGACACCTAACGACTGAGCCACCCAGGTGCCCCTCGATTCTCTTTTAAAATGTAAATTACAATAAAGGAGAAGGGAATTTTTGCATCTGAGGGCTCAGTGATTTTATCTATCTCCTTCAGTGAAGCTTTGGCTAAGTTCATTGAGTATGTCAATGATGAAAAGTTTTTATATAAAAGAATTATCAGAGCTACCCAAGCAAAAAAAGGGTTTAAAAATTAGTATTGCCAGAGCTGCATGGGTAAGACTATCCTTACTCATTTTTACCCACAACCTTCGCATCCTGCATGTTCTCTGCCCCTCTCGTCACGCCCACTGCCTGGCATCAACATTAACTTCCGTACCCCGGATTCCAGGCGTCACCCTGGATTGGTGCGGCCAGCAGAAGACAGGAGGGGAGAAGCCTTCACAGACATGTTCCCTAGGTTAATTAACTTCCTGTGACTCACAGAACAGGACACTTAACCTTCATCATTCTATTTACCATTCCATTTATGGTATGGTGATTTCTTACGAAGTAATTTCTCCCAAAGAACTCTCAAATAGAGGCTTCAGTCTTGGCCCAGAGATTTTCTAAAGTTCGATTAAAAAATAGGCATTTGGGAGTATACACTTGTCAAAACTCTATCCATGATCTCCGACAAATAAATAAAACTTAACAACAACAACAACAAAGGACACATGGGTAACTCAGGTCATAACCCCAGGGTCCTGTGATCGAACCCCACATTGGGCTCCCTGCTCAGTGGGGAGCCTGCTTCTCCCTCTGTCTGCTGCTCCCCCTGCTTGTGCGGTCTCTCTCTGGCAAATAAATAAATCTTAAAAAAAAAAAAACTGTACCCATGAAATGTATACATTTTACAATTGCATATAAGTGATACCACAATAAAGTTGCTTTTTAAAAGAAGTTGTGATGTGGAGCACCTGGGTGGCTCAGCTGGTTAAATGCCTATTGATTTCAGCTTAGGTCTGATCTTAGGGTTGCGCGATCGAGGCCTGTATCAGGCTCCACACTTAGTGGGTAGTCTACTTGGGATACTCTCTCCCTCTTCTTCACCCTCTGCCCCTCCCCTCCAACAGGCATGCATGTGCACTCACTCTAAAATAAATAGACTTTAAAAAAGTCATGATGAGGGGCACCTGGGTGGCTCAGTCATTTAAGCATTGTCTTCAGCTCAGGTCATGATCCTAGAGTCTTGGGATCGAGCCCCAAATCGGGGTCTCTGAACAGCGGGAAATCCGCTACTCCCTCTCTCACTCCCCCTGCTTGTGTTCCCTCTCTTGCTGTGTGTGTCTCTTTCTCTCAAATAAATAAATAAAATCTTTTTAAAAATAAAGTCATGATGTGTATCCTTTTAAAAATTGGGGTTCGCATATTCCACAATCTCTTCAAAAATCAGAAGACTGTCAACCACAGAGCTATATTCTCAAAGTTGGCATCAACTAGCACAAACTGGTTTGGTCAGGTTGCTTTCCTTTCTAACATCTAGCCAGAATTTGGATCCCAGGGGAGAGGAGTTTATAAGCAGAGCTAAGAGTAAGCAAATGTAATTTCAGAACCCTCAGGGGTAGGAAACATCCACGGGCAAACGTGGCTTTCTGTTATCATCTTCAGTCAGTGATTCCCTCATCTGTAGCTCCAACAGATTCTGTCCTGTGCTCCAGAGTCTTTGATCCAACTACCTAATTGACATCTCCATTTGGATATCACACAAATATGCTTAATTCCACATATCCAAAATGGAACTCATCATTTCTACCAGCCTTAACCCCCAAAACCTGCTCCCTTTTCTACACTCTTTCTCTCACAGAATCCCACCTTCTACTCAGCTGCCCCCTGTGGTTTTCATCGACTCTTCTCCCTATTTCACTCCCCCATGTGCACGCAGACACTATAACCTCCTAGGCACTTGAACTCCCGAGAGACCTTACAGACCACCCACCTCTCTCCTTCCCCAAGGCTACCTGTTCTAGCTTGGGCTGCCAGGCTCGTTCATGGTGCATTGAAATGAAACAGCTCCTGACAGGCCTCTGTTTTCCTGGTCTTGTCAGATTCATTTTTACACCACAACCAGGAGAGGTTTCTATAGTCTCCGGTTTCCCTTCTGTAGCTCCCCATTCATTCACTGACCTGGACTTACGCTGTCCAGCCTTCATGGAGCTCACAAGGAGCTTGGTGTAAATGCCAGTGTCTTAAGACAGCCCTGGGGGGGGCAGGGGCTTCTTAGGATCTGGACCTTGCCTGGACTTCAGCCTCGCTGTCTACAATCACCCAGTTCTCCAGCTACTGCACTTATAAATAGAACCACGGTGGCAAATGTGATCCAGGCAGATCTCTTTCTTGTGAAGAAAGACTCTCATTTTGAGTCAAATCACTAATTTAAGGAAAAGTATTTGAAAGTAAGTCAAAGGAATTTTCTTAGGATTTTCACCCACTGGAAATGTCAGCACCTTACCTTAGGTTCTTTTAAGTAACAGTGCATGGCCTGAGTAACATCTGCAGCGTGGACTGCATTGTGGTAAGGGTTCTGACTGTGGTAATCCTCTTGAATCATAACTGCATCAAAGACAAAAGACCCCAGATTTCACTGTAGCTGAGAAACATGTACAAGTACAAAAATTAAGATGATTTCAAGTTTTCCATTTAAAATTTTCATGTGGCTATCAGCTAACTGTTCAGCTTCAGAGAGATGATAATCACCTCATAACTCACATGCATACCAATGAATCAATACCATTTGACTGCTAACTTGTTCAAAACTTTCAAAAGGTATTCATGTCAAAACAATAAATGTTTTTCTCTCTTAAAATGTGAATCACTGTGCCAAACTTCCCTCTTTTCAATGTAATTTAAAAAGTTTCTCAGCTTAATTAAAAAACAGTATAATTCATTCAACACATACTTGTGTCAAGTACTGTTTTAGATTCTAAACAGTTTCCAGTGAACAAAAATCGATATGAAACTAAAATATGACAGTTATTGGGGGTGTATGAACATGAGCCTACAGGCACCAGTGAGGTACGTTCTTGGATCTGGGATTAATTTTTCAGTAGTAGGGCTAGGGCTGGACCTTCTGCTAATCCTACTCTCTGTTCAGTATCTGTCATGCTCATGAAAAAGTAGACTAGGATTAGGGTAGAGCTGTCCCCACTGCCATCAGGTCTGCAGTATGGCCCCAATAGCATAACACCCTAATCTACTGGTCACTGAGTCAAGTGAGCCAATTCCACAGTGATAAACCAGGACTCACCGGTGAGAAGGAATGAGCACTGGGATTCTATATTTACTTTAATTCATCTTCTCAAATAATCATTTCGTTTTTCTTAGTATCTATTTTTCTATGTGTTTTATAATTTATATAAGTATAGTATTACAGGCATATAAATTATAAATAAATATACATGAGAAGTTTCTCAAAGGCCTAGGTAATGAATTTATCTTCGTTTGGTATTTAAGAGGAAAGAAAATATTATCTTCTTCTTTAAAAGAGTAAGAAATAATCTTCACGCTTCTTTTAACATAGCTGGTGAAAAACTTCAACTTTTTTCCTAGCACAGCAGTCCTAAGCAAATATCACCCTGCTTGTTTAAACATGTTAAAAATTATCTTTAAAATTTACTGTAAAGAGATTTCTGGGATCAGAAAAAGAGAACACCTAAATACAATGTACTTGATTTTTTGAAGTCTGAGCTTTCAAACTTTTTAAAAAGGACAGAAACAGTGTCATTTTTGTAACAAAGCTGTGGTCAGTATAAGAGACTGACTGCAGAAGTGTCCCACCTTCTTCACTTTGCCCTCCAACCATGGCTTTGAACCTTCAAAGCTTCCTGGCAGAGAGGTGCTGCTCATCCCCATCTGATGTGCTTTGGCCAACAGGATGTGGTGGAAGTGACAGAGAGCCAGTGCCAAGACCAGCGGGGGGTGGGGGGCATGGTGACACCAGCTCTCTCATGGACACTGGCCACTAATCCTTGAATAAGTTCGGCTTGTTGTCAAATAAATATTTCCTTTTTTTGGTTTTTATTTTTAAATTTTTAAAAAGATTTTATTTATTTATTTGACAGAGAGAGATCACAAGTAGGCAGAGCAGCAGGCAGAGAGAGACGAGGAAGTAGCCCCCCACCCTCCGCTGAGCAGAAAGCTCGATGCGGGGCTTGATCCCAGGACCCTGGGATCATGACCTGAGTCAAAGGCAGAGGCTTTAACCCACTGAGCCACCCAGGTGCTCCTCTTTTTTGTTTTTAATGTGAATTTATTAAGGTGCCAAACTCCTCTGCCTCCTTTTAATTTAATGGGAGACCATGGTCAGCTAAGCCCCAGGAAGCCCAGTGTCCCCCAGCTGAGGTCTCAGGTGAGTTCCCAGGCAAGGCCCACGGAGCAGCTGGCCTATGGTCAGCTGCAGGCCCATAACTGAGCTCAGCCAGACCACAAGCAGCATTCAGTGGCCCCACAGACTCAGGAGCTAAACGAATGCATGTCATCTCAAACCACTAAATTTGGAGTAGCTTGTTTTAGAGCAATAGCTAATGGACAGAAGTAATGAAAATTTAAACAGGTTCTTGTTTAAATCTTATTACTGTTAAGCAGGTTAGAATCACTTACCTAAAAATCTACGAAGTTTCATCATATCTAAATGGAAGTACTCAATTAATCCATGAAGACTAAATAAATGAAAGGTTAAACTTACTAGACTATTTCCTAAAATGAAAGAAGAAGAGATATTAGTAAGAAATACAGGCTTGCATCATTGCACTGTGCTTCCAAATATGGGTTTTGAATATAAAACATGGGGAGTACAACTTCCTACTTTTTGTCCATCTAAAATTTACATCCTTTTATTTTACCAGCTATGAACTTTAAATCTCACATCTCTTTTTTTTCCATTCTAAGGGAAAAAATGGCTTTGTTTCGTTTTTCTAGCCAAATAAGATAAGCATTTTCAAACCGATCAATTTTTTGAAAGACACCAAAATAATTACAATCAATAGAAACTTTGAAAACTATCCCACACTAAGTTGAATGTAGCTTCCCAAAGCACCCAAAACAAGGCTGCACTCCCTTCAGCGACCCATCCCTCCACCACAGAGCTTTAATTGAATGAGGACATCGAAAGTCAACTGCCTTAGCTGTACTGTGTGTTAGGTGGAGGTTGTGTTTATTCTTCAAGATACAGAGCTAGGAGGAGGGATCAATGGTCTCAAGATCAAAACTTTGCACTTGACCACTTGACTCCCCCACACTTGTAGCAAGAAATCTGAATAGCAGCAAGGGGGGGTGGGCAGTGGTCACAAAACTAAGCAGAATTCTATCACTCTTAAGTTCATGGTCAATACTACACTGCAGTCTTACTATGTTTTTCTAGCAAAATGGTTAATTTACCTTCTCAAATGCCTATTTTCAAGGCTCTTCTACTCTTCTCAAACTTTTTTTTTTTTTTAAGAGTTTATTTATTTATTTGACACGGAGATAGAGAGCAGAAGTAGGCAAAGCGGCAGGCAAAGATAGAGGGAGAGGCAGGCTCTCTGTTGAGCAGGGAGCCTGATGCAGGGCTTGATCCCAGGGTCTTGGGATCCTGACACGAGCCCCCCTCTTCTCAAACTTCTGACATACTTCCCATTCACCACCTCATTCTCAACAGGCTCAGACTTCACAGAAAATGTACAATTTTCCTTTCCTTTTCAAAGCCAATCTCTCCACCCCCCCACAGAGTTTCTCAGAAACCTTGCTTGGATATCCTACCAACACACCCCACATGCCTCCTCCATCCCAGCGAATCAAAATATCCCTCCTCAGTTGCTCCCTATATTGTTCAATAAGCCTGAGCACTTGGGCATGCTCTAGATTTTCTTATCTTTCAAATACTAAATTATATCTGACTCTCTTGGCTCCCTCCAGTGACACCTTCTCTGTTCCCCTACACAGCTAAGTTTTCTGATGCAGTGGGGACTACCCCATCCTCAACTTCCACTCATTTGTCATGACAACGGAGTTAACACTTGTATAGAAATTATGTTTGGAAAAACTACTATTGTTGTAATGGTTAGTTTCCCTTCCAAGATGTGACTCTCCATTTTTGATACCTTTTATTGTATTTCTCAGAGTTTTGTAGAATTCCTCTAGAAGGACAAATATGTTGTGGCTTAATTTTAAAAAATGTAAGTTTTAAAGAGTTATGAGCTTTAAAAGTTATTGCCGGCATTTAGACAATAATAACATTACCATGTTCTCTAAGAAATCCATGATTCTTACAAAAATCTATAGAGCACTTAAGTACTCCCACATTGCATATTTATAGTAATAACACTTATGAAGAATTAAAAAGGACCACTGGGCTAACCTCATTACCCAAAACTGCCTAAACAACTGTCAACAGAAGCCATGGCTAAGGAAAATAGAAATCAACTGAAAAAGTATCTGAATGAGAAACCCTGGAAAAGATGAAGCTGACCAAAAGATGATACTCTTTTTAGAAAACCTGACATACCACCTTTAAATGATATTTCTTTCAAATCTTTTAAAAAACTAAATGTTAAAATGCATTCAAATCCTGATAATACTCTATTGACATAAACAGGAGCCCATGCAGTTTGGAACCATCTGTGAAGAAGTGAGCTATATTTCTCTTGTTATGGCTGTAAGAACCAACTTTGCCTTGATACTTCACAATGTATGCTCAAGCAAATAATCCAGTTAAAAAATAGGCAGAAGGTATGAATAGATATTTTTCCAAAGAAGACCTATAGGTGGCCAAGAGTTGGATGAAAAGATGCTCAATATCACTAATCATCAGGCAATGCAAATCAAAACCATAATGAGATATCACATTACACTCGGCAGAAAAGTTATCAAAAAGACAAGAAATAAAAAGTGTCAGTAAGGATGTAGAAAAGAGAAAAGGAAATGCTCTTGCACTGTTGATGGGAAGGTAAATTGGTGCAGCCACTCTGGAGAACAGTAAGAGGATCTTCAAAGAATTACAAAGAGAACTAACATATTACCAATTCCACTTCTGGGTCTTCAACCCAAGTAAAGGAAACACTAATTCAAAAAGATATATGCATCCCTATGTTCAGTGCAGCATTATTTACAACAAGTTATGGAAGCAACCTAAGTGTCCACAGACAGATGAATGGATGAAGAAGATGTGGTATACATATACAAAGGAATATTATTCAGCCATGAAAATGAAGGAAATCTTGCCATTTGCAACAACATGGATTAATTTTATGGTGCTAAGTGAAGTAAGTCAGACAGAGAAAGACAAGCGCCACATGATCTAACTTGTATGTGCAATCTTAAACAAAAAACCAAGCTCATAGATACAGAGAATAAATTGGTGGTTGTTGGAGTGAAGGGTTGGTAATGTTGAGAAAATGAGTGAAGGGGTCAAAAGGTACAAATCTCCAGCTAGAAAATAAGTCTGCGGGATGCTATGTATAATTAATGATACTGTATTGCCTTGGTGCCTCAAGTCAGTTAAGTGTCTGACTCTTGATCTCTGCTCAAGTCTTGATCACAGGGTTATGACTTCAAGCTCTGTGTTGGCCTCCAAGCTGGGTATGGAGCTTACTCAAAACAATAAAATAAAGATACTGTATTACATATTTGGAAGTTGCTAAGAGAGGAGACTTTAAAAGTTATCACAAGAAAAAAATTGTAACTACGTACAGTGATGGATGTTAAAGACTTTCTATAATTGTTTTAAATATATACATATATTAAAGCATTACACTGTACACTTCAAGCTAATATAATATTATATATGTCAGTTATATCTCAATTTAAAAAATGGGCAGGAATTTCTGAAAATGTCAGAGTAGTAGAATCCAGAGATCACCTCTTACAATGAATACACCAAAAGCAAGTACACATAGAGCAAGCCTCTGAGAACGACCTGAAGACTAGCAGAATAGCTTTTCCACAACTAAAGATACAAAGGAAAAGCCACATCATGAGGGGTAGGAGGAGCAGAGATGTGGGCTGGTCAGACCCACACCCCCAGCTTGGTGACCCACAAGCAGGAGGAATATCATAGGTATAGAGATCCTCCCTGAGGAGTGAAGGGTTCAAGCCCCACATCAGACACTCCCTGCCCTGGGGATCTGCACCAGGAAGACAATCCTCCACAATGTCTGGCTCTACAGCAGGTCATAGGTCCTGAAGCTTTGAAAATCAACAAAGCTTAATTCCAGGAGAGCTGCAGGGCTATCCGAAGCCAAGATTCCACTCTTTTTTTTTTTAATTTATTTGACAGACAGATCACGAGTAGGCAGAGAGGCAGGCAGAGAGAGAGAAGAGGAGGGACTCGGCAGAGAGCCTGACGCGGGACTCGATCCCAGGACCCCGAGATCATGACCTGAGCCGAAGGCAGAGGCTTTAACCACTGAGCCACCCAGGTGCCCCAAGATTCCACTCTTAAAGGGCCTGCACACAAACTCACTTGAGTGCTTGGGTCATACACTACGCAGTAGGATCAGGGATCTGTGGGTACTTTCTCCAGGAATGGAAGCACTGAAAGGTACCATTTTTCTTGCCCTCCTCCTGTCTAACCAGCCTGATGCTGGTGGACACCAGTTCTGACACTATGATGTACCCTGCTAACACTGCTCACCCTGGCCAGGTGTTCCCCTATGTACCTGTCCGGTTCAACCTACCCAGCCCAGAGAACACCCCTCCAATGTGGCTCCCATCCTTTTGTACATAGCAGGTAGCCTTAACTGGGACTGGTATCTGTCCCTCACAAAGTGACTACTGTCCTGCCACACTCAGTGAATGGCCTCAGCTGGGACTGGCATCCCACCAAAGTGGTCCCTCCCTTACAGTCACAGCCAGCCACACTGGGGGCTAGCCCTGCTCCCCAGCTAGTCCCAGGATCCAGCCACAAAAGAAGGCACATGTAGCCCACACAGGGGAAAACCCTGGAGATCCTGCTTACAGTGACCTGCAGGTAATGCACTAATGGGCCCCACAAGATGCCTTCTACATAAGGCCACATGTTCAAGACCAGGAGAAACAGCTGATTTATCTAATATATACAAGCAAAAACAGAGAGGGAAAGGACAAGATGACAGAATAAGACAAAACCTTTAAAAAAAATTCTAAATGAAATGGAATTAAGCAGTGTACCTCATGAAGACTTCAAAGTAATGGTCATAAAGATGCTCAACAAACTTGAGAGAAAAGTGGATGAACTCAGTGACAACTTCAACAGAGACAGAAAATATAAAAAAGAACGTATCAGAGCTAAAGATACATTAAAATGAAAAACTTAGTAGAGGGAATCAATAGCAGATTGGATGAAACAGAAGAACAGATCAGTGATGTGGAATTCAGGGTAGTAGAGACCATTTAAACTGAACAGCAGTAATGAAAAAAAAATTAAAAATGAGAAAGGTTTCAGGGACCTCTGGGACAATATCAAGCATACTAATATTCATATTATAAGGGTCCCAGAAGGAGAAAACAGAAAGGGAAGGGGCAGAAAACTTATTTGAAAAAATAACAGTTGAAAACTTCCCTAACTTGGGGGAAGAAAATGGACATCTAGGTCCAGGATGCAGAGAGTCCCAAACAGGATGAGCCCAAGGAAGTCCCACATCAAGACAAATAATTAAAATGTCAAAAATTAAAGGTGAAGAGAGAATCTTAAAAACAGCAAGAGAATAGCAACTAGTTATGAACAAATGAAACCCCATAAAACTATCAACTGATTTTTCGGCAGAAACTTTGCAGGCCAAACAGAGTGGCATGATATATTCGAAGTACTGAGAGGAAAAAACCTACAAAGAAGAATACTCTACCCAACAAGGCCATCATTCAGAATTGAGGGAGAGATAATGTTTCCCAAACAAAAGTTAAAGAAGTTCATCACCACTAAACAGGCCTTGTAAGAAATGTTAACGGGGTTTCTTTGAGCAGAAAGAAAAGGTCAAAAATAGAAGAAAATTATGAAGGAAAAAAGTCTTACTAGTAAAAGCAAACATGGTAAAGGTAGTGGACCTGCCACATATAAAGCTTATATTAAGGTTAAAAATTAAAAATAGTAAAAATCAACTATATCTACAATATTTACTTAGGAAATACATACAATATGACATTAAAAAAACAAAATGTCGTGGTGGGAGTAGAAATGTAGTCCATTTAGAATGTGTTCAAACTTAAGTGACTGTCATCTTAAAACAGACTGCTATATATATGAGGTGTTATATATGGTAACCATGAGCCAAAAACCTCTAAGAGATACATAGAAAATAAAAAGGAATAAAAACACAACACTAAAGAAAGTAATCAAACCAAAGGGAAGACAGCAACGGAAGAAAACTGAGAACTATAAAATAACAAGAAAACAACAAAATGGCAATATATACCTATTAACAATTACTTCAAATGTGGATGGACCAAATGTTCCAATCAAATAACACAGGGTGACTGAATGGATAAAAAATCAAGACCAACCTATAAACAACCTACAAGAGGTAAGACCTGAAGACATATATAGACTGGAAGTTAAGAGATAGAAAAAATACACGGAAAAAAAAAAAAAAAAAAAGAGAGAGAGAAAAAATATTCCATGAAAACACAAATGAAAAAAAGCTTGGGTAGCAATACTCGTATCAGACAAAATAGACTTAAAAAGAAAACCTCTAACAAGTGACAAAAAAGGAATGAAGAATAAGAAAAAAGAAACACAATGATGAAGGGATCAATCCAACAAAAGGATAAAAAGAAATGGTAAATATCTATGCACCCACATAGAAGGACCTAAATATACAAAGCATATAAACAGACATCAAGGGAGAAATTAACAGTAATACAATATTAGTAGGGGACTTTAATACCCCCCACTTAATATCAGTAGATGGGTCATCCAGACAGAAATCAATAAGGAAACAGTGATCTTAAATGACACCTTAGACCAGAGAGGAACTTAAGATAGATATATAGATATATCTTATATCTTAACATAGATATATGTTATATATATCTTAACATAGATATATACAGAACATTCCATCTAAAAACAGCAGAATATAGCTCTTCTGAGGTGAACACATTGTATTCTCCAGGACAGATCACATGTCAGGCCACAAAACAAGTCTCAGTAAATGTAAGAACACTGACTTCATATCAAGTATCTTTTCCAATCACAACAGTACGAAACTAGATTACAAAAAAAACAAAAAACAAAACAAAGCAAAACAAAACCTGGGAAAAAAACAAACATGTGGAGGCTAAGCAACATGTTAAAAAACAGCCAAGGGGTAAAAGAAAAACATCAAGAGAAATTCAAACATACCTTGAGTCAAATGAAAATGAAAATACAATGTTTCAAAATATGAGACACCACAAAAGCAGTACTAAGAGGGAAGTTTATAGTGATAAAACATACCAAAAGCACTAAGAAAATTATCAAGAAAACAATCTAAGCTTATAGTTAAAGAAACAAGAAAAAGGAAAAAACAAAGCCCAAAGTTAGTAAAACGAAGGAGATAATAAAGATCATAGTGGAAATAAATGAAATGAGACTTTAAAAATAATAGAAAAGATCAATAAACCTGAGAGTTGATTCTTTGAAATGATAGAGTTGATAAACCTTTGGCTAGGTTCATCAAGAAAAAAAGAGACAGGACTCAAGTAAGTACTATCAAAAATGAAAGAGAAGAAGATACAATAGACACCACCGCAATACAGATTTTAAGAGACTAATAAAACAAGCATATGCCAAAAAACTGGACAACCTAGAAGAAATGGATAAATTCCTAGACACATTTAATCTTCTAAGACTAAATCACAAAGAAACAGGAAATCTGAACAGACTAATTATTAGCAATAAAATGAATTGGGAATCAAAACACCCCCAACTAATGAGTACAGGACCAGATGGTTTCACAGGAGAATTCCACCAAGCATTCAGAGAAAAGGAAGTACCTATCCTTCTCAAACTATTTCAAAAAATTAAGAGGAAGGAATGTTTCTGTACCATGCCAGAATTACCCAGACACTACAAAAAAAGAAAACTACAGTCTAATATTCTTGATGAACACATATGCAAAACACTCAACCAAATACTACCAAACCGAACTCAACAATATATTAAAAGCATTACATACTACGATCAAGTGTGTTTTATTCCAGAATGTAAGGATGGTTCAACATTGCAAATGAATCAACATGATACATCACATTAACAAAATAAAGGATAAAAATCACATTATTCTCTCAATAGATGCACGGAAGCCATTAGAAAAATTCAACATCCATTTATGATAACTCTCAAAAAACGGGAATAGAGGGAACATACCTCAATATAAAAAAGACCAAACACGACAAACCCACAAGTAACATCACAGTCAATGGTGAAAAGCTGAAAGCTTTCCCTGTAAGATCAGGAACAACAAAAAAAGAATCCCCATGCTTGCCACTTTCATTCAGTACCGTGCTGGAAGTAGGGATAACAGCAATCAGACAAGAAAAAGAAATAAAGGGATCTAGGTTGTGAAGGAATAAGGCCATAACACAGGCTTGGCAACAAAGGTCCCTCACATACCAGACAGATTTCAGGGGTGACAAATCATATCTTGCTATTTCACACATAATCTCTCATTCCTATAAAAGGAATGTACTCTACCAGATGGCAAGTACTTTATTACTTGCCGTGGGCAAGCTGGGGCCATTTGTCTTGGCGGGAATCACTGAGTTTTGCCTCTTCTCTGACCTCCCCACAATGTCCTCTGGTGAAATGCCCAGAGTAAGGAATACAGAAAGCACTGGATCAATAAACTAGAAAGGAAAACTATATACTTGGATACCATATACATGTATCATCCAGAATTCATTTCAGGCTAAGTGGTTTTAAAAGCAAAGCACTTCCAATTAAATTATGAAGATTAAAAAAACTCTTCTTCGGCCCATTTGCTTCTCAATAATATCTCTTCATGGACAGCATTCCTATAACTTTTCGGTGGCTGTATTTAACTGAACATGAGTATCACCATCTGTAAAATCATAGGTGGGTAGCTAACTCCTAACAATCAATCTTAAGAAGAAACCATCTGGCCAACTCCACAATGAGATGATTAAAGTGAAAGCAAAGTATTAAATTAACTAATGTAGCTAGTGGCTATTCTGCCCATCCCACACACTGTCAACCTCACTCTACTTTTATCACCAAGATCCCTAACAAGCAGGATATGTGCTTTTTAGAAATAAAATTTAGAGAACAATCACTTATTTTGATGAGAGACAAGTGTCCCAGTAGACTAATAATAGGCTGTGAGCTATTACAGTTTATATAAGGCTAAATTTTGAAGGTGCTAGGGTGGCATTATTTTATTTACATTTATCTTGAGATAACAACTGAAATAATATTCATATTAAGTTAGAAAAAAAGGAATTTCCTGTATCTTAGAAGATGAGTCAACGGATACTCTACTGCACATAATATTTTAAAAAGGGAAGTACAACTGTGTGAAAGATACTAGAGAATTTTCTGTGTGGACATGCCAAAGTGGGGGGAGGGAGAGGAACAGAAGAGTCACCAAAGGGCAAAAGGGAGGTGGAAGAGAAATAGAAAAGGAAAGGAAAAAGGGTCGGGGGCAGGGAAGCGGGAAAGAGGTAAGATGATAAGACAGAGTTCATGGTCTTTATCGTTTTACCTAGAACCAGTCAAATTTATTTTCTGTCAAAAGCATACAGACAAACAGAAGGTGATTACAAAGCTATTTTCACCTTACGTGGCCATACATATTATAGGGAATAACATAGTAATTCTAAAAAACTAGATCCTCCTTGATTCTCAAGATGAATAAAGTTGTATCTTCTTGACCATTTTCCATGTCTTCCTTATGAAATGAACTTCATTCCAAAGTAAAATAAGAAAAAAAAAATGGTGATGTTGAAGTATATCGTAGTGAACTACAGAGCCGTTACTTCATCCTAAACACTCAGAAGTGACTTTCTTTCAGTGCACTTTCCACTCTGCTTCACTTACTAAAAAGATGCTTAGACAGGGACAAAGTCTAGTTGAACAACATGTACCATTTTTTATGCCAAAAATTTTATCCTAAATAAAAATGATTCCCAAAGGGAATCCTTTTCCTGCTCCCAAAGAGAATAAGGAAATAGGACACCTACCCCTAAAATAAAACAAAACACAGGAGGGGGTAAGCAAATTAGAATCACCTAGTGTTTTCAGATCACTCATATTCTATAGATTCTGATAGGACTCCAAAGAAGCTACAAGCTCATCCCCATCCAAGCATGGAGAAGCAGTGTCAGAGGGAACCACTGATTAGAATATATCCTCTCTCTCAAGTGTTCACAGAAAGAAAAGCCCGAGGACCACAAAGTCAGAAGAAAGGATATCTTTCAAAATGTCATTAATCTACCACATATCTGTGGCTATCAAAGCTGGAATACAGCATCAGAAGATTCACTGTAAATAGCCACAATCCAAAAGAAGCCAAAACAGAAAAATAAAGAACATAATGAGGTAATAATTTCACTTTGGGTTATCCATAATAGTAACATGAACTAAGGTGATGATTATAACTTTTGATTACTGCTAAGAGGAATGAAAAAATAAAACTATGACAGCGATTCTCTGGCTTAGATAGAGATCAGTAAACTAAGAAAACGGACAAAATGGTGTTCTTCTGCCAGCAGAGGGCTCACCACCTAAAGAAACAAAAGCAACAACCCGCCAGGACCTATACCATCAATGCAGCAGTCTAGAGTACACAGTAATTTGAGTCAAATTCTTCACTTACCATTTGTTAGTCTATCAAATAGAAAGATATCAAAATTCCAATTTCCAACTTTTTCCAGCATACACTGAAATGAAAACCAAACATTCCTACTGTAATTTAATTTCAGTAACAGTCTGTCTCTTGCAGACAGCCCATAGAGAAGTTAGTAAAAATGGAAAGTGTTCTAAGAAATGCTAACTATCATTTTCTTTTTAATCATGACATTTCCAGCTGCCTCCAAAAACTATCCAAATGTATGCTTCATTTGGAAAACCAAATATTATTTTGCTTTCCAAGTAATGAATGTACAGGTAAGGTTAATGCTTCTTTCAACTCACTGCTATACTCCCATGAACTTTCCAAGAATTCTAATTTAATACCACAGAAGTGTGGTTCATACACTGCATGGGTCTAGAAACTAGATTTTAAAAGTCTCGTAAAAATAAGTTATAATAGCTGAGTACTTACAATATTCCATACTGTTAAAAGTGCTAGTTCACTCTTAATATTCGTATGAACACTATGAAGACGGCATTGTTTTCAATATTCATTTACAGATGCAGAAACAAGCTAAAAGTAACTGCCTTGAGCAGCTAGAAAGTAACAGAGCTGTGATCGAAAATCAGGTGGTCTAACTCTGAAAATGAGGCACTTGACATCTATTCTACACTATGCTTAAATTATTGGTTAGTCATTTTCTTAAAAAACACTCCCAACTTGCAGGCATTTATTTATATTCTTTAACTATCCTTATACAATAAGTAATAGCATTTACTACATTTAAGTTGATGTGTATTTCAGTTAAACAAATAAATCCCTTAACAACCCCAAAATGAAACTGATTGAATTTTTTTAAACCATATATTTGTAACCTGAAACATTTATGGAAAGTTCACCGTCATATATATTTATCAATAAACTGACATAAATAATACTAATATATTACTAGTAGAGACTATTTACATATCATACAATCATACACAGATCAATATTCTCATTTTAAAAAGCAGAACATGTAAATTTTTCAAATTTAAAGAAAGCATGAACACCTTCTATTAATTCCCTTCATCAAACTGGGAAGCAATCTTTTTGCTTTAATGTAATCATAAAGGAGATGCCTTCACCCTATGTAGATACACACACTTGGGAAATCTGGCCTATAAATATTAAATCAAAAAATGATTTTAAAAACACTAGAAACGTTAAGATTATTAAAAAACCCTCATTTGGTCAAAACCAAGTTGTTCTGAGCTTCACCTTCATTAAGACATTTCTTTTAAACTGTGGAAATAGAAAATAATGCTTATAATCACTGGGTTTAATTAGAAAACCTAAGGAATAGCACAGAGGACCACAGGGGCAGGGAGGGAAAAGTGAATGGGAAGAAATCAGAAAGGGAGACAAACCACGAGAGACTCTGGACTCTGGGAACCAAACCAAGGGTTATAGAAGGGAGGAGGGTAGAGGGATGGGGTAACCGGGTGATGGGTATTAAGGAGGGCACATGTGGAGATGAGTACTGGGTGTTATACACAACTAATGAATTGCTAATGATGTACTATATGCTGGATAACTGAACATGATAATAAAAAAAGAATTTTCTTAATGAAATAAAATAGGAATAAGATTAAAAAAAAAAAAAAGAAAAGAAAAACGTACAAATCCTCAAAGTATCTCAGTGATGGAAGAGACTCTGAAAACTAATTTGACTGGAAGTCGTGAGGCCTAACATCCTGTGCTGGGTATACCTCTAGCCAGGAGGCAACCTCAAACAGGTCTCTGATGCTCTTCAGGCCACAGAGTCCTTACCTACAGAATAGTCTAATTTAGTCTAATTTCTAGAACAGCTATAATATTCTTCTCAGAGTTAAGAATCTGTGTGATTGCATAGTTTAATGTCCTACTAAGCTACTTGTTAATGTTAAAATAAATGAAAACATTTTCACTATTTTAGTAACTTACAGAAATTTCCCTTGCTCTGTAATACCTAGTTACAAAATGAACATGTGCTCTAAAGGAAAAAACCTGAAAAATGGGCTTAAGTGATTTTTGCATACAGAGAGAGGTTCTAATAATTCAATACTACATGGTGGGGAAGGCTTCATTAAACTTATCAAAAATTAATGTTTTCTTGAAAAAGCAATACACACCTTGGCTTGTCCATTATAATCATCATCTAAAATGTTGAGAGAATTTGAAACCGTAGTACCACGAAAAAAGCGTGAAGATCTAAGATACCGTTGGAAACTTAGTAACCTTCTGATATTCCTTGCAGACACAGAAACTTCGATTTCAGATTGAGCTGAAAGAAAAGGTGAGTAAAGCAAGTCAAAACTGTGCATACACTATTTTTGTATCACCCCTTTCTAGTTATATATAAATAAAAATAACTCATCATACCACATTTCTAGGAGAGAAGAAATACTTTATATTTTCAACTAAAGAACTAGGAATGAAGGGGTAAATGGTCAATTTTGACAGCACTTAGAAAGCTAATAATGAGTGTGGCTGGATTAATAATCAGGCTTTTTTTTTTTTTAACTCTGAAGAATTATTCATTCCATTGCTTGAGTTTACTATATAAACTTTACTATATAAACTTTATGGAGCAGAAAGATAAAACCTTGTTTATCTATCCTTCATAGGGAGGAGCCAGGTCCCAAGCTGAATCCTTTTTTTTTTTTTTTTTTAAAGATTTTATTTATTTATTTGAGAGAGAGACAGTGAGAGAGAGCATGAGCGAGGAGAAGGTCAGAGGGAGAAGCAGACTCCCCGTGGAGCCGGGAGCCGGATGCGCGACTCGATCCCGGGATTCCGGGATCATGACCTGAGCCGAAGGCAGTCGTCCAACCAACTGAGCCACCCAGGCGTCCCCCAAGCTGAATCCTAATGAGGTATCATTTCAAATACTAAGATAATTTTACTTAAGAGGAAAAGGAGATGGGCTGGAGAAATAAGTAATTTCTAATCTGTAAGAGTTCTACAGCATAGGGACCAAAATCCTGTAAGATAGAAAAGCTCAAGAAGGAGCAAGTCTAACACAACCATTTTTTTCCCTCTAGTTTTAGAACAAACCAGAGTGTTTCCTTAACCAGAGGAAGTAATGGACTTGGGTTAAAAGCCACCTCCCAGGGAATACACATTATCTTCAAACTCTAGAATCAAACTAAATTCAGTGAAATGTTCATAATATAAAACACAGGAAAATGGAGACTAATGATCAACAACTCATCTTAAAATAAACTCCATCTCCTTAGTCTGGAAGAAAAGGTATCATTCCCGCTCCAGGTTCTAGCTCTCTTCAGATTTGACTCAGATTTGATTATAACTGCTTATTTACTTGTCTCCAATAAATGATGACCTCCAATGTAGGCAAGAACTATCTTCAGCTCTTTATTCCAAAGCCTAATAATAGCACCAGGTAGATATGTGAAAAATATACTGAATAAATGCATCCTATTTTTGAAATACCTGATGAGTTTTCAGATTCCCATATACTCACAGAAGCCAGAAATAATAATATACGTTGTTAAGTACATATTTCACAATGTATTCATTTTTCATTTCACCAAATCTAAAACAGAAAGTATCTACAACAACTGTGCAATCAAATTCCTGGTCTTTATCAATGTAACTTACAGTAAAAGGACTGGAACCAAAATGGTAAAACTATTAATATCAAGTGATAATGTCCAAGTAGAATTAGCAAGTTTGAGGAAATGAAGGTAGACTAAATTCTGTGAAAACAATGTTCCCAAGTGCTTTGCAAAAAGTTCCTCATTTAGTCCTTAGCAATCTCAAAAGATAAATATTATCCTTCACTTTACACATGAAAACACTGAATCAACAAGAGATTAAGTAACTCACCCAAGGTCACACAGCCAATACAGGATACAAGTGGATTTTAAAACACAGAACTGTTTGCTTATAAAGCCTATGTCCACACTATGACTCCTAAGTTTTTATTATATCTTTACCGTATTGTTTATTGGTTATTAATTGTAAAAATTTTGTGTATAAAATTATCTAAAACTGTTTACTTAGACAAAAGCATGCAGAAAAAGAGAGGGGAAAGATGCTATTGTATAAGAATTTATGCCTGATATGATCCTTCTAGTCCTATTCTTAGAAAAGAGCGAATCTGGAAGGGACAGAGTTGAATGGTACGAATATATGGGGAGCAGATGAGATCTAATTAATATGATACCAGCACTACCATCTCTGTTTTCATAAGGCACCCTACAGTTTTAGAAAAGTGCATTCATATCAGCTATCCCATTCAGTAATCAGAATAATATGAAGATGACAAGAGTATCACCCCATTTTATAGTTACAACCTTAGAAACCAAAGTAGAAATGCAATACAATTAATCTGTGGGAGCTAAAGCACTTAGAAAATTCTAGAAAATGTTGCAGAATACATGTATTCTATCCATTATGGAAAAGTAACCTAAAAGAGTTCAAGGTCATGAGCATGTCTTCATGAGCATTTCCTTCAATTTATCTTAAAAATCACACACAAAAGGTAACAACTTTATCACTGGCAATTACACTGCATCCCAGTGCGCGTGTGTTTGCATGCATGTATACAGAAGTAACAGTAGCATCACTGCTTTCAAATTCTATATCCAAACTCATGCACCCCAGAAATAAATGTGAGAATCTCTTTGGGAGGAGAGCTGCACAAGGACCAAAAAATTAATGAGCCTCATTTGAGGGGAAAACCCTAATAACTCAAAGCACTATGCTGAGTCCTCCTATCAACACAGCAGGATTCACAGTGTCAGTGGTTAAGACATCTGGGAGCCTGGTAGCCAGAGCCCTATTCACAAGATCACAGCTGTATGCGCCTGCTTTACTCCTTATTTTCTGGGTAATTTCTGACAAGTCACAACCTCTTACTGTCTCATTTTCCTTAACTGAAACAAAACAAAACAAACCAAAACAAAAAACTAAGCATGGGGCGCCTGGGTGGCTCAGTAGGTTAAAGCCTCTGCCTTCGGCTCAGGTCATGATCCCAGGGTCCTGGGATCGAGCCCCACATCGGGCTCTCTGCTCTACAGGGAGCCTGCTTCCTCCTCTCTCTCTCTCTGCCTGCCTCTCTGCCTACTTGTGAACTCTGTCTGTCAAATAAATAAATGAAATCTTTAAAAAAAACAAAAACAAAACTAAACATAATTCATGTCTTCCTGTTTCCCAGAGTCCTGAAGTTGGTACACATTATCCAGAATTCTGGTTTGACCATACTGAGTTGAGAATGAATATTAGACACTGACTCAAGGGCAAATGCTCTCTCACAAGAGCCTAGCACCATCCAGCAAGACTAATCCCATAAATAACCTATACAAAGGATCAGAAACAGAGCTTCATTTAACGATAGAACCAGACTTAACAAGTACTGAGTATTTCACAGACAATGTAAGAAAGGGGAGAAGCTGTCCAGATGAAACAGCAAATCACCCAAAGTGTTTTCTTTCTAGAAGGCCTGGGGAAGATTACTTAAGAAGATTACATTGTGGAAGACTGAAAATCCCATAAGATCCTCCAGAGACAGCAGCTAAAACTACCCCTAAGCTTTGCCTAAGACTTTATGTTGAACCAGAATTTGGGGGAGAAGGGAAGAGAACATTTGATTTTTCTATTAGGCTAGTTATTGAATATGTCATGCATTCACATGTCTAAAAAATGGAAGAGGAAGCAAGACGGGATGAAGAAAAGCAGGGAAAGAATATGAGGAGGAGGGACGGAGGGAGAGAAGGCAAAAGGGAGAAAACACAGTGAAAAACCTAACCCTATCCAGTCATCCATGCAACTACGTCCTAAGCCCTCCTCCAAAGTGATAATCTTTTTCTTAAAGTATTCTGTGTACCTTTCCTGAGTTTGGTCAAATGTAAGAAACATTACATACTATTTCAAGTCTACTTTGTGTGACAATAATAAAGCCACACAGCTCTCTTTTGGTTACTATTTAGATGGGAGTATCACTCCCATCTGTTTACTTTGAACCTCTTTGTTTCTTCATACCTAAAGCCAGTCCCTTCTATACAGCATATAGATGGACTCTGTG
The DNA here is from genome assembly GCF_902655055.1 of Lutra lutra. Taxonomy (NCBI): domain Eukaryota; kingdom Metazoa; phylum Chordata; class Mammalia; order Carnivora; family Mustelidae; genus Lutra; species Lutra lutra. The sequence goes on along the minus strand of NC_062281.1, from coordinate 68,641,132 downwards.
TTTTTTTTTTTAAATTTAGTTTGCCAATCTCCACTTTTAAGTAGAATTTAATCTATTTACATTTAAGGTGATTATTGATAAAGAAGGATTTACTTCTGGCATTTTGATATTATTTTGGGTATGTTTTGTATGGTTTTTTTGTTCCTTAATTCATCAATTATTGCCTTTTTCATTTAGCTGGTATTTTGTAGTGTACCATTTTGACTCCTTCTTCTTTCCTTCTCTGTATATTTTTTAGCTCCATAGTATTATCTTGGGCATTAAAATTAATGTCTTCAAGTTACAACAACCTAGTTTGCACAGTACCAACTTATTGTACAAACACTCCACTCTGATATTCTCCAACTGTTCCCTTTTACCTTGCTATTGTCACAGACTGCATCTTTACTGTGTAAGCACACACAGATTTATAAAAAAGTAACAAACCAGATGTACAATACTACTTTATATTTACCTATATAGTTACCCTAGCCGGTATTCTTTATTTCTTTTTATGGTTTCAGGTTATTCTCTAAGGTCCTTTCAGCTCATCCTGAAGGACTGCCTCCAGCATTTCTTATAGCACATGAAGGATAGTTTTGCCACATAATTCTTGATGGCTAGCCCCCCTCCTCCTTCAGGATTCTAAATATGTCATCTTACCTCCCCCTTCTGGCTTCCAACATTTCTATAATGAGAACAATCAGTTGCTAATTTTACTAAGGATCCCCTGTTACGACAAATTGCCTCTCTTTTGCTGCTTTCATAATTCTGTCTTTGGGTTTCAACAATATGACTATATTGTGTCTCAGTGTGGATCTCTGAGTTTATCCTGCTTGGAGTTCACTAAGCTTAGATGTACGTATTTCATGTCTTCAGATTTGGGAAGTTTTCCATCTTTTTTTTTCCTTCAAATTCCTTTTCTGCTCCTTTCTTCTTCCTGCTACTGGGACTCCTAGATTCATACATTGGTACATATGATGATCTCCCACCAGTTTATTGGGCTCTGTTCATTTTTCTGTTTCTCAGTTTGAATCATTTCCATGGTCTTTAAGTTCACTGATCCTCCTCTGTCTACTCAAATCTGTTGTTGAATCCCTCTAGTGAATTTTTCATTTTCAGTCATTATGCTTTTTAGCCCCAGAATTTGTTAGGCTCCTTTTTGTAATTACTATCTACTGAGATTCTGGTTTTGTTCAGACAATGTTTTCCCAAATTCCTTTAGTTCTTTGTCCATGGTTTGCTTTTAAGCATTTAAGATACTTGATTTAACATCTTTGACTAGCAATTCCTAAGTATGGGTTTCCTCAGGGGTGGCTTCTGTGAAATTCTCCCGTTGTATGTATGGGCCATACTCTGGTTTCTTCGTATATTTTATAGGGTTTTTGTTGTTGTTGTTGTTGTTGTTGTTGTTGTTGTTGTTTTGAGAAAACGATATTTTGACTATTATACTGGAAATCTATTCTCCTCCAATACTGCTTACTTTTGCTTGTTGTGGGCTGAAGCCATCTGTTTTGACATTTTCAAACTATTTTCACTTTTGCATATCTATTTGCCTTTGTGTGTTTCTTGTTGTGTGTGGTCACTGAAGTTCCTGATCCATTATCTCTGCAGTCATTGCCAACACAGTGACCCAACACAGATTTCCTTAAATGTGTGGCTCTAAAAGGAGGAGTGGAGGGGAGGAACAGATTCTTTAAATCTTCCAGTAGACACTGCTGGGTGAAACCTCTGCAGCTGAAAGGCTGAAATGAGGGCAAATATCTGTGCCTAGCACTCAGGGATCTGACAGACTGACTTAAACATAAAACTCCAAAGTTTTGGAGAACAAAGTCCCCAATGCCTACCCTGGTTTCAGCAAGCCCCTCCAGGAATATAGGCCACTGTCCCCAAAGGCTAAAGGGCTGAGGAATGGGGAATGATCACTGGTTTGTGCATGAACTGCCAAATAGCAGCTTCTTCCTTCATCAAGTACTCCCAAGGTTCTTGTAAGTGTCCAAACAGGATCCAGAGACCTGAAATAGTAGACTCTGGTCTTTTTCTCCAGTTTAGTGGTTGCTTTGGTAGAGAGATAAATCCCTCGATCTTCCTACCCTGTCATTTTGAGTGAGATCTGCCCCTTTCTTTTAAAGATGTGTTTTTCTTGGTTCCTTTCTGGGAGTAGCTGCCCTAAACCATCTCATCTGCTCAACCAAAGTTTGAAACGGGGGGGGGGGGGGGGGGGGGGAGAATCTGCATGGGAAGACTTATCTGTATAGAGACAACCAGTGTTAACAGTCTGGCACTCCAGATATTTTTCTATGAATCATTTTCTATATGCATGTGTATGTATAGTTTTTCTTTTATCCAAGACAATTCATAGTAATTTTTTACTTACAAATTCATGAAGATCTTTTCAATAAGTAACATAAATACCATCATTACTTTTTTACTAGTTATATATTATTATAAAATTATTCTAAAGTATGAAATTATCATAATTAATCTTTTTGCTTTTTGGCTGTTTCTGACTTATTTTTCTTACAATTCTGTAATAAACATTCTTTTTTAAAAAAAATATTTGACAGAGAGAAAGAGAGAAAGCACACAAGCAGGAGGAGTGGCAGGCGAGGGAGAGGAAGAAGCAGGCTCCCTACCAAGCAGGGAGCCCGACGCAGGGCCTGATCCCAGGACCCGGGGATCATGACCTGAGCCGAAGGCAGATGTTTAACCAACTAAGCCACCCAGGTGCCGCTCTGTGATAAACATTCATAGAACTAAATCTTTACACAAATCCTGGTTTGGAAAAAACCCTCAGAAGTAGAATAAGCACAAAGGAGCACATTTCAATGGCTTCTAAAACACACTGCCAAACTGGAGAATAAGTTTTCTAAAAGAAAATTAGAGAGGCTTCCAGAACTGTCCTAGGATAGCTTCCAAAATGTGATCTAAGAAAAGGCATCAGTGACTATAAATCAAGGATGAAGCATGATGATGTCATTTTAAGATGGAAATTTTTAGTTTCATCAGGTTTGCTCTCCTCCCATTCTTCTCCCTTGCACACACACATACACACACACAAATGGATTCACCATAATGATCAGACATAAAATTCTTATACTGAAACAAGAAAAGAGCACTACAGGGGAAAAAAAAAAGAATATCAAGTTAACTATAAAAAAGGTTACATGGTATAAAAAAGTATTACATGGGGAATAAAAAAGGTTATAAAAAAGGTTACATGGGGAACTAGAAACAAGAATGAGTGACTGTGAGAATTTGATTAGTACTCTTCACTCAGACAATTAACTAAAAAGCTCACCCTCTGACCATACCACATAAAATCTGACCCTACTACCAATACCGTCCTGAGCTTGTTCTGTAACTTGAGGCAGGCACTATTTATTTCACGGCAAAACACACAATAGATTAAAACCGTCTTTATTAAAGCCCAGCTTCCACCAGGCTAGGACTATTTATTTTAAGTCCCAGGCTTGTTCTAGTTTACATGGTTACCTACATTCCAATCCAGCTTAGAAAGCCAACAAGGCTCACTGAATTAATCAAGTTACTATTAAAGAGCTGTTAGCTCTGCTGGTTCTCTTCTAAAATATCACATTACCTCACTATGTGACCATGAACAAACTAATCAGCCTCCAAAAACTTAATGAGTGTTGTTACTAAATGTTCGTGGGAGTTACTTCCAGCCAACCATTCTTAGAGTCTCTGGGCCAAAAAACTGAAATGTGGGATAGGAAGCACATTTAGAAGCAATTTTTCCCCCTAATACTAGAAAGTAGACAGGAAATACAAGCAATAGGTCAAGGAAACAAAAGGGCTGGAGAATCACACACATTGAGCAGTATTACTCCTGACAGTCCCAGACTCTCTTCTCTATCATCCAAGTTGCATGGCAAAGGATGTCACTGATACTTAGTTACTAGACAAAAATGTTTTTAACAAAAAGTCTTGGGATCTTGAGACTTGATCACTACTTGCTGTAATGGTCCACAAGAGGGAGCCCTGTAGTCACCGTATTTCCACCTTAAAGTCAACTTAGATGCATGCAAGTAATCACGAATTATCCTTGGAGATTATTTTAAAAATGTTTTTTAAATTCAGTTCCAACTCAAGCCTAGGACAATGTCATGTTGAATGGTAATGGAATAAAAAACCTGGGGGTGCCTGGATTGCTCAGTGGGTTAAATAAAGCCTCTGCCTTTGGCTCAAGTCGTGATCTCAAGGTCCTGGTATCCAGCCCTGCATCAGGCTCTCTGCTCAGCGGGGAGCCTACTTCCCTTCCTCTCTCTCTGCCTGCCTCTCTGCCTACTTGTGATCTCTGTCAAATAAATAAATAAAATATCTTAAAAAAAAAACAAACCTGAATTCTATATTCTAATCTCCCTTTAATTTTCCTAAAAACACACACACAGAACCGTATCTGAAAGGCTAGTATTAATATTGAATAATTACATTTATCAATGTCTATGGGGAAACTTTGCTTGGAAGAATATTTACATTGAGCATGTGTGGACACATGGGGAAGAGCAAGGTGCATAAAGCCACGGTGAAGTCTTGTAGTAAACAGTACAGCAGAGTGGGTAAAACACATGGGCTTGAGAGTCACACACCTGAGTTCGAATCCCAGCTCTGCCACTTTTACTAGTTTTGTGACATTAGGAAAATTATTCAGGTCTTAACACTTTCCTCACTGTAAAACAGGCTTCATAGGACTGTTGTGAAAATTAAATGAGATAATACATGCAATATGTCTTTCTGGGAAAGAATAAACACTTCAACATTAATGGCTACAATTATCATACATATCAAATATTTTTTTACTGGAGGTATAACTGGTCTGTAACATTATTTTCAAGTTCAAATATTTTTAAACACATGACTTCACACTACTTATTTTAACAAAACCGAACTTATTCTTTGTGACAGCATAACTTCATCCTGAAGACCACTGTATACTTTTATATACTATCAAAATAAATGCTCATATTTAAAAGATTTCAATATGCGTACAATTTTATTACTTTATTTGTGTATGTAACTATGTGTGTCTGTATGTATGCATTTAAGTAGGCTCCATGCCCAGCGCAGAGCCCAATGTAGGGCTCTAACTCACAACCATGAGATCGAGGGTCAGATGCTCAACAAACTGAGCCACCCAGGCGCCCCCAATTTCCTTACTTTAAAATGAGTATATAAATAGCCCAAGCTTCAATACAAATAAAAGAAATAAACGTGCTACTCATAATCTAAAATCAGATCAATGTTAAGCTATAAAATCAATATTCTTTCCCTTAAGCAATTCTTACAGTTTATGGAATGCAAAGTTCACTTGACAGGATTTGATATAATAATTAATATGAAACTCTTTTAAAGATTATTCTTATTATTGTTCTGGATTAGGCATTTCCATAGTAGGATATGTGATATGTTGGATCTCTCTTATGTTCAAACTCAGGACTTGAACATAGCTCCTTATTGATTACATTTTTAATTACCTTCTTAGTGAACTAAGAAAAGAAAGTACAAAAAGATTTAATGTGTAACATATAAAATAAAGCCTAAAGTTAAATCTTCTATTCCCCCAGTTCTTCCAAGCACAATTAGAATTAAAATACCATTAAATTGTATTAAGGCCCATTCCATATTAGTTCCCTAATTTGTGCTATGAAGTTCAAGAAGATAGCTAGAGGACAGAATATTCTATCAGTTTGGGACAAAGAAATAACAAAAATCAGTGGTTTTCAAATGTAGACATTTCACAAGCACCTGGAAACTAGGTAAAAAAAATTTTTTATAAGATTTTATTTATTTAACAGACAGATCACAAGTAGGCAGAGAGGCAGGCAGAGAGAGAGAGAGAGAGAGAGAGAGAGAGGAGGAAGCAGGCTCTCTGCTAAGCAGAGAGCCCGATGCGGAGCTCTATCCTAGGACCCCAGAATCATGACCTGAGCCGAAGGCAGAGGTTTTAACCCACTGAGCTACCCAGGTGCCCCAAACTAGGTAAATTTTTAAAAATACACAAACATGGGGCAGAGTGCTCTGTTTCCTAATTCAGTTCAACACAGCTGTGCTCCTCTCTACACGCACTTGTTCATAAGGGGATTCTTATAAGAAGTAGGATCATTCATGACAAAAAGGCAGGGGAAAAAAAGACATAAGATAATTGTTTCCTGTGATATCTCTGTGAACTATTATAGATATGTTGTTTACATTACATATTATAGATATGATCTCAAGATAAATGGATGACTGGGAACCAACTAAAATTTAACAGAAACCCCAGACAAGATGTGACCTTAGTCTACAATACCACAGATTTAAGTAGAGGCTGGGATGCTATATTTGTAATGAGACCAAATTATAAGTGGTGAATAGCTACGTTAGCAGATCAAACAAATAATGGCTGAAGAAAATATGGTTGTAAATAGTAAAAGTACTGGCCAGGTGGTTAATAGGAAAAAGACTGTAACAAAGAAAAAGTCATGGTTGAGGGAAACACTGAGCAACAACTTTTAAGTCTAAAGGGAAGATGTGGGAAAAGCTACCAAATAGCATAGCATCTACTCTTGTGTGTGAGTTGCTATACATTAAAGACTCAGGTAATCTAAGACAATAAAATCAGTAAGACACGGACTTTTAAACTCAAAATACACATAGAAACAGATGTTCTTTCTGATCATGTAACAGTATAAAACAAGTACTAAAGTCCGACACAGCCCTGTTAGGAAGACAGGAAACAATCCCAAATCAAACACACATGAGGATCTAAGAACAAGTTTAAGGAGTTTGTAGGTTTTCATAGCGAGTCGTTACAATAAAGACAACAGAAGACATTTGGTTCAGCAGAACGGCAGCAACCAGCCTGAATTTGGTTCATAGTTTCAGATTATATTTAGGGAACGACAAGTGGGACCCTATAAAACCTACCAGTGGAAGATAGTTTTAGACAACTTGATGCCAAGGAGCCAGACCCTGCCAGAGGCTAGGAACAAAGAGATGAGTAAGACTAAAAGCCTAGAAAACCTAAAAGCTTTTAGGCTACAATTTAAGTATCCTGACAAGTTCCCTTGCTGCCCTAGTAAGAGTGGAGTAAAGCGCTAAAACGAACACAAAGCTCTAGATAATGGGTAAAACACACATGGACTGGAACATTACCACATGCCAGAAGGAAAAGAAAATGGAAAGACCTGCATTTACGTGGACATGAAAAAAAAAAAAACAAACCTGTATGAAGAGCATATTCCTTGTACTACATCTTGTCTGATATTGGCAGAGAGAACATGCCTTCCAGTCTGGATGACGTCAGTAAGCTCTAGTGAACTCCATGAAAAGAAGTAACTGTCAAGCTGGAAGCTTCTGTTACTATTTAATAATGATGCCAGAAATCTTTCAAAAAACAAAGCAAAAAACCCCCAAACAAACCCAAAAAACCAAACCTCATCAGATTTTCTAAGCGCACACAGAGAGTTACAGCAGTTCTTGTACATTTTAAAGATACTAGTATTGGTTATTATATAGGCTAAAAATCATGTGTAACTAAAAGAATGATTCATTAATTCAGGGACATATAACTTTAGAAGCAAGCAAGAGATAAAGTGTGACGAAATGTCAACAGAGAATTCATTTCATCAGGTCCCGTAAACTGAAGCCTCAAAATACTGTCACTCAACAGACCAGGTATTAGAAGACTATCTGTAGGAATATTTGGGGCTGTTAATCCAGCCTGCTGAAAGTAAGCCACTGTACTCAAAAGGAAGAAAGTGAAATGAGGAGTCTCCTGGTGGTCTCTAGAGTTGAGTGAAAGCAATAAACTGGAGAAAGCCTGGGGAGGAGAAGCCACATTAAGGAAGGACACTCAAGAGCACAGGAGCCCAGGGTAGGGAGACACAGCTCTGAGCACCTTGCTGTGTAAACTACTCTCCTGTGGCGCTCATGTCTCCATCAACCCCTCACTCTCTAATCAAACAATTTTTTCTGCCCCCCACTTCAGCTTTTTCTCCCAGTGTGTTAATGATATATATCACTCAGTGTCACTAGGTGCCTCAAACGTAGACTTTTCACAACATAAAATCAGGAGACTACATAGGTTAAACTTAGTTGAATGAAGGACATCCAGAAGCAGTTTTTAAAAGCCAGAGGACCAGAAGTCTGTACCTTCGTGAAAATAATTCCCAGACACAGCAGGTCTGAGCATTAGGGATCTTTTTACCTATTTTTAAAATTTATTTATTTATTTATTTATTTATTTATTTTTAAAAAGATTTTATTTATTTATTTGACAGACAGAGATCACAAGTAGGCAGAGAGGCAGGCAGAGAGAGAGGAAGGGAAGCAGGCTCCCTGCTGAGCAGAGAGCCCGATGCAGGACTCGATCCCAGGACCCTGAGATCATGACCTGAGCCGAAGGCAGCGGCTTAACCCACTGAGCCACCCAGGTGCCCCAATTTATTTATTTTTTTGACACAGAGAGAGAGAGAGAGAGCGAACGAGCACAAGCAGAAGGAGTGGCAGACTCCCTGATGAGCAGGGAGCCTGATGCGGGACTCGATCCCAGGATGCTGGGATCGTGACCTGAGTTGAAAGTAGACTCTTGACCAACTGAGCCACCCAGGCACTCCAGGGATCTTTTAAAAATGGGATGAAAGCTTAAGTTTCTCAGTGGGTCTCAAGAAAGTGTTAATACCGACATTTTCACATATATGATACATATTACCTCTTGTTCTATAATGTAAAAGTTAATAAGAACAAAAAAACAAAGGTGAAGAATGCTTCAGAAATTCCCTTCAGTGAGAAATGATACCTGGGAAAAATTTTTGAATTCTTGTCCCACAGAACCACAATAATACCTAATAAATGCACACAGAAGTTAGCATGAGCTGCCCACTAAAGCATCAGAGACAAAAGAGAAAAAGTAAAATCTGGTTAAGAATAAAGCTTCTGTGCAATACATCCATTTCAGGAAAAACTTAAAGATATAGCAGAATTTACTGATTAAAGCAGAATCATTGCAACAAAGATGCCAGACTAATAACCCTGACTGCAGATTTATTCCAGATTTTTGGGAAACACTTCTTGGCAAAGAGGATTCGTGATCATCGAAATCCCTCCATCCTTTGTAGCAATGAATATAAGTAAGCTTCGAATCATCCTCCCAAAGTTTGGACTCTCTCAGTTCTGTAGGCACAACCACAGAACCAGTCTACTACCAGTTATTTAACAAATACATAATCTGAATAAAAACGCATCCTTTTGAACAAGCACATGATTACCACACTTTCTATTTGGAAATCATTTCAAAATACAGATCTAAAATACAAAAAGTTGCAAACTAAATAGTACAAAGAATACCCTTTACTCAGATTTGTCACTGTTAACATTTTATTACATTGCTTTAACATTTGCACGGCGTTGTGTGTGTGTGTGTGTGTGTGTGTGTGTGTGTGTACACGATTCTCCTTCTGAACATCTGAGAGCAGGTTAGAAACATTCTGGCTTTTTACTTCTAAATACTTCAGTCAATAATACCACAATTTAATGCATTTCCTATATAAACAAAGCCAAAATGAACATCTTTGGACGTACATTAACATTTACATGTGATTATTCCCTTTGCACACATTTCTGGTGGTGAAATCAAAGGAAAAATCTGTTTAAAACTCTTTTTTTTTTTTTAAAGATTTTATTTATTTGACAGAGAGAAATCACAAGTAAGCAGAGAGGCAGGCAGAGAGAGAGGAGGAAGCAGGCTCCCCGCTGAGCAGTAAGCCCGATGTGGGGCTCGAACCCAGAACTTGGGATCATGACCTGAGCCGAAGGCAGCGGCTTAACCCACTGAGCCACCCAGGCGCCCTGTTTAAAACTCTTGATGCAGACTGAGGAACTGCCCCCTAGAGCCCGTCACAATGTTACTATCACCAGCACTGGAACAGACAGGTAAACCTCCTAAATTTGACAGGAATTTGTCTGTTTAGAAGAAAGGCTGAGCACTCTTTCTGCATTTAAGGTAATTCTGTGTTGAACTGATTTTCTTCTGTTGTTTCTTTACACCCTTTCAGAAAGACTCAAAAACCTATTGTGAAAATAAATTTATGGGCCTTAAGAGAAGATGGATTTATGATAAAAGACAATCCAAACAACAAAAACTCAAGGCAGAAAAACCTGTAATATCTACAGAATTTTCCCTAACTAGGCAGCTCTCTTGAGAAGTCACCTTGAGTTTGATCCCGGGTTTCGGCACCAAAAAAAAAAAAAAGAGAGAGAGAGAGAAAGACAGAAGAGAAGCCACATTGATATTGTAAACCTAAACACTTTTTTATAAATTGTATTATAAAAAATATTGATAGAAAAGCACAATATTGCAGTGTAGATGTCTAATTTCCAGGTATATTCCAGCATTTAAATATTAGCACCTCACAGATAAAACACAGAGAACACAAAATTACTGACAAAAAACAGTATTAATTAATATGCTAATAGCATACTACATCTCTTTACCAATTGTGATGCATTTTCCCCTACTTCTTCAGCTTTTCCTCTCTTTAGAAAGACCCAACTTTGGGTACCGAGTACAGGACAGATTGCAGGAGAGAAATCTTAATGTTTAAGATAATGCCAGAATAATCCCAGACAGGGGTGATGAAGGTCTGAATTAAGCAGGAGAAGAGATAAAAGAGGACAGAGAGGAAAGAAGTATGGCAGTTATTTCCGGCTAGAGAATACATGGAATTTAATACAGTCTGGATTTAAGCAACAGAAGAGCAGAAAGAAACAGGAATTTTACAACAGGGAAATTAAGAGTGACTTCAAGTTACAACCATAGAGATGCACAGAAGAGGTGTTAAGGAGCTCTATATAGAGAGAATTCTAACTTTAATCAATTTAATACACATATCTAGAAGTTTGCAATCTGAACATCTAAAAACTATTTTAACTTGAGCTTGCAATGTTTTGTGCCACTGTGAAAAATAAGATGTTATTTTTAATTATATATATGGGAGAAGACACATTACTAAAGTCTTTCAAGTGCTTCAGTCCTTCTGAAGGTTTAAACTTATCCTGGAAAGCTACTTAAGGGTAGGTAGGTGCCTTCCACCAAGTCTGCAGAAGAGAAGGTTCCTGGAGATGGCTCATGGGAGGTTTTAGTCATAGCAGCAGCATGTGCTCACTCAAATTAGATCACATTTCACAAAACATACTAGATTAAGATTTTTTCTTTTACGAATTCTGAGCTCTGCGATAAACAGTACCCACACTACCAGTAGGAAAAAATGATTCATTTTTTTCTATTAAAAAAAAAAAAACCCTCCAAATTTTATTGTCTTAGCTTAGAGACACTGTTTTGCAGTAACTATAGAACCTATTCTAAAGTGAGCCAATTTTCCAACTACAACCCAGACTCTTAGACTTTTGTCACTTTTTGTAAACAATCAGTGTAATGAGGTCAAGAGTTATAAGATACCATATCACACGGTTCCTACAATGGGTCTAAATCATCAGATCCGGATCCAAGTCTAAGTCCCCAAATCCAATTTAATACCTTCAAGCCTGGTACTGCTTCATACTGTTTTCAACCATTCTATGTCATTAGGTTTCATTTTTTACCTAGTCTGAGCATCTTCATCTCTTAGAAGGAATATCTCATCCCTTTACCTTTATTACTATCATCAATATCTTTGGTCTGCTCTCATTTTGTCCTTCAGATGTTATATTACTTGCTCCTGGTTTTGTTATGATTTAGAAGGTACCCATCCTATTTTAATTCCACTAGAAAGTACTTCCAATAATTTGGTCATTTGTAACTTCCCTCTCCCAACAACATGTCCCACTATGTCCCTCATTTAAATTGACACTTTATAACAATTATATTTTTCAAATCCCCTATTTCATTAAATTCAGTGAACGGCAAGGGGTTATACTAGAGATTCCCAAGACAACGGTACCTTTCTATATAATACTGTCAATATTTAGACTTAACCTTTTTACTGATATCCCTATTCATAGCCAATCTTTGTATATTATAATATTTATAAGTAATTTTATTTAAGCTTTTCAATAATACATTCACATGAATCAATATTCAAAAGAGTCAGCAAAAAATCTCTTTTTCTTTCATCTTCCCAAGCCACCCATTTCCTCCTAGAAGCAATGAATGTTATCAATGTATTGCTACAAAAAACCCCCACAAAACCTAGATATTAAATCATGCTTGTGTTCCTCCCTGAAACAAACTCACTAAGGCTGGACTATTGTTCTTTTCATGCTACTGGAATCCTTTTGGCTAATATTTTTTGAATATTTTTTATAGACATTTATAGTAAGAGTATACTTGCTTCTTAAAAACAATCATCAGTCTTTTAAAGATCCCAAGAGAATATGCCTGCAAAATCTATACACCTCATGATTTTAGAGAGGTAACTGTTCTGCAACTTTCTCAAACATGTTGCTCTTCCCAACTCCTTCACACTCTTTAAAATTACTGACGGCATCAAAGAGCTTTAGCTTATGTGAGTTACAGCTATTGATATTTACCATGATAGAAATCAAAACAAAATTTGTAAATACTTATCTGTCATTTCGCTTTAAAATACAATAACAGGACTTCGAGTTTCTGTATCCACATAAAAGAAACTTGGAAGCTGTTGCTCTGTTGTAACAATAGTAAAAAGTGAAAAATCAACAACTCTTCTAATATTCACGAGAGGTGGAGGGCACAGGAAAAACCACTGCCCTCAAGAATGGAGAGACCAACAGATGATTAGAGACAGTAAATTCACTAGAGCACAGACTCACAGAAATCTGGTTGGGAACTAATGCCAGGGTAGGGAAATCTGAACTATACTGATGAATTTCTGAAAGCCTGGTGCAGACAACTCTGAAATCCAGTCATGGGAGGCCCAACATTTTGTGAGATTTACTTCCAGTGGTCTAAGTTCTCATGGTAAATGTCTGCCAAAACTCACACAAGAATAAACAGACAATCTGAATAGGCCTGTATTTAAGAAATGGAGTCAATAATTAGTAACCTTCCAAAACAGAAAACATCAGGCCCAGATGGGTTCACTGGTAAAATCTGGTGAACCCTTAAGGAAGAAGTTATATGAATTCTCCACAATCCCTTTCAGAAAACTGAAAGAGAGGGAAGGAATACTTGTAATTCAATCTATGAGGCCAGCATTACTCCACTACTAAAACCAGGCACAGGTGTTTTAAGAAAAAGAAAAATACAGACCAGTATCTCATGTGTACGGGTGCAAAAATCCTCAACAAAACATTAGCAAATCAAATCCAAAAAAGTATTAAAAGAATTATACACTATAACCATGTGGAATTTAACTCAAGCATGCAGGCCTGGCTCAACATTAAAAAATCAATTAAAGTAATCCAACAAGTCAAAAGACTTAGAAAAAATTACACATGATCATACCAATAAATGCAAGAAAAAGCACTTGACAAAGTCCAACACTCGTTCTTAATTAAAAACTCTTAGTAAACTAGGAATACAGGGAATGTCCTCAACTTGACAAAGACTGTCTACAAAAAAAAAACCCCCACAACAAAAATACGTTGTGGTATTTTGGTGAGAATTAATGGTGAGAAACTTGAAAGTTTCCCACTAAGATTAGGTAGAAGGTAAGCATATCCCCTCTCACCATTCTTTTTAAAATCATATTAGAAATCCTAGCTAATGTAGTAAGAAAAGAAAGAAAATAAGACATAGGCAGATGGGGAAGGAAGAAACAAAACTTTTGCTCACAGATGACATGACTGTCTATATAGAAAATCTAAAAGAATAAACAAAGAAACCTCTTAAAACTAATAAACAATTATAGCAAGATTGCAGGATACAGGTTAATAAAGAAAAGTCCACTGCTTTCTTATATACCAACAATAAACAAATGATATTTGAAATTAAAAACACAATACTATTTACATTAGCATCCCCCCAAAGTGAAATACTTGATATAAATCTAATAAAATATGCATAAGATCTACATGAGGAAAACTACAAAACTGGGATGAAAGAAATCAAAAAAGAAGTAAATAAATGGAGATATTCCATGTTCATGGATAGGAAGACTCAATACTATCAACATGTCAGTTCTTCTCAACTTGATCCATAGTTTCAATGCAATCCCAATCAAAATCCCAGTAAGTTATCTTATGGATACCAACAAATTAATTCTAAAATTTATAAAAAGTGACAAAAGACCCGACTAGACAACTCATTACTGAAGGAGAAAAACTAAGCTAGAAGACTGAATTGACCCGACTTCCAGACTTACTATAAAGCTACAACGATCAAGAGTGTGGTATTGGCAAAAGAAGAGACAAACAGATCATAGAACAAAGTAAAAAGCCCAGAAATAAACCCACATAAATACAGCCAACTAATCTTTGCCAAAGGAGTAAAAGCAATACACTAGCAAACACAGTCTCTTCAAACAAAGGGTGCTGGAACAACTGGACATCCACATGCAAAAAAATGAATCTAAACACAGACCGTACACCCTTCACAAAAACTAATTCAAAATGTATCACAGACCTGTATGTATATGTATAAAAGACAAAACTAAAGAACTCCTAAGAAGATAACACAGGAGAAAATCTAGACAACCTTGGGTACTGAAATGCCTTTTTAGAACCAATATCAAAGACATGCATGATCCATGAAAGAAAATTGGTTTTAGATGGACTTCATTAAAACTAAAAACTTCTGCTCTGCAAAAGACAGTGCCAAGAGAATAAGAAGACAAGCCACAGAATGGAAGAAGATATTTGCAAAAGTCACATCTGATAAAGGACCGATATTCAAAGTGCACAAAGAACTCAAAATTCTACAAGAAAAACAATGATTTTAAAAAATGAGCCAAAACCTGAACAGACACCTCATCAAAGAAGATACACAGATGGCAAACAATCATATGAAAAGATCACCCACAGGGAATTTTTAATTAAAATGAGATACCACTATGTACTTATTAGAATGGCTAAAATCCAAAACACACCACCAAATACTGATGTGAATACGGAGCAACAGAAATTCCCATTCATTACTGGTAGAAATACAAAAAGGTACAGCCACTTTGGAAGACAGTTTTGCAGTTTCTTACAAAGCTAAACATACTTTTTGCCATATAATCCAGCAATCACACTCCTTGGTATTCACCCATAGAAGTCACATCCACATAAAACCCCACACATGGATGTTTGTAGCAGCTTTATTCATAAGTGACAAAACCTGGAAGCAACCAAGAGGTCTTTCAGTAGGTGAAAGGATAAATAAGCTGTGGTACATCCAGACAATGGAACATTATTCAGTGTTAAAAAGAAATAAGCTATCAAGTCATGAAAAGATTACGTGTAACCTAAATAGCATATTATCCATGTGAAAAAAGCCAATCTGAGAAGGCCACTAACAGTATGATTCCAACTATAAGACATTCTGGAAAAGGCAAAGCTATGGATAAAGTAAAAAGATCAGTAGTTGCCAATGGCTGGGAAAAGGGAGGATGAATAAGTGGAGCATAAAGGATTTTTAGGGAAGTGAAAATACTCTATATGCTGTAACAATGGATACATGTTATTATATATTTGTCCAAGCCCATTGAACATATAACACCTGGAATGAATCCTAATGTAAACTATGGACTTTGGGTGATTATGATGTGTCAATGTACGTTCATCAATTATAACAAACATATCACAGTCTTGTGATATTGACAGTAGAGGAGACTATGCAGACTATGCATTCGTGGTGTGAGGATATGTGGGAAATCTCTGTACTTCCTCTCAAATTTGCTTTCAACCTAAAAATGCTCTAAAAAATAGGTTTTTTAAAAAAAACATAATAAACCCATGTTAACATAAACAACATTTTTACCTGAAAATAGTATTTTCCTAAACACAAATTAATAAGAGTAAGCACAGTGGTCTATTTTTATTCTTTAATTTCCCTTGTATCTATAAGGATTCCTCCCTGCGTCTGCTTAGTTTTTAAGTATTCATATTCGCTTTATTTAATCCATTAAGTCAGCCAGCAGTTTATCTACTTTGTTGTAAAGAACCAGTTCTTAGTTTATTTTTATTTTAGTTTCTTAACTCATTAATTTCTGGTTTTAATCTTTACTAATTGCTCTCCATCTCTTTTTAGGTGTACTTTCTTGTTCTAACTTCTTGAACTTGTCTATTTAATGCACTTGTTTCACTTTCTCATTTATTAACATAAATATTTTTAAAGCTATGAATTTTCCTGTAAGCACTGCTTTATAACTGGATTTTGCCTGAATTTTCACAGGTTTTTATATGTAGTCTTCATCACTTTTTAAAAAGTCTGCAGTCAGTTTCCATCACCTTTTTGACTCAAGAAGTATTTATTTCAGAACTTACAAATTTCCAGGTGTTTTCCATTGTTTTCTAGCCTTGGCTATTAATTTCCAGCTTTAGTGATCCCACTTCCCCTGTCAGCTGCCTCACTTTTTCCTTTTCTTTGCAGCAAAAGTCTCTATAGGAGTTATCTGTACTGGCTACATCTATCTTCTTGTTCTCTTAAATTCATTTAATCATAAGGTTTCCCCCACCACCACCTCCATATCACTAAATCAATTCTTACTCCTCATATTATCTGACTTACCAGTACAAGATGGAAAACTAAATATACCCAAATTTGATTTTTTCATGTATCGTGTGAATAATGGGTCAAGATTCATTTTTTTCCCCCACATGTGTAGCCAGTTGATTCAGCACCATTTATTTAAAAGATAATCTTTTCCATGCTGCATTACCATATTTGTCACCAATCAAACACCCACAATATGTGTGAATCTGTTTCTGAACTTTATTTTACAGTGTTTTATTATCCTATTTGTCAGGCTTTGAACCAATATCACCCCAGTTTAAAATTATAACTATAGTTTATAATAAGACTTTATATCTGGGAGGAGTAACTTTTTTATTTTTATTTTTTTTTAAGTAGGCTCTATGCTCAGCGTGCAGCTTGAACTCATGACCCTGGGATTAAGACCTAAGCTGAGATCAAGAGTCAAACATTTAATTGACTGAGCCACCTGGGGCACCCCTGGGAGGAGCAAATTTTGCAACATGGTTCTTATTATTTTTCTGATTGTCTTGACTAAAATTTGGGCTTGTCCTTTCTTCCTCCTTTTCTTCCTTCCTCCTTCCTTTCCTCTTCCTTCCCTCCTTCCTCTCTTTTCTTAAGATTTTATTTAGGTTTTTTTTTTTTTGTTTTTTTTTGTTTTTTTAAGTGATCGCTAAATCCAAACCAGGGCTCAAACTCACAACCCTGAGATCAAGGGTCACATGCTCCACTGACTAAGCTAACCAGGCTCCCCTAGGCTTTTTCAATTTTTATATAGGTTTTACAATCAGTGTGTCAATTCGACCAAAGGGGAAAAAAAAAACCTACTGGGATTTTTACTACGATTTCACTAAACCTATAGGTCAATTCAAGAAAAACCAACATCTTCAAAATACTGAATATCTTCCAATCCATGAACAATAGTATATATTTCCACTTATTTAGGTCTTCTGTTTCTTCTGTAGCATCTTTTTTCTATGCAGTTTTCTATGAAGAGTCATGCACATCTTTTGTTAAGAGTGATCCCTACATATTTGACCTTTTGTTAATTTGTTATTTCAATTTTTGTCAATGCTGCTTTATAAAAATACAACTACATACTGTCTTCTTACCAAGCAAACTTGCTAAATTCACTTATTACTCCCAATAGTTTTCTAAGTATAGAATCATGTCATCCATAAATAATGACACACTTCTTCTTTCTTAATCCCTATATCTAATTCTTTTCCTTGAATTATTGTACTGGCTAGATACACCAAAACAATACTGAATAGAAAAGGTGATAAATGATACCTTTATATATTGGTCTTTCTGTGAATTTTCTCCTTTATTCTACTAATATGATGAATTACACTGACTGGTTTTTGAATGTTAAAGCCAGCCTTCTATTTCTGGGAAAACACAAATTGGGCCAAAATATATTTGTTCCTATAAATTACAGATTTAATTTGATAGTATGTTACTTAGAATGTCTCATCTATATTCGTGAGTGATAGTGGCTATGATTTTCTATTCTTGTCATATCCTTGTCAGGTTTTAGTATCAAGATTAAGCTGGCTTTACATAATAAGTTGTGAAGTATGTCCTTTTCCTCTTATTCTCTAGAAGAGTTTGTGGGTGAAATCTTAGTTTGACATTTATTTTTTTCCATCACTTTGAAGCTATCTTTCCTTCTGTTGAAAACGAAACAGAATCTGTTTCTGGCAATCTCATAGCTGTTCCTTTGAAGGTAATCATTTTTTTTTCCTCTCTCACTACATTTTTTTTCTTCTCACTACTTTATATTTTTAAAATTTAGTTATGTCTTTTACCTTTCCATTTTGGAAAAGAGTTTATTCTCAGGTTTAAAATGCCCCATATATATTTTTAAAGTTTTATTTAAATGTGTTAGCTAACATACAGTGTAGTATTAGTTTCAGATGTACAATATGGTGATTCAACACTTCCAAACATCACCCGGTGCTCATCACAACAAGGCCCTCTTCTATTTCACCCATCCCCCCATCCTGCACCCACCTCCCCTCCAGTAACCATCAGTTTGTTCTCTATAGTTAAGAGTCTATTTCTTGGTTTGCTCCCTGTTCCCCCACCCCTTTGTTCTTTTGTTTTGTTTCTTGAATTCCACATATGAGTGAAAGCATTTCTCCTTGATTTTGGTTTTCAGTTATACTATGCTAATACACTGTGATTTTCTTTTAATGGTACTGTACTTAAAATTCATAATGTTTCTTGAATCTGTACCTTAATATGCTTTTTTCAAGCCTTGGAGATATCTTGGCCATCATCTTTTCAAAGACTACTTCTACTCTAATTTCCCATACCTTTCCTGGGACCCTGATGACCTATTCAACACATTTTGTGCCAGATTAAGGTTCGAAGACTAATAATTTTTTTGACCTCATTCCCTTTGACAAGTGGGATCTATGTCCCCTGTGCATGATTCTGGGCAAGCTGTGTGACACAGCTGATCAACAGAATAGGAAAATATGAAGTTGTGCCCGTGTCCATGCCCACATCTTCAGACACCAGGTGTTCCCATACTTCCTCCCTCTTGGAATGCTTGCTCTGGGGAAAGGCAACAGCTGCCATGGAAGAGGTCCAACTCCCCTGAGATGGCCATTTATGGAAAGAAAGAAACGCTGGCCAGCCCCAGAAATTCCAGCCACCTTACCCTGGCACCAGATATAAGAGTGCAGAAGTCATCTGAGATGTTCTAGCCCCAGCAGAGGACATGTGCAGAAAAAGCAAGGCCCCAGACATATGGACCTCGTGGAGCCATCCCAGCCACCTCTAGCTGTTTGAACTATCCCAGCTGAAGATCAAAACACTGTGGAACAAAGACATATCCAACCTGATATGCTGACTACATTCCTGACCCTCAGAATCATGAACATTAAAAAAAAGCAATGCTGTTGTTTTATGCCAGTAATTTGGGAGTCCTTTGTTACTACCGGGAGCGGTAATCCTCCACAGAGTATTCTCCTGAGTGCCTCTGCATGTTCTTCCTGGGTGTGCCAAGAACCCCAAGCCCTGACCAGATCCCTATCCAGGCCATTTCTTGCGTTTGCAGCTAGCAACCTTGAGAGATAAGGAACATCTTTTTCTGGGAAAAGAGCAGTATGACTCTAAAAGGGGGTATATTCCCTAAATTCATGGAGGCAATGCAAATTCACTGTGTGCACAATATCCACATAAAATCTTCTGCGTTGTCACTGCAGGATGTGCTGGGGCTAGAAGAACTGACATAATAGAATGTTCATGCTGCTTGCTGTGCCATGAATAATAAAGTCCTTTGTCTCTGACCTAGGAGTCTTGTTTCTTCCGCTAGCATCCAGGAAGCAGTAACTTGTTAACTTATAAAGGAGAATCTTAGATTCGTCACGATTCCTGACAGATATAGAGCAATCGATAAGTAGAACATACTCCATTTTATTTATTTTCTACTTTTTACTTGTATTTCATTCTGAATTATTTCCTTCTGACCTAATATTCCATACCATTAATTCTCTCTGCACTTTGGTCTTATTTGCTGTTAAAACCACCTCCAATGGAGTTCTTATTTAAGGTATGTTATTTTTTCAGCCTTAAATTTCCATTTGATTCGTTTCTTTTTTTTTTTTTCTTCACAATTTGCAGTCCTCTACTGAAATTCTCAAGCAGGTCTTTTTTCCCATCAGCAAATCATGTTTAGTTATTTTGAAGTTCATGTAAAATAATTCCAACATTGGAATTTCCTGTGGATATTTCTACTGTTGTTTCCTTTTCATTTTTGGTCACACTGTCTAACCTCCTTTTGCCTTTCTTATTTTTAATTCAGTGCTTGACACTGTACATGAAAAATTCAGAGGTAATATGAGACTTAGGGTAATGTTACCTTCCTTCAAAGAGGATTAACATTTTACTTCAAGTAGGTGGCTAGAGGTACTGGTCACAGATCACCTTGATCTAATCACTGACTGAGATATTTCATAGCTGGGATTTATTTCTAAGGTATAGATAGTACTTTGGGGTTCCAACTCGAGCAGAGGGGTTACCAGGATCAATGCCCCAACACTGGTGGTATATCAACAGCTGTTTTTGTTTTTTCAGCCTTAAGTATCCATCAGAAACTCTGCTCAGCTTCTTGACAACCTTTCCCAGAATTGCCAGATGCTACTAAGGAGGAAAGTAGCCCTAATTCCAGGTTCATCTCCGCCTTAACAGCATTCTGATATACTCAATACATGCCTTCCATGTATTTGTCTGGTTTTTCTAGTTTTTTAAACTGGAGTGTTAATCCAAATAATTTATCCAACATTACCAAAAGTGGAGCTTCTCCAAAAGCAGATAATATTGTTTACTATTAAAGGGTTTTATAAATTCTGTTTTTTCCATTTTCTCCATTATGAGCCAGACCCACATAATGTTTGCTTTCAAGATATGCATTCTATGAAACATCTTTAAAGTTGGCAGTGTATTTTCAAATGAACCAGGATATACCTTAACTATGAAAATACCTTATGAAATGTCATTTGCACAAAAACATTTTTTATAGAGAAGACAAAACATGGAATAAAACAACTTTAAACATTTTGTGTGTGTGTGTGTGTGTGTGTGTGTGTGTGTGTATCAAGAAAAAAAAATGTACCAAAGTAATTTCACATTTAAATTGGAAAGGAGAAGAAAAACTGTATCAGCTTTCATATTTTATACTTTACAATTCTAATTGCCTCTAAGCATTTACTAATACTATCTAGAAAAAAGTGTCATTTATCATGACCCAGTGTTTTTAAAACATTCCAAACATAGCTTTCTTTTTCCTTTGAAAAATTACATTATTTTATGAAAATCTGAAGTTTGCTGAAAGCCTAAGAGAAATACTATATATCCCAACACTTACCATGAAAAATACGAAAATCAATATATGGATGAGAACCTCTTCTTTCTGATTCAAATCCTGCTCGACTCCTTACACGTACATCTCCTGGACAAAATCAAGAAAACATAAGCTTAGAAGGCTGCCATTTTGGGAAGGAGCTCCCATATGTAACAAGGGTTTATGTGGTATAATACTCATAAGTACTGACTCAGTAATGATAAATATATGGAGTAAGGAGTTAAGAGTTTATCTATTTAAAGGGATTTACAAGTTCAATTACAACACAATATTGAATTGTAAGGCTAGATAGACTTTTTTAACTATACCTAATAGTAGTAGTAATAATAATAATAATCTAAATTTTAAAGTTAGCATTCAGAAACATGACAAATATATAACAACTGAACCTCCAGAGAGAAAAATATTGTCTACCCCATGCCCAGGACTATACCAGATTATAAGAGATATGAAAGAAAATACATGACCCATTCTCAAGCACCTTACAATTTTATGAATGTACAGAAAAATAAAATGTTAAAGATTTTGCCTTACATGTTTAATTTGGCCAATCTTCTCTCTTCTCATTGATAGTGGATATACCCAAGGCCTTTCGCTGGGTCTTAAACTTTGGCCTTTATAAGTTCAATATTGTTTCTACATGTATTCATATGACTTTCAGATCTACTTCTACACATAGCAAAATAACCATGGGAGGCATGTACCAGATACTATTTTTGTGCCTTCTAGGCACTATTTTATGTAATTCTCTAAGCAACTCCGGGAGGTAGGAATCTTAGTCCCCATTTTACAGATGAAGAAACTGAGACTTTGAGGAGTTAAGTAGCCCTGTCCATGCTACTAAGCTAGTAAAGGGTGAGTCAGGATACAAACCTAGCTCTGTGGACTCCAAAGACAGCACTTTCCCTACTACACTTCCACAGCTTCCAAATTCATTTTGGGATGGACCTATAACCTTTAGGTCTTCAGTCCCTGGCCCTATGCCCTTGAATACTGCTTGCCTAGAAGGCCTTCCTGTTCACTCGTTATTTCTCTAAGTAAGGCCATCATTTCTGTCAAGGTTCATGTCATCCCACAATGATGAATCAACTCTTTCATGTGGGGATTCCTTCAACCTGCAACAAATTCTTATTGAACACCCACCACACATCAGGCACTGCAAATACAGCAGTGAGCAAAACACATAAAGTCCCTGTCTTCATGAAGCTTATCCTTTCACGGAGACAAATAGCGTAACAAACAAGAATTTCATTCTAGGAAGATGTTAATAAGTAACCTGGAAAAAACTAAAGCAAGGAAAAAAGAATGGTGGGGGTGTGGAGGGGAAAGTATGGGAGAATGGACTCACTAGTGTGGTCAGAGAAGCCCTGGCTGAAAAAAAAACAACATATTTGAGCAGAGGCCTAAAAGAAGTGAGGCACTGACCTATGTGGCTATCTGGATGAAGAGGTTTCCGGGCATAAGAAAGAATAATATACCCTGAAATGGGTGGCATGCTTGACATGTTCAAGGTTAAGCAAAGAAGCCAGTGTGGCTGGAGTGAGGTGAGAGAGAAATAAGATCAGAGAAGTGGTAGGGCCAGTTCATGTTGGACCTTCATGGGCCATAATAGCAGCTCTGGCTGTTTGTCTAAGAAAACCATCAGAAGATTCTGAATGGAGGAGTGAGACAGATTTAACTTAGGTCTCAAAAGGTTCACTGTGGCCACACAGACAAGAATCAAGCAGAGGCACATAGGTAGAGGCAGGCAGATTAGCTAAGGAGTGAGTGCAAGAAACAAAGCAATCTATGGTTTGGTGAGGGGTCGCTATGGGTCGCTGTTCAAGGGGAACCATGTGTCAGTTATGCAGGATAAGTTCCATAGATTTAATGTACAACAATGTGACTATAATTAACTATAAAAAAAATAACTATGGCTTAGATCGTGATGATAACAGCATCAGGGTGGTGAAATTCTGGATATACTTTGAAGGTCTCAGCCAAGAGAATTTGCTGATGAAGTAGACATGAAGTGGATAAGAAATAGAGTCAAAAATGACTCAAAGGTTTCTGACCTGACAACCAGAAGAATGGAGTTAATGCTCTGAGATGCCAAAAGACTGAAAAATGAACAGACTTGGGAACACAAATGTTTTGTTCTTGCACTTTGCTCCTTAGCTAGTCTCCCTGCCTCTCTACCTATGTGCTTCTGCTTGATTAAATGTGAGGTACCCAAAACACACTCATGTGGAGACGTTCTACAGAGTTTAAAAAAAAAATATATGAATCTAAAGTTGTTTTCAGGAGAACAGAATCCCAAACATGTTTGCAGAGAGAGACAGAGACAGTAAAGAGGAATATACCACACACTAGTGAAGAAGCAATTCATACTACAGTAGAATGGAGTTAAGGCAGACACACAAGGTAACTTAAAGAGGGAAAAAAGGGAAGAAAAGCAAAAACAGGGCACTGGAGAACAGTTAGGCTTAAGAGGATGAGAAAGAATTAGTCAAAGAGGCAAAAACAAATAAAAAACCCAGAGAAAGGTGAAGAATCTGGATTGCTCAGTATCTTAGAAGTTGAGGAAGGAATTCTGAGCATGAAGAGAGGAGTCACAGAAGACTCCTTTAAGAAAAGAGAAGTAAATATGCCTACTGGAATCTTTTTTTTTTTTTAAGATTTTTATTTATTCATTTGATAGAGATCACAAGTAGGCAGAAAGGCAGGCAGAGAGAGAGAGGAAGGGAAGCAGGCTCTCCGCTGAGCAGAGAGCCCAATGTGGGGCTCGATCCCAGACCCTGAGATCATGGCCTGAGCCGAAAGCAGAGGCTTAACCCACTGAGCCACCCAGGTGCCCCTGCCTACTGGAATCTTAACTGTACATTAAGTACAAGGGATCAAGGAGTGTGTGATGAGAGAAATCTGGCAAAGACAGGGAGAAGAGAAAAAACTGATACATATATACACAATCTAAATTCATTTTACATTATGGACTTGAGTAATACACAAAAAATTTAAGGACTGAGACTGGAAGAAGACACACGGTGTTCCTCACCAGCCGAGCAAGAGAACGCACACAGCGACAGGATTATGTGTTCAGGTACTTTACAGCCTCATCTTTGTCCATGTTAACATGCAATCTTTTTAGTTCATCAACTCTACAAGTCCAGACCCTTTTTTATGAAGAATACTCAGAGTTCAATTTAAAATTGGTTCCTGGGACTCCTGGGTGGCTTAGTCATTAAGCATCTGCCTTCGGCTCAGGTCATGATCCCAGGATCCCCGGAGAGAGCCCCACGTCAGGCTCCCTGCTTGGCAGAAAGCCTGTTTCTCCCTCTCCCTCTTCCTGCTGCTCTGTTCACTTCTGCTCTCTTTATATCTCTCTGTCAAATAAATAAATAAAATCTTAATAAAAAATAAAATTGTGTACTAATGGTAGAGTCCCAGTTATTAAATCAGAGACTTCTTAATTACTCTAAAATGCCTCTTTATTCACATAACATTCAATACTGATTTTAAGACTTTTAAACATCAAAATAATAGATTATTCCTATTGCAAATAGTGATGAAAAGCAATGGAATGAAAACTATCTTAATCTCAAGTAATCTATACGATAATAAAATTAATGGACATGGGTACAAAATAAATACTGCTTACCTAGCATACGAATGTACAACGCAGTCTGGTCAGAACTGTCATAGGAAATAGCTCCACGCCTCTAGAAAAAAAAATACACACATTTTTAATGCATGGCAATTACATGGGATATGAAATTTAACCAACATTTGTTATTTACTCTTTGTAAAGCATTGTACAAAAGAAGCTGAATATACAA
This sequence comes from Lutra lutra, assembly GCF_902655055.1. Classification (NCBI taxonomy): domain Eukaryota; kingdom Metazoa; phylum Chordata; class Mammalia; order Carnivora; family Mustelidae; genus Lutra; species Lutra lutra. The sequence continues at coordinate 68,615,868 of NC_062281.1, read as the reverse complement.
AATAAAATTAGATATGACATTTGCTCTTAAATCTCTAGTTGTAAAGAAGACAATTATAATATGATTAAGCAATACCACAGAGTGGATACAGAGCAAGGAACATGCAATACGTAGAAAGCTAATGTCAGTCAGACTAGCTCACTTGGGGAGAGACCTTCTGCAGAGGTAGACAGAAATGAAGAGGAGATATGATTCAACTATCTATCATTCCCTTAATTTAAACATGAATGAATAAGCAAACAAGAATCATCATTTGAAGAAACCCATCAGGCTGGAAATAAATGGAACAAAATGAAAAACCAAATGGCCCAGAGGCTGGCAAGAAATAAGAGAATTTTTAAAAAAATAATTAATATACGCAAAGAGATTTGAGAAGACACTGAATCTATAAAACAAAAAAACAGGGTACCATTGAAACGGAAGTTTTAAAATATATTTTGTGTTTAAAAGTAAACAGATACAGAGGTGCTGGGGTGGCTCAGTCAGTTAAGTGTCTGCCTTCAGCTCAGGTCCATGATCTCAGGGTCCTGACCGCACATCGGGCTCCCTGCTCAGCGGGGAGCCTGCTTCTCCCTCTCCCTCTGCCTGGTGTTCTGCCTACTTGTGCTCTCTCTTTACCTCTCTCAAATAAAGTCTTTTTTTTTTTTTTCAAATAAAGTCTTAAAAAACTTAAAAAAAAAAAAAAAGTAAACAGATACAAAAATGCATCTTTGCAACATTATTCATAATAGCCCCAAACTAAAAACAACCTGAATATCCAGCAAGGAATAAATGGAGGAATAAAAATGCAGTATATCCATACAAAGAGGCATTATTCAGACACAGACAGGCAGGAAGTACTTGCATGTTACAACATGGCCAACCCGCAAGAACAACGTGTTGAGTGACAAGAGCCAGTCACAAAGGACCACAGAGTGTATGGTTCCATTGGTATGAAATGTCCCATACAGGCAAATCCACAGAAGCAGGAAGTTGACTGGTGGTTGTCTAAAGTGAGGAGAGCTGGTGAGAAATGGGGAGTAGGTGCCAATGGTACCATGTTTCTACCTATAGGGCTGAAAGGGTTCTCAAATTATCTATGGCAAGGACTGCCCAATTCCATGAATACGACTAAAAATTATTGAACTGTATACTTTAAATGGGTAAACTGTGTGGTCTGTGAATTGTGGGGTTCAATAAAGCTATTATAAAAAAAACAAATACAAGTTTAAAATGTACATCCCAAAACAAAATAAACCGGAAGCGCTGCAATACCCCCTGCAAGCTCTGCCACCTCTCCCTGTGCACACCTCTCCTGTTCTCTAGCTCCACTTCTTCCTTCTGTCTCGGGCACCACCACCTCTAACCAGGCTGCTGACTGCTTCCTGCTGCATCATGTGGCCCCCGGTGCGCTCTTCACATAGAAGCAACAGTGAGCAACTCGGCTACTGCTCAAAAGCCTCCAAAAGGCTTTTCACACACTTGGAATAAGGCCCTACAGCAAACTCTGATTTCCGAAGGCCGCCATGATCTGGCCCCCCCACCCTCTCCTCACCGCCACAAGGCCCCTGCACTGTCACCTTGCTGTCCCTCAGGTGCACCATAGTTTCAACCTTTATATTCGTTGTTCCCCTGTCCAGGATCACAGTACCACTGTTCCCTTCTTAGCTCTCCAGTTCTAGATGAAAGTCATCTCTTCAGAGAGGCATTCCAAGGTTATCGAATCTAATGACACCTGAGAGCCAACCTCTCCCATCGCCTCATCTTCCCGCCCTGCTATGGCACTGGCACTTAGCTGCTATTATCCCGTTTGCTTGTTTGAAAACAGACAGGAACAGGAACTGTGTGCTTTATTCACTGCCATAGCCCTGGCCCCTAAAATAGTAGCTTTTAGTAGATTCTAAATAAATATCAGATAAATGAGCGATTGAGTGGATTTACTGCAAATAGTGAATAGTTTATTAAGTTGATGAATAAACTCATAAATAACAGAATTCACAAAGACAGATTTAAAAATCTAGAAGATGAAACTGACCAAACCTCCTATTAGAAAAGCCTTTCTAACCATTCTATAAAACATGCCTAGAAGTCATGAAAGATGGATCAAAATCAAAACGAGTGCAACAGATATGAATGACAATGGGCGAATTCCCCCCCTATTCTATCTAAAAATGAAAGGAACAAAAAGTGCCTTACAAATCAATTAGAAAATGCTGAACAGCAGTGTAGAAAAACAGGTAGGACATAAACCTACTATTCACGGGGAAAGAAACAATAAGCCCATAAACACAAGACAAGAAACTCAACTTCATTAACAAAAGAAATAAACATTAAGGCAATAAGATATTTTTATATACCAGATTAATGATCTTCTTCCCTCATGAAACTCCGGCATGAGATTTGCAATTCCTCAACACACACCTAGAAATCTCAAGGAAAAATAATCTTTTTTTTTCACTATCACTATAAAGAGATTTGCTTTATTTAATAAAACTCTTATTTGAATGTAGTTTGCAAAGTAACTCCCCAATCATTGTTATAATCTCCTTAATGCTTATTGTGTAAGAGAAAAATGTCAATTACACTCTTACATGATTTCATGTATCCTTACAAAAATGAAAAACAACAGTTCAGGAAATGTAAAAGGAACAGAAGTTTCAAAGAGAAATAAAATTCTAGTTTTCAACACTGGTTGTCTTCAGGGAGCCTGAGGGACACAGAGGTAGAAGGAGGACTTTTCCGTGCTTATCCATTGGATTTTGTAGTATGTGTAGTTATCTACTCTCAAAATAAACCAAATTAAAATTAAAAAGTAAAATAAGAACCTACTACAAAGAAATATAAAGAAAAGCACAATTTATGTCAAATCCCAAGGCACTATATCATACAGAATATATTTCCGGCAGCATCATGCTTAAAGTGTCTTCTACCAATAGAATATCTCTCATAAGGAAGCCTACTGCAGTGTAAACTAAAACAGTTTCAGGGTAAACTATTTATTTTGGAGCAAACAGCCACTGTAATCACTTGGTATTAAAAGGCACCTCTTGGGGCGCCTGGGTGGCTCAGTGGGTTGAGGCCTCTGCCTTCGGCTCGGGTCATGGTCTCGGGGTCCTGGGATCGAGCCCCGCATCGGGCTCTCTGCTCGGCGGGGAGCCTGCTTCCCCCTCTCTCTCTGCCTGCCTCTCTGCCTGCTTGTGGTCTCTGTCTGTCAAATAAATAAATTAAAAAAAAAAAATCTGTCATAAAAGGCACCTCTTGGACCTGCTGTTTGATCCCCTCTAAGATATTTAGCTTATTAGATGACAGGCCTCCCCTTAATACTACTATATTAGAGGAAAACCTAAGAGCCTAGAGAGCATGTATGTGCAAATAAATATTTCTCTTAGCCGATATATGAATGAAGCTAAGATATCACTATGTAATAGCTTGTCATGGTCAATACCTATCTACCTGCTATCCAGTAACAACTTGGATAAATAGGTTGTGAAAACGAATTGTGACTTGCCATCTCTAACGGCCCTCTTTAAGAGAGTGATTGACATTATTTTTTTAATGTAGGATGACTATTTACTAAAACAGTCACTAATTAGGAATGTAAAAATCTCATTTATCACTTCACATATTAAGGACTGAGAAAGACTAATATCAGCTTTCTGTTAAACAAAATAGTGTAAGCCAAAAACTTATTAGTGAACATAATCTACATTATAACTATGACATACTAAAAATATTTTAAGGTAATCCTTTCAGACTTTTTTATAGAAGCACTAATTTAGATATAAAAATTATAGGGTCTATATTAATCATAATAAAAACCTGGCAAAAGACTAGAATTTAATTTTAAATAGATTAACAAATTACTTAGTGAAGCACAACTTTTTCAAGTTATTTTGTTCATTACTAATTTAAGTTAAGTCTGGTCAAAAGCTATATTAAACAAGACATAAGTCTTATAAAATAAATCCAAATAAGACAATTTTTTTAAAGGATAGACTTTAAAATAGATTTGAACCCACCAGCATTACATCCCGAATGATACTTCATTCATTCATCTCACCGACCAAGATTAAAATGAATATTAAATTCTTTTACTAAACAATCAAGGTAGAATAAAGTAACTCAATTTGGAAAAATACACTATAAATTATGAATTGTAAAAATCTGATTTAAATGTTAGAATTAGTTACTTTATACAAAGGTCATATGTGCTTTATACACCAACACTGCAACACAGACCTAACATACAACATTTCAAAGCCATATACCGGTAAAATCCCATTTTTAGTAAACTAGTAAAACAAATTTAATATCAATCCTGTGTTGCAGTCAGTCACAAAACACTCTGTAATATTATCGACATTCCCACCTCACCTCACCAGTGAATGAAAATAACTGAGACGCTTCTACTCGTGACTCTTCTAATTTAGCCATCCTGGGAACAGCTTGTAAAGCAAACTGGTATAGGTCAAAACATGGGCGAGGCTGAGCTAATCAGAAACTGACTGCAGCAGCATAAACAAGTTCAACTGTAAGGTTCCAAGGATCCACCACCACGCTAATAGACTTCTGAGTGCCCTGGTAAGACACTCACTAACCGTCAATCAGGATGAATCACTCTTCCACAAAAGATCTCACTTACAAAGTGAATGACAGAAGGTGTAAATGGTGTTCTGATATTAGTTAATAATGACGCTTTTAAAGATTAGTTAATAATGACGCTTTTGTCTTTTAAAGACAAACATTTTAAAAAACTGAGCAAATATATTTTAAGTGCCTCTGTTTTTATCTTGTTCAAGTTTTCCACTAAAATGATCTACTGTGCAAAGGCATGTTTATTTCCCTTACATGGGAAAAGTAGTAATATTATTAACTAACACTTGCTGAACTCCTACTTTGTGTCAGAAAATGTTACAGGTGCTTTCATATAAAATCTCACTTAACCATACAAGACCTTTATAAGATAGGTTTTGTTGGCCCCATCTGGTGGATAAGTAAACTGATGATCAAAGGGCTTAACCACAGTAGCACTAAATAAATTTTTTGGTAACATTACCAAACAAGAGTAACAGATCATGAAAGATGGAAGTGCAGCCATAGTTTTAAAAGCAGTTTTCACTGATGCAGTTAAATGAGCTTTTTCAAAATATACTCATCTTACACATGCTAGAAAAACATGCTGATGTTTGTCTATTAAAACACTGCATTAATCCACTCAATAGTATCCATTCATTCTTCCTGTCTAAGCAAACAACATGTTTTTCAAAAATATCACAAACTTAAAACTTAAAATATCAACATTCTTTTTGTTTAAAAGCTTAATTTGGGGGGGGCACTGGGTGGCTCAGTCAGTTAAGCATCCAACTCTTGATTTTGGCTCAGGTCCTGGTCTCGGGGCTTTGAAAAGAAGCCCCCTGTCAGGCTCTGCATTGGGCATGGAGCCTACTTAAGACTGAATCTTTCCCTTTGCCCTACCCACCACCGTGTCCTCCCTGCATCCTGCTCTTGCTCTCTCACTTTCTGTCATTAAAAAAAAAAAAAAAATTTTTTTTTTGCTCGTTAGAAAAAAAGTAAAAACTCTGAAAACATTCACAACTCAATAAATTATTAATATTAACTTGACCTTCATTCAATAACCTGGTGAGCTAATCCTTTAAAAACAATGAGTAAATAGCTGTCAATGCAACAAAATTAATTCTTAACTTACAAAACACAAGGATTTTAAAAATTTGAGCACACTGTTTTTCCTTAAGAGATTTCTTCAATCATATTCACTAAGAAATCAAGACTACTTCAATAAAGGACCATTATGTTTAAAACATTATGTGAAAAATTATGTACCAATGATTAAAACTTTGCTTGAAAAAGAAACTTAATCTTATTGAACCTTTACATTACTTAGCAAATACTGAGGGCCTAATAAATTTTAAGTTAATATTCTTCAATTTCTTAATGCAGGAAGAAAAAAATGCAGGAAGAAAAAAAGCTGCATGATGGACTAAAGATATAATCATTTTTATACAAGTATAGAAAAAATAATTTCACATAGTATCGTCTTAAATATTTCCTACATTAGTTTCAGACTTTTGTCCAGATGGCAAATGGCTAGCTTTCTAGCTAGCATGATACTCAGAATTAAAGTTCAAAAACAACAGATACGGGCGCCTGGGTGGCTCAGTGGGTTAAGCCGCTGCCTTCGGCTCAGGTCATGATCTCAGGGTCCTGGGATCGAGTCCCGCATCGGGCTCTCTGCTCAGCAGGGAGCCTGCTTCCTCCTCTCTCTCTCTGCTTGCCTCTCTGTCTACTTGTGATCTCTGTCTGTCAAATAAATAAATAAAATCTTAAAAAAAAAAAAAACAGATACATAATAATCTTACACTTTTTTCCAACATATTAGAAGTAAGGTATACATTTTAGTAGCAGCAAGACTTTAACAGAGAACATGATAGAGGGGAGTAGTTTTTAAAAAGTTCATAACTGCTTAGAAATTCACAACTACACGCTTAACATATTAGTAAATTCTTTACTTCCAAAGAGAATATTTAAAATATGTACACCAAAAGTATAAATTAATAATTAATCTTAGAAGCTGTATTTCTTTAATCATAAACTTCTTTAAGAGAATGATACTGAGGGAAGCTACTCGATATCAAGGAATGATACCCTAAAAAAGCCCTTGAAAGGAGTAATAAGGTGGGAAAAGAAATAAAAAGTCCACAATTACAATTAACCTTTTCAGCTGACAGTAAAACTCATAGCTCTTTTAATCAGAGAAGTAAAAGCCGAAGCAAAAGAAGAAACTCCTAGCAATTCTATTCCAACCAAATACATAAACTAATGATTAATGTCACAATCCTAAAAATAAAGATGGCCTACCTTAGAGGCGATCCACTTGAGAACAACCACAGCCAGACACCAGATCAATGTAATTCCCATTGGATCAATCAAAAGCCCACTGCATAATCTCCCTCCTCTTCCAGCAGGCAATAAGCAAGGAAGACTTGTTACAAGTTTGATAATAACCAGCTGTCCCGAGGCAGAACAGAGGGGACACTGACTGCCTTGAACCTCAAGCAGCTGCCTTCAAACAACGATCACCTGACTCCTCTGAGAATGCGCTGCCAGCCAGCCTTCCCTCAGCGAGTGCTTAATGCCACAACCCCAGGGTTGGGGTGGAACAGCTTGAGCAATGTTGGAAGAGGAAAGGAAAGAAAACCTTAGTGAGGGCTGACCTAACAGTCTCACAAGATATACACAAGAGAGGTCTCAGGCTAGCCCCAAACACTTCTATATCTTAATACTAACAGAGTGCTTTGACAGAACTTTCAAAAAATGTTTAGCAAAACACAAAATATCCTCATTTCTTTCACACACACAAGCTTCACAGGTACGATGTTCCAGCACTTAAAAATATTAATGCATTTTATTCTATCTTTTCAAATTTTAACACTGAATTTGTTCAACTTTTTATTTCTTTTAAGGCTAGGATTACTTTATGAATGTTAGAGTCATTTATAAATGCTGTCTGCCCTATTTAACACTGTAATTCATTCATTTTAGATTTACTGGCAAAGGCCAATCTCACATGCATTTTCAATTAAAAGTATATTATTTCTAAGTCTTCACTGCCATCTCGCTTACATTACCATATTTGGGGTACATGTCACCTTCTCTTGGATGGTGAGTGAACTCTCTCGCAGCTGGGTGGGCCTATACTCCTCCACCCTCATGACCTCACAGCAGCTAGCAGGCTGCAAGTAGTACTGCTGAGAAAGTCTGTCATGAAACTCCCATTCAAGTATTCTGCAAATATTTGCTAACTTTCTACTATGTACCAGGCCCTGTGCTAGATGCCAGGGCCACAATCCTTCAGTAAAAACAGAAATGGCCCCTGCCCTTGGAAGCTTACGGTTTAGTCAGAGTCTACTTTAATCAAAGTCTCAAACGTAAATATAAAATTGCAAGTGTAACAAGTATAATGAAGTGGGGAGAAGAACTGCCAAGACAGTCTGGATCTGACCTAATTCAGAGGAGTGGGACTTCCTCACAGTTCCTGAAACGAAGGGGCAAGCACATAAAGAGGACAGGCAGAATGATCGGGGCAGGCATGACGATGACGCATGACGGCCAAGCGGCTATGAAAACAGAGCAAGGTAAAAAGAGACAGGAAGACCAGGGGAGGCTGTAAAGAAGGGCGAGTCAAGTGGAAGCCATGCGCAAGTGTTTTACCTTCATCCTAACACCTAATCCCAACCTAAAGAACTTTTGCAGGTTCTGGTCAAGGACAGCTGTGTGGTGGGAGCTGGATGGGCAGGGCCACTGCAGAGGTCCAGGAGAGAGGCGAAGAGCCTGAGCTGGGTGCTAGAGATGAAGCGGAGGGGAAGGGAGTGGCTGGCTGAAGAAATACTCAGGACATGACAGGACTGTCACAGACTGTAGTCTGTGACAAGACAGAGGCGTCTGCAAGGCAACAGTCCACAAAGAATGGTTCTAAAGTATTTGAAATAGCCCTAATGGGTCAAATACTAACGTAATGCTATTTTCATGATCCAATCCTCAGTACAAAGAAATTTAAAAGAAAAGTTAATTCGAGACCTGTCAAGAAGAAGCATAAATTAAATTAGCAGATCTAAATCAAAATTTCCTAAATTGAAACCGTTCAGAACACATGGTCATACATTTCTCACTCTACCTTATACATTATGTATGTCTCTTCCTGCTACCGAAGCAACAAGCTGTAATGCAATCCTTGCACAAACGGAGAATTTTTTGTCGGGAAACTAGGTGTGATAGGAGATTGGCAGAGTCTTTCATTATTCTCTGTATTCTAGTAGGACTCCAGCAACAAAACTGAAAGGATGCCCAGGAATAGGATCGAGCTGCAGAATGCGCATTAGCCTGTCTTAGGAGCAATGCTGGTGGCCGTGGGTGAGGGGCTGTGCAGCCCGGGCCAGGGCTAACACAGGCTTGAGGTCGCTATTTGCAGCTCTATCCCTAGCTGCACACTCCGAATTAGCCCATCACCGTGACGCTCAGCCCAGGAGGACTTCTCAGTTTCACACTTCCTTTCCAATCAGCTGCTTAAGGAGTCAAATTTTGAGAAGCAAATACAAGATTGCTGTTTTGGGTACAGTACTTTAATATTTTTATAAAAGTCTTTTTTTTTTTTAAGATTTTATTTATTTGTCAGAGAGAGAGAGAGAAAGAGAGAGAGAGATCACAAGTAGGCAGAGAGGCAGGCAGAGGCAGAGGGAGAAGCAGGTTCCCTGCTGAGCAAGGAGCCCGATGTGGGACTAGATCCCAAGACGCTGGGATCATGACCTGAGCGGAAGGCAGCCGCTTAACCAACTGAGCCACCCAGGCGTCCCTATAAAAGTCTTTTTGACTAAAGGTGAGCTCAAGAATCTGCACTTTCATGTAGTCTAAAAAGGATCGATCAGGGAAAAAAGGGAAGAATCAGAATTGAGACAAAAATTAAGGGGGGAAAAAAGGCTGTAAGAAAGGCAGTCCCAGAAGTTCTGTCACTTAAGTGAATTTCTGTCAAGTTTCTTCCACCACCTCAAACTCTCCTGGTTTAGAGACAGAGCCTGGGTTTCTTTCCCGGCTTTAATGCCAAGAGCTGAGTGACACTGGGCAAGTTATCACTTTGCCGGGCCTTATTTTCCTCACCTTCGCAGGACTTAGATAACATCTGTACAAGTAATACCCTTGCTTATAGTAGGCCTCAATAAATTTTAGCCAAATGAGAATTAAACACTTAAGAATGATACTGAACAAATCACTCCAGCTTCAACCTAACAACAGACTGAACTGAAACACAATGGTCCATGAAGGAACCTGCACGTGCTTGCCTAGGCCCTCAGAAACATTTTTCTGAGTCCTAGGAGAGTGAGGGTCTTAGCTTTCATTTTTTCACACTAGGCACAGGTTGGCTCCCTAAAGTGGTTTCACCAACATCTTCGTAAATTTGTACTCTGTGTCTGACAGTGAAATACAGAGATAATCAAGACACGATCCTCCCAGGTTAGAAAATTCTCTGTTTGCATAGAAACAGCTATTGAATTATGCCTAAAAACCCATAGATCATTGCTAATGATGCTATACACATCACTCAATCTTACAAAAATCTCAGGCAATGCAATTTTCTTAACACAGTACACTTACCTTTCTTAATGGGATGGATCTAATAGCTTTAAATGTTTTCCTTATTTTAAGATATGAAATATTTACCACTAATTTATGTGTATCGGTTACAAGGACTTCCTTTAATAGTAAAAATATGTCGATAAGATGAAATAAAAGCAAAAGCTGTTATCAAACTAGTGTGAATACTCCTTTGCATTATGTTCACTTCATAGAAAATTCTCCTAAAAATTAACTTTCCCAGATTGAATCATGTAACTTATTATTCCATAGAGAAATAGCTGTGTCTCTCACACTAATAACAAATGTATCCTTTTTTACATTAACTTTTCTCACCTCTCCCCTTATTGAAACCTGGCAGAGTAACAAAAAAAAAATCAAACTATACTAGAAAAATTAGTGCACAGGATACAACTAAGCTGCAAAACCAGAATTCAAAACTTTAAGAAGAAAGCGTAAGACTTTTTACCTTCCTGGGGCTGATAAAACTAGTATCTGAAAAATGAAAGTATTAAAAGAAGACCTCACTATTTTAAAACTGTGATCAATAGAAAGAAAAGACATGACTTTGATCACTGTGTTTTAGAGAAGTAATCCAAGTGCAAATTTTATTCCTGGGGCTCTCTGCCACCCACAGGACACCTGTCAATCTTGGCAATAGCCTTTAGCTATCCATATAGAGACTCAGCATGTCCTTCCCTTGACCAAATTAGGCTAACCTCATCTGCATTGACATCAGTGTCTATAATTTTGGATTCTCATGGACAGAAATAGCCTATCCCAGAGTTCTTTATACAAATGTTGTGTCTGTGGAAAACTATAACCAATTTTATAATAGAAAAACGTGAACACTATAGTTAAAGCCCTCCAATTGCACTTTTATCATTTTGAATTCCAGCCAATTTTAATATCAAGCCATAAAGCAAAGCAGGGTTTTGGGTTCATTTTTTTCATTAAAATCCACCTATCGGGGTTTCTTATTCTTCAAATAGTATGAGTTTCAAGAGATATGGAACTGACAAAAAAATAAACTTTGATAACAACAAATATTTTAAAACTATGGTAACATGGGAATTTTACCTGTCAATCAATACCTTTCTGTCATACTGATTTAGAGCTCTGAATTAAGTTTTTTGTTATATAGTATCACAGTAGCTGATGACAGCAGGCATATGGTTAGTCCCGGTATGAAAGAAAGAGTAAAAACACTTTGATACTTTACAAAGCTTCAAGTCTGTTTAGACTTGTTAAGTCTAACAATAGTCTATTAGATAGTCTTTTATAGACAACTACCTCATGACATTAAAAGAACTTACAGATTTGCTTTGAACAACTGTTCTTAATATATTAAAAATTACAAAAAAATGGAAGTAGTCACAATTTTTAGAAGGAAAAAACAGTAGTGTAGATCTGCAGAATGGGAACTTTAAAAAGGAGCACGCAGGGGCACCTGGGTGGCTCAGTGGGTTAAAGCCTCTGCCTTCGGCTCAGGTCATGATCCCAGGATCCTGGGATCGAGCCCCACATCAGGCTTTCTGCTCAGCAGGGAGCCTGCTTCCACCTCTCTCTCTCTCTGCCTGCCTCTCTGCCTACTTGTGATCGCTGTCTGTCAAATAAATAAATAAAATCTTTAAAAAAAAAAGGAGCATTCAGTGTGCATGCTGTAAGTGTAAGGCTACTAGTATGTTATTAGACCAGGAGAATGTCACAAAGATGGGACACCTTAATTTTAGCAAAGCTGCACACAAAGTCTCTGGTGGCAACCTTAAACAAAACAGAACAATGTGAGTCCCATACTACAGTTAGGCAGACTCCAAGCTGGCTAAACGAACATACCCAGAAATTAAGTGCTTGATACCAAACAAGTGGAAGAATTCTAGAGGTAACTAACAGAACTCTGCATCTGAACTTGTCTTGTTCCACAGTTTATTCACTGGGATGGGGTGCAGATCAGACAAATGCATATCAAATCTGCATATAAAATGCAAAGGATAAACCAGCATGCTTAATTACAAATAACTTAAAAAAAGGTCAGGATATTTAATCTCTAAATTAATGAGACAGTAATTAAAGGCACTGAAAGTCAGCTAAGTATCCAGATCAAGGATGTCCCACTATTCTCAATACAGTACACATTTTAAAGACTCAGTTCAATTCTGAAAACACACTGGAAGATGCATATATACATGGCATTTTAAAATACAAATAAGAATAATATACAGGCTCGCCTGGGTGGCTCAGTGGGTTAAGCCTCTGCCTTCGGCTCAGGTCATGGTCCCAGGGTCCTGGGATCAAGCCCCGCATCGGGATCTCTGCTTAGCGGGGAGCCTGCTTCCCCCTCTCTCCCTGCCTGCTTCTCTGCCTACCTGTGATCTTTATCTGTCAAATAAATAAATAAAATCTTTTAAAAAAAAAAGAATAATATACACAAGGAATAATAGTATTATGAACTGAGATGCTTTAGGCAGAGAAATAAAGAGAGACAGGTGTTAAAGAGCTATGAGATAAAATAATCTAAAGGGGTTTAGTTTTACTCTGCAAAATTATAGAAGGTGAAATAAGACCAACGGGAAGTTTGCAGAAAATAGATCTTGACTCAATATTACTATCTAAGAACTTTCTACAACTGAAGCTATGTAAATTGAAAAGAGGTGCTTTAAACGCCTCTGTCAAGGAGGCTGTGGGACAGGCTGGAACAACCAATCTTCAAGTTCTCTGCCAATCCCAAACTCCCACAGTACTCTAACTGAATCAGAGACAGGAATTCAGGGAGGCTAAGGCACTTGAAATTGTAAGGTAGAGTACCAGAGAAAAAAAGTGTGAAGAAAATGGGCTCCAAAAGGCTGAAAGTGTGTCTCCTTGAGTCTTTGGCTAAATATTAAGTTAGTTATGTATAGTATGAGATTCCATGAGGCCAGAACGACCAGGGTAAGAACTACTACAGGGGAGCTGGGAGACATGAGTCCCACCCAAACGTGCACTGTAAAAAGCACTCACGAAATACCTGGGACATTCCAGAGAGACCCCAGAAATGCCATACCTTAGGAGAAGGGCAAAACTAGCCCATCAATGCAGAAAATTCTATTAAACAATACTGGTCTAGAGCCACACTAACAAAGCTCATAATATGCCAAAAAAGGATCAGGCTGACCAGAAAGTAACTAAATTACCTGCCAGATCAAAATTTAACACTCTTTTAAGAATGACAAAAAAAATTACAAATTAAGAGAATAAACAAGAAAAGGTAACCCGATCCAAGGGGTAAAAACAGTTAATAAAAACAAACCTGGAAATGATCAAGATGATGGAATTAGTAGAAAAGAACTTGTAAAATCCTATTTTAATATATCCAAAGATTTAAAGGAAAACATACACACAATGAAAATAGAAATTAAAACTTTTTTAAAAAATGGATTACTTATAACTGATAAATATGGTATCCAAATTGCAAAATTCACAGTTGAGCTTAAAAGCAGAGTAAACACTGTAGAAAAAGGGATCAGTGGGAATTACAAACATCTTCCAAATTTGATTGAGAACTATTAATCCAGATGTCAAAGTTCAATGAACTTCAAATAAGAAAAACACAAAACCACAAGATACATGATAATAAAGTTGCTGAAAATCAACTGATACCAAAAACACAATAAATGTAATCCAACATATTAAAAGAATTAAAAACATCAATTATTTCAATTGACAAAGAAAAATCATTTAACAAAATTCAATGCCAATTATGATAAACACTCTTACTAAAATAGGAATCAATGAAAACTTCCTCACCCAATAAAGAATATCTATGAAAAATCTACAGCCATTCTCACACTTAGCAAGAGAAAACAATGTTTTTGCTCTAACATCATGAACAAGGCAAGGATGTCTGTTTTACTACTTTAACATAGTATTAAAAACCAATGCATTAAGGCAAGAGAAAGAAACATAAGGCATACAAATTGGAAAGTTAGAAGAAAATCTATCTTTATTTGCAGGACAGCTTATTTATGCAGAAAATCCTTAAAACTCTACAAAAAAACTACTATAACTAGTATTTACCAAGGTCACAAGACCAATATACAAAATCAATTGTATTTCCATATATTAATGAAAAATGTTGAGAACATGAAATTTTAAAAAATATTATTTCCAATAGCATCCACAAACATGAACTACTAAGGGAAAAACATAACAGAATGCATGCAACGAAATTTGTACAGTGAAAACTATAAAACATTTTTGAGAGAAATTAAAGAACTAGATAAATGGAGAAATATACTATGTTGTTACGGGAGTGAACTGTGTTCCCACAAGAGATATGCTGAACTCCTAACCCTGGATACCTGTGAATGTGACCTTATTCGGATATAGGTTCTCTGCACATGTAATTAAGATGAGGGCATACTGAGTTAGAGTAAGTTCTGAATCCAGTATAACTGGTGTTCTTATAAGAAGAGAGAAATTTAGGGACGCCTGGGTGGCTCAGTGGGTTAAGCCTCTGCCTTCGGCTCTGGTCATGATCTCAGGGTCCTGGGATTGAGCCCCGCATCGGGCTCTCTGCTCAGCAGGGAGCCTGCTTCCTCCTCTCTCTCTGCCTGCCTCTCTGCCTACTTATGATCTCTGTCAAATAAATAAATAAAATCTTAAAAAAAAAAAAGAAGAGAGAAATTTGGACACAGACATACAACCACACAGAGGAGAAAACCATACAAAGACGGAGACTGGAGTAATGCATCTACAAGACAAGGAATGCCAAGGACTGCCAGCAATATCAGAAGTTAGGTTGGGAAGAGATTCTCCCCTAAAGCCCTAGAGACAGCTTGGTCGTGCCAACACCTTAACCTCAGACTTCTAGCTTCCAGAACTGTGAGATAATCATTTTCAATCATCTTAAACCACACACTTTGTGATACTCTGTGATGGCAGCCCTAGGAAACTAATAGAAAACCTGTGGTGCCCACGGAGAATGACTTTATCTCAGGGATTTGTGAAAGATGCAAATTCAAGGTGCATCAAGGGTTTCATAAAAGTCTTGAAAGAGAAGTGAGCAAAAGAGGGAGCGATTTGGTAGCAATCCTCTATTAATCTAGACCATGGAGTAAAATTACCAAATGAGAGAAGACAAGATGGTTAAAACCAAATCTTAAGGCTCTCAAGCAGGGGAAGCCTGTGAAGGCAAAAGGCCAAAATTTACAAACCTGAGAAGGCAAAAGGCCAAAATTTACAAATGGTAACATTCAGATTAAATGGCAGTCCCCCCATTCGGTTTTTTTTACCCCCCTTTCACACATATATGCAAATAATATTCCCTCTATACCTCAGTAATATTAAAGCCAGTAAGAAACAGCTTTGATAAAGAACAAAAAGTGAGAAGAAAGCTCAACAAAACTCAAATCAAATTCCCTTTTAGGGCTTAAAGTTTCTTACAGACTTAGGCTAGAGAAAGAATCTTGGGTTCAGCTCTCCCTAATCTAGGCTCCTTCATCTTCACAGAAGATGAAAGCAAGGCACAGCAGCTAATATTGAAACTTCTTCCATCCAGTTCTGTAACTGACACTGATTTGAAAGAAGCTGTTGAGATAAATAGTGGCTAACCAAGACAAAAACCCATGTTCCTATTATATTATTGATTAGGTGGAGTGAATGAATCTCTTGTCAAAGTCTCTTAGATCACTTTCATTTCCAATGGTGGACTAGTTCAAAGAAATGCTCCTACCACTGAAAACTGAAAATAGTGGAAAATGCAGAAAATATCTACTGAAATGAGTCCATAAACTGGTAAGAATATAAGGAAAACTCAGGCAAAAACTACTTAAAAGCAGGAATGCACAAAGATAAGCAGAGTACTAAAGCTGGCTTTCATTTCAAGGTCAAAGGAGAGGGTAGAGGGGGTGCAGCTGAGCTTTGGATTTTTCGCAGACACATGGGTATATGGAACAAAAAACACCAAAGTCCAGGGTCTGGCCAAAGTACAGAGCATGTCCTAGTACTTTTAACTAGTGGAATATACAATGGGCAACAATTACATTCTATGTTCATTAAAAAAAATAGCTTGAATCAAATCATATGCAGTTTGACAACCACCATCCGCTAGGAAAACGTAACAAATTTATGTAGGCTGGCAAAAGACTGCCATATTTTGGATTTCCTACAATTCTGAACTTGACTGCAAAGGCAGTTAAGATTAACTAATGCTGGGGCGCCTGGGTGGCTCAGTGGGTTAAGCCGCTGCCTTCGGCTCAGGTCATGATCCCAGGTCCTGGGTTCGAGCCCCACATTGGGCTTTCTGCTCAGCAGGGAGCCTGCTTCCTCCTCTCTCTCTGCCAGCCTCTCTGCCTACTTGTGATTTCTCTCTGTCAAATAAATAAATAAAATCTTAAAAAAAAAAAGATTAATGCTACCTCAAGAAGCTCTAACTAGAACAACATATAAAGGCAGTTTATTGAGGTTCAGAGAAAAGAGTTACTTTCTCTTAAATTAACACCAATTGTTTACATTTAATAAAATGAAAAGGAAGCCTTCGGTACTTAGCACATGTAATTATAATGCTTTGTTTAAAATAGAATAGACAAAGATTTAAAAAGACAAAAATAACTTCTAATTTGCATTGAAGTATTCTTATTCAAAAGAAATGCATTCATAATCAACATTCCACAAAGAAATTTAAAATCTAACTTGTATCACCTAACATCAACAAAACTCTCACTAAAACATCTTTTCTTCATAGAGACATAAAGTAGAATAGAGGTTACCACAGCTGGGGAAAGAGGAGAGGAAATTACTGTTTTATGGGCATACAGTCTTTGTGTGGCATGATGAAAAAGTTGGGAAATAGATACTGGTGGTGGTTGTAGAATACTGTG